>NW_026682921.1:0-300000 GCF_027887145.1 Ammospiza caudacuta
GGGTTCGGCCTAGGGCTAGGATTTTTAAAATCAGGAAGCCCTGAGTTCCAGGCACACTGGAGCTGTGAAAGGCATCCAAAAGGGAGTGCAAAAGTGCCACAACATGGCTGCTTTCACGGCTTTTTCCTTGGCAAGAAGCCTAACACCAGGCTGATTTGCCTTCCCAGGGTTACTGTTAGGCTTAGGCCTAGGGCTAGGATTTTTAAAACTAGGAAGCCCTTAGCTCCAGGCACACTGCAGCTGTTCAAGGCATCCCAAGGGGAGTACAAAAGTGCAACAACATGGCAGCTTTCACAGCTTTTTCCTTGGCACCATCCCTATACCTAGGCTGATTTATCTGCCTAGGGTTAGGGTTAGGGTTCAGCCTAGGGCTTGGATTTCTTTAACCAGGAAGCCCTGAGTTCCAGGCTTACTTCATCTGCCAAAGGCATCCCAAAGGGAGTGCAGAAGTGCCACAACATGGCTGCTTTCACGGCTTTTCCCTTAGGAAGAACCCTAATACCCGGCTGATTTACCTTCCTAGGGTTACTGTTAGGCTTAGGCCTAGGACTTTTAAAACCAGGAAGCCCTGGGCTCCAGGCACACTGCAGCTGCGAAAGGCATCCAAGGGGAGCGCAAAAGTGACGCAACTTGGCTGCCACCACTGATATTTCCATGAGAGCATCCCGAACCATAGGCTGATTTTCCTTCCTAGGGTTAAGGTTTGAGTTACGCCTAGGGTAAGGGCTCTATTTACCAGAAAGCCCTGAGTTCCAAGAACACAGCAGCTGCGAAGGACTAGCCAAGAAGAGCGCAAAAGTACCACAACATGCCTGCCTCCACAGCTTTTTCCTTGGGGACATGCCTAATTCCTGGCTGATTTGCCTTTCTCGTCTTAGGGTTGGGGTTCGGCCTAGGGCTAGGATTTTTAAAATCAGGAAGCCCTGAGTTCCAGGCACACTGGAGCTGTGAAAGGCATCCAAAAGGGAGTGCAAAAGTGCCACAACATGGCTGCTTTCACGGCTTTTTCCTTGGCAAGAAGCCTAACACCAGGCTGATTTACCTTCCCAGGGTTACTGTTAGGCTTAGGCCTAGGTCTAGGATTTTTAAAACTAGGAAGCCCTTAGCTCCAGGCACACTGCAGCTGTTCAAGGCATCCCAAGGGGAGTACAAAAGTGCAACAACATGGCAGCTTTCACAGCTTTTTCCTTGGCACCATCCCTATACCTAGGCTGATTTATCTGCCTAGGGTTAGGGTTAGGGTTCAGCCTAGGGCTTGGATTTCTTTAACCAGGAAGCCCTGAGTTCCAGGCTTACTTCATCTGCCAAAGGCATCCCAAAGGGAGTGCAGAAGTGCCACAACATGGCTGCTTTCACGGCTTTTCCCTTAGGAAGAACCCTAATACCCGGCTGATTTACCTTCCTAGGGTTACTGTTAGGCTTAGGCCTAGGACTTTTAAAACCAGGAAGCCCTGGGCTCCAGGCACACTGCAGCTGCGAAAGGCATCCCAAGGGGAGCGCAAAAGTGACGCAACTTGGCTGCCACCACTGATATTTCCATGAGACCATCCCGAACCATAGGCTGATTTTCCTTCCTAGGCTTAAGGTTTGAGTTACGCCTAGGGTAAGGGCTCTATTAACCAGAAAGCCCTGAGTTCCAAGAACACAGCAGCTGCGAAGGACTACCCAAGAAGAGCGCAAAAGTAGCACAACATGCCTGCCTCCACAGCTTTTTCCTTGGGGACATGCCTAATTCCTGGCTGATTTGCCTTTCTCGTCTTAGGGTTGGGGTTCGGCCTAGGGCTAGGATTTTTAAAATCAGGAAGCCCTGAGTTCCAGGCACACTGCAGCTGTGAAAGGCATCCAAAAGGGAGTGCAAAAGTGCCACAACATGGCTGCTTTCACGGCTTTTTCCTTGGCAAGAAGCCTAACACCAGGCTGATTTACCTTCCCAGGGTTACTGTTAGGCTTAGGCCTAGGGCTAGGATTTTTAAAACTAGGAAGCCCTTAGCTCCAGGCACACTGCAGCTGTTCAAGGCATCCCAAGGGGAGTACAAAAGTGCAACAACATGGCAGCTTTCACAGCTTTTTCCTTGGCACCATCCCTATACCTAGGCTGATTTATCTGCCTAGGGTTAGGGTTAGGGTTCAGCCTAGGGCTTGGATTTCTTTAACCAGGAAGCCCTGAGTTCCAGGCTTACTTCATCTGCCAAAGGCATCCCAAAGGGAGTGCAGAAGTGCCACAACATGGCTGCTTTCACGGCTTTTCCCTTAGGAAGAACCCTAATACCCGGCTGATTTACCTTCCTAGGGTTACTGTTAGGCTTAGGCCTAGGACTTTTAAAACCAGGAAGCCCTGGGCTCCAGGCACACTGCAGCTGCGAAAGGCATCCCAAGGGGAGCGCAAAAGTGACGCAACTTGGCTGCCACCACTGATATTTCCATGAGACCATCCCGAACCATAGGCTGATTTTCCTTCCTAGGCTTAAGGTTTGAGTTACGCCTAGGGTAAGGGCTCTATTTACCAGAAAGCCCTGAGTTCCAAGAACACAGCAGCTGCGAAGGACTACCCAAGAAGAGCGCAAAAGTACCACAACATGCCTGCCTCCACAGCTTTTTCCTTGGGGACATGCCTAATTCCTGGCTGATTTGCCTTTCTCGTCTTAGGGTTGGGGTTCGGCCTAGGGCTAGGATTTTTAAAATCAGGAAGCCCTGAGTTCCAGGCACACTGGAGCTGTGAAAGGCATCCAAAAGGGAGTGCAAAAGTGCCACAACATGGCTGCTTTCACGGCTTTTTCCTTGGCAAGAAGCCTAACACCAGGCTGATTTACTTTCCCAGGGTTACTGTTAGGCTTAGGCCTAGGGCTAGGATTTTTAAAACTAGGAAGCCCTTAGCTCCAGGCACACTGCAGCTGTTCAAGGCATCCCAAGGGGAGTACAAAAGTGCAACAACATGGCAGCTTTCACAGCTTTTTCCTTGGCACCATCCCTATACCTAGGCTGATTTATCTGCCTAGAGTTAGGGTTAGGGTTCAGCCTAGGGCTTGGATTTCTTTAACCAGGAAGCCCTGAGTTCCAGGCTTACTTCATCTGCCAAAGGCATCCCAAAGGGAGTGCAGAAGTGCCACAACATGGCTGCTTTCACGGCTTTTCCCTTAGGAAGAACCCTAATACCCGGCTGATTTACCTTCCTAGGGTTACTGTTAGGCTTAGGCCTAGGACTTTTAAAACCAGGAAGCCCTGGGCTCCAGGCACACTGCAGCTGCGAAAGGCATCCCAAGGGGAGCGCAAAAGTGACGCAACTTGGCTGCCACCACTGATATTTCCATGAGAGCATCCCGAACCATAGGCTGATTTTCCTTCCTAGGGTTAAGTTTTGAGTTACGCCTAGGGTAACGGTTCTATTAACCAGAAAGCCCTGAGTTCCAAGAACACAGCAGCTGCGAAGGACTAGCCAAGAAGAGCGCAAAAGTACCACAACATGCCTGCCTCCACAGCTTTTTCCTTGGGGACATGCCTAATTCCTGGCTGATTTGCCTTTCTCGTCTTAGGGTTGGGGTTCGGCCTAGGGCTAGGATTTTTAAAAGCAGGAAGCCCTGAGTTCCAGGCACAGTGGAGCTGTGAAAGGCATCCAAAAGGGAGTGCAAAAGTGCCACAACATGGCTGCTTTCACGGCTTTTTCCTTGGCAAGAAGCCTAACACCAGGCTGATTTACCTTCCCAGGGTTACTGTTAGGCTTAGGCCTAGGGCTAGGATTTTTAAAACTAGGAAGCCCTTAGCTCCAGGCACACTGCAGCTGTTCAAGGCATCCCAAGGGGAGTACAAAAGTGCAACAACATGGCAGCTTTCACAGCTTTTTCCTTGGCACCATCCCTATACCTAGGCTGATTTATCTGCCTAGGGTTAGGGTTAGGGTTCAGCCTAGGGCTTGGATTTCTTTAACCAGGAAGCCCTGAGTTCCAGGCTTACTTCATCTGCCAAAGGCATCCAAAGGGAGTGCAGAAGTGCCACAACATGGCTGCTTTCACGGCTTTTCCCTTAGGAAGAACCCTAATACCCGGCTGATTTACCTTCCTAGGGTTACTGTTAGGCTTAGGCCTAGGACTTTTAAAACCAGGAAGCCCTGGGCTCCAGGCACACTGCAGCTGCAAAAGGCATCCCAAGGGGAGCGCAAAAGTGACGCAACTTGGCTGCCACCACTGATATTTCATGAGACCATCCCGAACCATAGGCTGATTTTCCTTCCTAGGCTTAAGGTTTGAGTTACGCCTAGGGTAAGGGCTCTATTTACCAGAAAGCCCTGAGTTCCAAGAACACAGCAGCTGCGAAGGACTACCCAAGAAGAGCGCAAAAGTACCACAACATGCCTGCCTCCACAGCTTTTTCCTTGGGGACATGCCTAATTCCTGGCTGATTTGCCTTTCTCGTCTTAGGGTTGGGGTTCGGCCTAGGGCTAGGATTTTTAAAATCAGGAAGCCCTGAGTTCCAGGCACACTGGAGCTGTGAAAGGCATCCAAAAGGGAGTGCAAAAGTGCCACAACATGGCTGCTTTCACGGCTTTTTCCTTGGCAAGAAGCCTAACACCAGGCTGATTTACCTTCCCAGGGTTACTGTTAGGCTTAGGCCTAGGGCTAGGATTTTTAAAACTAGGAAGCCCTGGGCTCCAGGCACACTGCAGCTGTTCAAGGCATCCCAAGGGGAGTACAAAAGTGCAACAACATGGCAGCTTTCACAGCTTTTTCCTTGGCACCATCCCTATACCTAGGCTGATTTATCTGCCTAGGGTTAGGGTTAGGGTTCAGCCTAGGGCTTGGATTTCTTTAACCAGGAAGCCCTGAGTTCCAGGCTTACTTCATCTGCCAAAGGCATCCCAAAGGGAGTGCAGAAGTGCCACAACATGGCTGCTTTCACGGCTTTTCCCTTAGGAAGAACCCTAATACCCGGCTGATTTACCTTCCTAGGGTTACTGTTAGGCTTAGGCCTAGGACTTTTAAAACCAGGAAGCCCTGGGCTCCAGGCACACTGCAGCTGCGAAAGGCATCCCAAGGGGAGCGCAAAAGTGACGCAACTTGGCTGCCACCACTGATATTTCCATGAGACCATCCCGAACCATAGGCTGATTTTCCTTCCTAGGGTTAAGGTTTGAGTTACGCCTAGGGTAAGGGCTCTATTTACCAGAAAGCCCTGAGTTCCAAGAACACAGCAGCTGCGAAGGACTAGCCAAGAAGAGCGCAAAAGTACCACAACATGCCTGCCTCCACAGCTTTTTCCTTGGGGACATGCCTAATTCCTGGCTGATTTGCCTTTCTCGTCTTAGGGTTGGGGTTCGGCCTAGGGCTAGGATTTTTAAAATCAGGAAGCCCTGAGTTCCAGGCACACTGGAGCTGTGAAAGGCATCCAAAAGGGAGTGCAAAAGTGCCACAACATGGCTGCTTTCACGGCTTTTTCCTTGGCAAGAAGCCTAACACCAGGCTGATTTACCTTCCCAGGGTTACTGTTAGGCTTAGGCCTAGGGCTAGGATTTTTAAAACTAGGAAGCCCTTAGCTCCAGGCACACTGCAGCTGTTCAAGGCATCCCAAGGGGAGTACAAAAGTGCAACAACATGGCAGCTTTCACAGCTTTTTCCTTGGCACCATCCCTATACCTAGGCTGATTTATCTGCCTAGGGTTAGGGTTAGGGTTCAGCCTAGGGCTTGGATTTCTTTAACCAGGAAGCCCTGAGTTCCAGGCTTACTTCATCTGCCAAAGGCATCCCAAAGGGAGTGCAGAAGTGCCACAACATGGCTGCTTTCACGGCTTTTCCCTTAGGAAGAACCCTAATACCCGGCTGATTTACCTTCCTAGGGTTACTGTTAGGCTTAGGCCTAGGACTTTTAAAACCAGGAAGCCCTGGGCTCCAGGCACACTGCAGCTGCGAAAGGCATCCCAAGGGGAGCGCAAAAGTGACGCAACTTGGCTGCCACCACTGATATTTCCATGAGACCATCCCGAACCATAGGCTGATTTTCCTTCCTAGGCTTAAGGTTTGAGTTACGCCTAGGGTAAGGGCTCTATTTACCAGAAAGCCCTGAGTTCCAAGAACACAGCAGCTGCGAAGGACTACCCAAGAAGAGCGCAAAAGTACCACAACATGCCTGCCTCCACAGCTTTTTCCTTGGGGACATGCCTAATTCCTGGCTGATTTGCCTTTCTCGTCTTAGGGTTGGGGTTCGGCCTAGGGCTAGGATTTTTAAAATCAGGAAGCCCTGAGTTCCAGGCACACTGGAGCTGTGAAAGGCATCCAAAAGGGAGTGCAAAAGTGCCACAACATGGCTGCTTTCACGGCTTTTTCCTTGGCAAGAAGCCTAACACCAGGCTGATTTACCTTCCCAGGGTTACTGTTAGGCTTAGGCCTAGGGCTAGGATTTTTAAAACTAGGAAGCCCTGGGCTCCAGGCACACTGCAGCTGTTCAAGGCATCCCAAGGGGAGTACAAAAGTGCAACAACATGGCAGCTTTCACAGCTTTTTCCTTGGCACCATCCCTATACCTAGGCTGATTTATCTGCCTAGGGTTAGGGTTAGGGTTCAGCCTAGGGCTTGGATTTCTTTAACCAGGAAGCCCTGAGTTCCAGGCTTACTTCATCTGCCAAAGGCATCCCAAAGGGAGTGCAGAAGTGCCACAACATGGCTGCTTTCACGGCTTTTCCCTTAGGAAGAACCCTAATACCCGGCTGATTTACCTTCCTAGGGTTACTGTTAGGCTTAGGCCTAGGACTTTTAAAACCAGGAAGCCCTGGGCTCCAGGCACACTGCAGCTGCGAAAGGCATCCCAAGGGGAGCGCAAAAGTGACGCAACTTGGCTGCCACCACTGATATTTCCATGAGACCATCCCGAACCATAGGCTGATTTTCCTTCCTAGGGTTAAGGTTTGAGTTACGCCTAGGGTAAGGGCTCTATTTACCAGAAAGCCCTGAGTTCCAAGAACACAGCAGCTGCGAAGGACTAGCCAAGAAGAGCGCAAAAGTAGCACAACATGCCTGCCTCCACAGCTTTTTCCTTGGGGACATGCCTAATTCCTGGCTGATTTGCCTTTCTCGTCTTAGGGTTGGGGTTCGGCCTAGGGCTAGGATTTTTAAAATCAGGAAGCCCTGAGTTCCAGGCACACTGGAGCTGTGAAAGGCATCCAAAAGGGAGTGCAAAAGTGCCACAACATGGCTGCTTTCACGGCTTTTTCCTTGGCAAGAAGCCTAACACCAGGCTGATTTACCTTCCCAGGGTTACTGTTAGGCTTAGGCCTAGGGCTAGGATTTTTAAAACTAGGAAGCCCTTAGCTCCAGGCACACTGCAGCTGTTCAAGGCATCCCAAGGGGAGTACAAAAGTGCAACAACATGGCAGCTTTCACAGCTTTTTCCTTGGCACCATCCCTATACCTAGGCTGATTTATCTGCCTAGGGTTAGGGTTAGGGTTCAGCCTAGGGCTTGGATTTCTTTAACCAGGAAGCCCTGAGTTCCAGGCTTACTTCATCTGCCAAAGGCATCCCAAAGGGAGTGCAGAAGTGCCACAACATGGCTGCTTTCACGGCTTTTCCCTTAGGAAGAACCCTAATACCCGGCTGATTTACCTTCCTAGGGTTACTGTTAGGCTTAGGCCTAGGACTTTTAAAACCAGGAAGCCCTGGGCTCCAGGCACACTGCAGCTGCGAAAGGCATCCCAAGGGGAGCGCAAAAGTGACGCAACTTGGCTGCCACCACTGATATTTCCATGAGACCATCCCGAACCATAGGCTGATTTTCCTTCCTAGGGTTAAGGTTTGAGTTACGCCTAGGGTAAGGGCTCTATTTACCAGAAAGCCCTGAGTTCCAAGAACACAGCAGCTGCGAAGGACTACCCAAGAAGAGCGCAAAAGTAGCACAACATGCCTGCCTCCACAGCTTTTTCCTTGGGGACATGCCTAATTCCTGGCTGATTTGCCTTTCTCGTCTTAGGGTTGGGGTTCGGCCTAGGGCTAGGATTTTTAAAATCAGGAAGCCCTGAGTTCCAGGCACACTGGAGCTGTGAAAGGCATCCAAAAGGGAGTGCAAAAGTGCCACAACATGGCTGCTTTCACGGCTTTTTCCTTGGCAAAAAGCCTAACACCAGGCTGATTTACCTTCCCAGGGTTACTGTTAGGCTTAGGCCTAGGGCTAGGATTTTTAAAACTAGGAAGCCCTTAGCTCCAGGCACACTGCAGCTGTTCAAGGCATCCCAAGGGGAGTACAAAAGTGCAACAACATGGCAGCTTTCACAGCTTTTTCCTTGGCACCATCCCTATACCTAGGCTGATTTATCTGCCTAGGGTTAGGGTTAGGGTTCAGCCTAGGGCTTGGATTTCTTTAACCAGGAAGCCCTGAGTTCCAGGCTTACTTCATCTGCCAAAGGCATCCCAAAGGGAGTGCAGAAGTGCCACAACATGGCTGCTTTCACGGCTTTTCCCTTAGGAAGAACCCTAATACCCGGCTGATTTACCTTCCTAGGGTTACTGTTAGGCTTAGGCCTAGGACTTTTAAAACCAGGAAGCCCTGGGCTCCAGGCACACTGCAGCTGCGAAAGGCATCCCAAGGGGAGCGCAAAAGTGACGCAACTTGGCTGCCACCACTGATATTTCCATGAGAGCATCCCGAACCATAGGCTGATTTTCCTTCCTAGGGTTAAGGTTTGAGTTACGCCTAGGGTAAGGGCTCTATTAACCAGAAAGCCCTGAGTTCCAAGAACACAGCAGCTGCGAAGGACTAGCCAAGAAGAGCGCAAAAGTAGCACAACATGCCTGCCTCCACAGCTTTTTCCTTGGGGACATGCCTAATTCCTGGCTGATTTGCCTTTCTCGTCTTAGGGTTGGGGTTCGGCCTAGGGCTAGGATTTTTAAAATCAGGAAGCCCTGAGTTCCAGGCACACTGCAGCTGTGAAAGGCATCCAAAAGGGAGTGCAAAAGTGCCACAACATGGCTGCTTTCACGGCTTTTTCCTTGGCAAGAAGCCTAACACCAGGCTGATTTACTTTCCCAGGGTTACTGTTAGGCTTAGGCCTAGGGCTAGGATTTTTAAAACTAGGAAGCCCTTAGCTCCAGGCACACTGCAGCTGTTCAAGGCATCCCAAGGGGAGTACAAAAGTGCAACAACATGGCAGCTTTCACAGCTTTTTCCTTGGCACCATCCCTATACCTAGGCTGATTTATCTGCCTAGAGTTAGGGTTAGGGGTCAGCCTAGGGCTTGGATTTCTTTAACCAGGAAGCCCTGAGTTCCAGGCTTACTTCATCTGCCAAAGGCATCCCAAAGGGAGTGCAGAAGTGCCACAACATGGCTGCTTTCACGGCTTTTCCCTTAGGAAGAACCCTAATACCCGGCTGATTTACCTTCCTAGGGTTACTGTTAGGCTTAGGCCTAGGACTTTTAAAACCAGGAAGCCCTGGGCTCCAGGCACACTGCAGCTGCGAAAGGCATCCCAAGGGGAGCGCAAAAGTGACGCAACTTGGCTGCCACCACTGATATTTCCATGAGAGCATCCCGAACCATAGGCTGATTTTCCTTCCTAGGGTTAAGTTTTGAGTTACGCCTAGGGTAACGGTTCTATTAACCAGAAAGCCCTGAGTTCCAAGAACACAGCAGCTGCGAAGGACTACCCAAGAAGAGCGCAAAAGTACCACAACATGCCTGCCTCCACAGCTTTTTCCTTGGGGACATGCCTAATTCCTGGCTGATTTGCCTTTCTCGTCTTAGGGTTGGGGTTCGGCCTAGGGCTAGGATTTTTAAAATCAGGAAGCCCTGAGTTCCAGGCACACTGGAGCTGTGAAAGGCATCCAAAAGGGAGTGCAAAAGTGCCACAACATGGCTGCTTTCACGGCTTTTTCCTTGGCAAAAAGCCTAACACCAGGCTGATTTACCTTCCCAGGGTTACTGTTAGGCTTAGGCCTAGGGCTAGGATTTTTAAAACTAGGAAGCCCTTAGCTCCAGGCACACTGCAGCTGTTCAAGGCATCCCAAGGGGAGTACAAAAGTGCAACAACATGGCAGCTTTCACAGCTTTTTCCTTGGCACCATCCCTATACCTAGGCTGATTTATCTGCCTAGGGTTAGGGTTAGGGTTCAGCCTAGGGCTTGGATTTCTTTAACCAGGAAGCCCTGAGTTCCAGGCTTACTTCATCTGCCAAAGGCATCCCAAAGGGAGTGCAGAAGTGCCACAACATGGCTGCTTTCACGGCTTTTCCCTTAGGAAGAACCCTAATACCCGGCTGATTTACCTTCCTAGGGTTACTGTTAGGCTTAGGCCTAGGACTTTTAAAACCAGGAAGCCCTGGGCTCCAGGCACACTGCAGCTGCGAAAGGCATCCCAAGGGGAGCGCAAAAGTGACGCAACTTGGCTGCCACCACTGATATTTCCATGAGAGCATCCCAAACCATAGGCTGATTTTCCTTCCTAGGGTTAAGGTTTGAGTTACGCCTAGGGTAAGGGCTCTATTAACCAGAAAGCCCTGAGTTCCAAGAACACAGCAGCTGCGAAGGACTAGCCAAGAAGAGCGCAAAAGTACCACAACATGCCTGCCTCCACAGCTTTTTCCTTGGGGACATGCCTAATTCCTGGCTGATTTGCCTTTCTCGTCTTAGGGTTGGGGTTCGGCCTAGGGCTAGGATTTTTAAAATCAGGAAGCCCTGAGTTCCAGGCACACTGCAGCTGTGAAAGGCATCCAAAAGGGAGTGCAAAAGTGCCACAACATGGCTGCTTTCACGGCTTTTTCCTTGGCAAGAAGCCTAACACCAGGCTGATTTACTTTCCCAGGGTTACTGTTAGGCTTAGGCCTAGGGCTAGGATTTTTAAAACTAGGAAGCCCTTAGCTCCAGGCACACTGCAGCTGTTCAAGGCATCCCAAGGGGAGTACAAAAGTGCAACAACATGGCAGCTTTCACAGCTTTTTCCTTGGCACCATCCCTATACCTAGGCTGATTTATCATCCTAGGGTTAGGGTTAGGGGTCAGCCTAGGGCTTGGATTTCTTTAACCAGGAAGCCCTGAGTTCCAGGCTTACTTCATCTGCCAAAGGCATCCCAAAGGGAGTGCAGAAGTGCCACAACATGGCTGCTTTCACGGCTTTTCCCTTAGGAAGAACCCTAATACCCGGCTGATTTACCTTCCTAGGGTTACTGTTAGGCTTAGGCCTAGGACTTTTAAAACCAGGAAGCCCTGGGCTCCAGGCACACTGCAGCTGCGAAAGGCATCCCAAGGGGAGCGCAAAAGTGACGCAACTTGGCTGCCACCACTGATATTTCCATGAGAGCATCCCGAACCATAGGCTGATTTTCCTTCCTAGGGTTAAGTTTTGAGTTACGCCTAGGGTAACGGTTCTATTAACCAGAAAGCCCTGAGTTCCAAGAACACAGCAGCTGCGAAGGACTACCCAAGAAGAGCGCAAAAGTACCACAACATGCCTGCCTCCACAGCTTTTTCCTTGGGGACATGCCTAATTCCTGGCTGATTTGCCTTTCTCGTCTTAGGGTTGGGGTTCGGCCTAGGGCTAGGATTTTTAAAATCAGGAAGCCCTGAGTTCCAGGCACACTGGAGCTGTGAAAGGCATCCAAAAGGGAGTGCAAAAGTGCCACAACATGGCTGCTTTCACGGCTTTTTCCTTGGCAAAAAGCCTAACACCAGGCTGATTTACCTTCCCAGGGTTACTGTTAGGCTTAGGCCTAGGGCTAGGATTTTTAAAACTAGGAAGCCCTTAGCTCCAGGCACACTGCAGCTGTTCAAGGCATCCCAAGGGGAGTACAAAAGTGCAACAACATGGCAGCTTTCACAGCTTTTTCCTTGGCACCATCCCTATACCTAGGCTGATTTATCTGCCTAGGGTTAGGGTTAGGGTTCAGCCTAGGGCTTGGATTTCTTTAACCAGGAAGCCCTGAGTTCCAGGCTTACTTCATCTGCCAAAGGCATCCCAAAGGGAGTGCAGAAGTGCCACAACATGGCTGCTTTCACGGCTTTTCCCTTAGGAAGAACCCTAATACCCGGCTGATTTACCTTCCTAGGGTTACTGTTAGGCTTAGGCCTAGGACTTTTAAAACCAGGAAGCCCTGGGCTCCAGGCACACTGCAGCTGCGAAAGGCATCCCAAGGGGAGCGCAAAAGTGACGCAACTTGGCTGCCACCACTGATATTTCCATGAGAGCATCCCAAACCATAGGCTGATTTTCCTTCCTAGGGTTAAGGTTTGAGTTACGCCTAGGGTAAGGGCTCTATTAACCAGAAAGCCCTGAGTTCCAAGAACACAGCAGCTGCGAAGGACTAGCCAAGAAGAGCGCAAAAGTACCACAACATGCCTGCCTCCACAGCTTTTTCCTTGGGGACATGCCTAATTCCTGGCTGATTTGCCTTTCTCGTCTTAGGGTTGGGGTTCGGCCTAGGGCTAGGATTTTTAAAATCAGGAAGCCCTGAGTTCCAGGCACACTGCAGCTGTGAAAGGCATCCAAAAGGGAGTGCAAAAGTGCCACAACATGGCTGCTTTCACGGCTTTTTCCTTGGCAAGAAGCCTAACACCAGGCTGATTTACTTTCCCAGGGTTACTGTTAGGCTTAGGCCTAGGGCTAGGATTTTTAAAACTAGGAAGCCCTTAGCTCCAGGCACACTGCAGCTGTTCAAGGCATCCCAAGGGGAGTACAAAAGTGCAACAACATGGCAGCTTTCACAGCTTTTTCCTTGGCACCATCCCTATACCTAGGCTGATTTATCTGCCTAGGGTTAGGGTTAGGGTTCAGCCTAGGGCTTGGATTTCTTTAACCAGGAAGCCCTGAGTTCCAGGCTTACTTCATCTGCCAAAGGCATCCCAAAGGGAGTGCAGAAGTGCCACAACATGGCTGCTTTCACGGCTTTTCCCTTAGGAAGAACCCTAATACCCGGCTGATTTACCTTCCTAGGGTTACTGTTAGGCTTAGGCCTAGGACTTTTAAAACCAGGAAGCCCTGGGCTCCAGGCACACTGCAGCTGCGAAAGGCATCCCAAGGGGAGCGCAAAAGTGACGCAACTTGGCTGCCACCACTGATATTTCCATGAGAGCATCCCGAACCATAGGCTGATTTTCCTTCCTAGGGTTAAGTTTTGAGTTACGCCTAGGGTAACGGTTCTATTAACCAGAAAGCCCTGAGTTCCAAGAACACAGCAGCTGCGAAGGACTAGCCAAGAAGAGCGCAAAAGTACCACAACATGCCTGCCTCCACAGCTTTTTCCTTGGGGACATGCCTAATTCCTGGCTGATTTGCCTTTCTCGTCTTAGGGTTGGGGTTCGGCCTAGGGCTAGGATTTTTAAAATCAGGAAGCCCTGAGTTCCAGGCACACTGGAGCTGTGAAAGGCATCCAAAAGGGAGTGCAAAAGTGCCACAACATGGCTGCTTTCACGGCTTTTTCCTTGGCAAGAAGCCTAACACCAGGCTGATTTACCTTCCCAGGGTTACTGTTAGGCTTAGGCCTAGGGCTAGGATTTTTAAAACTAGGAAGCCCTTAGCTCCAGGCACACTGCAGCTGTTCAAGGCATCCCAAGGGGAGTACAAAAGTGCAACAACATGGCAGCTTTCACAGCTTTTTCCTTGGCACCATCCCTATACCTAGGCTGATTTATCTGCCTAGGGTTAGGGTTAGGGTTCAGCCTAGGGCTTGGATTTCTTTAACCAGGAAGCCCTGAGTTCCAGGCTTACTTCATCTGCCAAAGGCATCCCAAAGGGAGTGCAGAAGTGCCACAACATGGCTGCTTTCACGGCTTTTCCCTTAGGAAGAACCCTAATACCCGGCTGATTTACCTTCCTAGGGTTACTGTTAGGCTTAGGCCTAGGACTTTTAAAACCAGGAAGCCCTGGGCTCCAGGCACACTGCAGCTGCGAAAGGCATCCCAAGGGGAGCGCAAAAGTGACGCAACTTGGCTGCCACCACTGATATTTCCATGAGACCATCCCGAACCATAGGCTGATTTTCCTTCCTAGGGTTAAGGTTTGAGTTACGCCTAGGGTAAGGGCTCTATTTACCAGAAAGCCCTGAGTTCCAAGAACACAGCAGCTGCGAAGGACTACCCAAGAAGAGCGCAAAAGTACCACAACATGCCTGCCTCCACAGCTTTTTCCTTGGGGACATGCCTAATTCCTGGCTGATTTGCCTTTCTCGTCTTAGGGTTGGGGTTCGGCCTAGGGCTAGGATTTTTAAAATCAGGAAGCCCTGAGTTCCAGGCACACTGGAGCTGTGAAAGGCATCCAAAAGGGAGTGCAAAAGTGCCACAACATGGCTGCTTTCACGGCTTTTTCCTTGGCAAAAAGCCTAACACCAGGCTGATTTACCTTCCCAGGGTTACTGTTAGGCTTAGGCCTAGGGCTAGGATTTTTAAAACTAGGAAGCCCTGGGCTCCAGGCACACTGCAGCTGTTCAAGGCATCCCAAGGGGAGTACAAAAGTGCAACAACATGGCAGCTTTCACAGCTTTTTCCTTGGCACCATCCCTATACCTAGGCTGATTTATCTGCCTAGGGTTAGGGTTAGGGTTCAGCCTAGGGCTTGGATTTCTTTAACCAGGAAGCCCTGAGTTCCAGGCTTACTTCATCTGCCAAAGGCATCCCAAAGGGAGTGCAGAAGTGCCACAACATGGCTGCTTTCACGGCTTTTCCCTTAGGAAGAACCCTGATACCCGGCTGATTTACCTTCCTAGGGTTACTGTTAGGCTTAGGCCTAGGACTTTTAAAACCAGGAAGCCCTGGGCTCCAGGCACACTGCAGCTGCGAAAGGCATCCCAAGGGGAGCGCAAAAGTGACGCAACTTGGCTGCCACCACTGATATTTCCATGACACCATCCCGAACCATAGGCTGATTTTCCTTCCTAGGGTTAAGTTTTGAGTTACGCCTAGGGTAACGGTTCTATTAACCAGAAAGCCCTGAGTTCCAAGAACACAGCAGCTGCGAAGGACTAGCCAAGAAGAGCGCAAAAGTACCACAACATGCCTGCCTCCACAGCTTTTTCCTTGGGGACATGCCTAATTCCTGGCTGATTTGCCTTTCTCGTCTTAGGGTTGGGGTTCGGCCTAGGGCTAGGATTTTTAAAATCAGGAAGCCCTGAGTTCCAGGCACACTGCAGCTGTGAAAGGCATCCAAAAGGGAGTGCAAAAGTGCCACAACATGGCTGCTTTCACGGCTTTTTCCTTGGCAAGAAGCCTAACACCAGGCTGATTTACCTTCCCAGGGTTACTGTTAGGCTTAGGCCTAGGGCTAGGATTTTTAAAACTAGGAAGCCCTTAGCTCCAGGCACACTGCAGCTGTTCAAGGCATCCCAAGGGGAGTACAAAAGTGCAACAACATGGCAGCTTTCACAGCTTTTTCCTTGGCACCATCCCTATACCTAGGCTGATTTATCTGCCTAGGGTTAGGGTTAGGGTTCAGCCTAGGGCTTGGATTTCTTTAACCAGGAAGCCCTGAGTTCCAGGCTTACTTCATCTGCCAAAGGCATCCCAAAGGGAGTGCAGAAGTGCCACAACATGGCTGCTTTCACGGCTTTTCCCTTAGGAAGAACCCTAATACCCGGCTGATTTACCTTCCTAGGGTTACTGTTAGGCTTAGGCCTAGGACTTTTAAAACCAGGAAGCCCTGGGCTCCAGGCACACTGCAGCTGCGAAAGGCATCCCAAGGGGAGCGCAAAAGTGACGCAACTTGGCTGCCACCACTGATATTTCCATGAGACCATCCCGAACCATAGGCTGATTTTCCTTCCTAGGGTTAAGGTTTGAGTTACGCCTAGGGTAAGGGCTCTATTTACCAGAAAGCCCTGAGTTCCAAGAACACAGCAGCTGCGAAGGACTAGCCAAGAAGAGCGCAAAAGTACCACAACATGCCTGCCTCCACAGCTTTTTCCTTGGGGACATGCCTAATTCCTGGCTGATTTGCCTTTCTCGTCTTAGGGTTGGGGTTCGGCCTAGGGCTAGGATTTTTAAAATCAGGAAGCCCTGAGTTCCAGGCACACTGGAGCTGTGAAAGGCATCCAAAAGGGAGTGCAAAAGTGCCACAACATGGCTGCTTTCACGGCTTTTTCCTTGGCAAAAAGCCTAACACCAGGCTGATTTACCTTCCCAGGGTTACTGTTAGGCTTAGGCCTAGGGCTAGGATTTTTGAAACTAGGAAGCCCTGGGCTCCAGGCACACTGCAGCTGTTCAAGGCATCCCAAGGGGAGTACAAAAGTGCAACAACATGGCAGCTTTCACAGCTTTTTCCTTGGCACCATCCCTATACCTAGGCTGATTTATCTGCCTAGGGTTAGGGTTAGGGTTCAGCCTAGGGCTTGGATTTCTTTAACCAGGAAGCCCTGAGTTCCAGGCTTACTTCATCTGCCAAAGGCATCCCAAAGGGAGTGCAGAAGTGCCACAACATGGCTGCTTTCACGGCTTTTCCCTTAGGAAGAACCCTAATACCCGGCTGATTTACCTTCCTAGGGTTACTGTTAGGCTTAGGCCTAGGACTTTTAAAACCAGGAAGCCCTGGGCTCCAGGCACACTGCAGCTGCGAAAGGCATCCCAAGGGGAGCGCAAAAGTGACGCAACTTGGCTGCCACCACTGATATTTCCATGAGAGCATCCCGAACCATAGGCTGATTTTCCTTCCTAGGGTTAAGGTTTGAGTTACGCCTAGGGTAAGGGCTCTATTAACCAGAAAGCCCTGAGTTCCAAGAACACAGCAGCTGCGAAGGACTAGCCAAGAAGAGCGCAAAAGTACCACAACATGCCTGCCTCCACAGCTTTTTCCTTGGGGACATGCCTAATTCCTGGCTGATTTGCCTTTCTCGTCTTAGGGTTGGGGTTCGGCCTAGGGCTAGGATTTTTAAAATCAGGAAGCCCTGAGTTCCAGGCACACTGGAGCTGTGAAAGGCATCCAAAAGGGAGTGCAAAAGTGCCACAACATGGCTGCTTTCACGGCTTTTTCCTTGGCAAGAAGCCTAACACCAGGCTGACTTACTTTCCCAGGGTTACTGTTAGGCTTAGGCCTAGGGCTAGGATTTTTGAAACTAGGAAGCCCTGGGCTCCAGGCACACTGCAGCTGTTCAAGGCATCCCAAGGGGAGTACAAAAGTGCAACAACATGGCAGCTTTCACAGCTTTTTCCTTGGCACCATCCCTATACCTAGGCTGATTTATCTGCCTAGGGTTAGGGTTAGGCTTCAGCCTAGGGCTTGGATTTCTTTAACCAGGAAGCCCTGAGTTCCAGGCTTACTTCATCTGCCAAAGGCATCCCAAAGGGAGTGCAGAAGTGCCACAACATGGCTGCTTTCACGGCTTTTCCCTTAGGAAGAACCCTAATACCCGGCT
Organism: Ammospiza caudacuta; assembly: GCF_027887145.1. Classification (NCBI taxonomy): domain Eukaryota; kingdom Metazoa; phylum Chordata; class Aves; order Passeriformes; family Passerellidae; genus Ammospiza; species Ammospiza caudacuta. The sequence continues at coordinate 17,302 of NW_026682921.1, forward strand.
GATTTACCTTCCTAGGGTTACTGTTAGGCTTAGGCCTAGGACTTTTAAAACCAGGAAGCCCTGGGCTCCAGGCACACTGCAGCTGCGAAAGGCATCCCAAGGGGAGCGCAAAAGTGACGCAACTTGGCTGCCACCACTGATATTTCCATGAGACCATCCCGAACCATAGGCTGATTTTCCTTCCTAGGGTTAAGGTTTGAGTTACGCCTAGGGTAACGGTTCTATTAACCAGAAAGCCCTGAGTTCCAAGAACACAGCAGCTGCGAAGGACTAGCCAAGAAGAGCGCAAAAGTACCACAACATGCCTGCCTCCACAGCTTTTTCCTTGGGGACATGCCTAATTCCTGGCTGATTTGCCTTTCTCGTCTTAGGGTTGGGGTTCGGCCTAGGGCTAGGATTTTTAAAATCAGGAAGCCCTGAGTTCCAGGCACACTGCAGCTGTGAAAGGCATCCAAAAGGGAGTGCAAAAGTGCCACAACATGGCTGCTTTCACGGCTTTTTCCTTGGCAAGAAGCCTAACACCAGGCTGATTTGCCTTCCCAGGGTTACTGTTAGGCTTAGGCCTAGGGCTGGGATTTTTAAAACTAGGAAGCCCTTAGCTCCAGGCACACTGCAGCTGTTCAAGGCATCCCAAGGGGAGTACAAAAGTGCAACAACATGGCAGCTTTCACAGCTTTTTCCTTGGCACCATCCCTATACCTAGGCTGATTTATCTGCCTAGGGTTAGGGTTAGGCTTCAGCCTAGGGCTTGGATTTCTTTAACCAGGAAGCCCTGAGTTCCAGGCTTACTTCATCTGCCAAAGGCATCCCAAAGGGAGTGCAGAAGTGCCACAACATGGCTGCTTTCACGGCTTTTCCCTTAGGAAGAACCCTAATACCCGGCTGATTTACCTTCCTAGGGTTACTGTTAGGCTTAGGCCTAGGACTTTTAAAACCAGGAAGCCCTGGGCTCCAGGCACACTGCAGCTGCGAAAGGCATCCCAAGGGGAGCGCAAAAGTGACGCAACTTGGCTGCCACCACTGATATTTCCATGAGACCATCCCGAACCATAGGCTGATTTTCCTTCCTAGGGTTAAGGTTTGAGTTACGCCTAGGGTAACGGTTCTATTAACCAGAAAGCCCTGAGTTCCAAGAACACAGCAGCTGCGAAGGACTAGCCAAGAAGAGCGCAAAAGTACCACAACATGCCTGCCTCCACAGCTTTTTCCTTGGGGACATGCCTAATTCCTGGCTGATTTGCCTTTCTCGTCTTAGGGTTGGGGTTCGGCCTAGGGCTAGGATTTTTAAAATCAGGAAGCCCTGAGTTCCAGGCACACTGGAGCTGTGAAAGGCATCCAAAAGGGAGTGCAAAAGTGCCACAACATGGCTGCTTTCACGGCTTTTTCCTTGGCAAGAAGCCTAACACCAGGCTGACTTACTTTCCCAGGGTTACTGTTAGGCTTAGGCCTAGGGCTAGGATTTTTGAAACTAGGAAGCCCTTAGCTCCAGGCACACTGCAGCTGTTCAAGGCATCCCAAGGGGAGTACAAAAGTGCAACAACATGGCAGCTTTCACAGCTTTTTCCTTGGCACCATCCCTATACCTAGGCTGATTTATCTGCCTAGGGTTAGGGTTAGGGTTCAGCCTAGGGCTTGGATTTCTTTAACCAGGAAGCCCTGAGTTCCAGGCTTACTTCATCTGCCAAAGGCATCCCAAAGGGAGTGCAGAAGTGCCACAACATGGCTGCTTTCACGGCTTTTCCCTTAGGAAGAACCCTAATACCCGGCTGATTTACCTTCCTAGGGTTACTGTTAGGCTTAGGCCTAGGACTTTTAAAACCAGGAAGCCCTGGGCTCCAGGCACACTGCAGCTGCGAAAGGCATCCCAAGGGGAGCGCAAAAGTGACGCAACTTGGCTGCCACCACTGATATTTCCATGAGAGCATCCCGAACCATAGGCTGATTTTCCTTCCTAGGGTTAAGGTTTGAGTTACGCCTAGGGTAAGGGCTCTATTTACCAGAAAGCCCTGAGTTCCAAGAACACAGCAGCTGCGAAGGACTAGCCAAGAAGAGCGCAAAAGTACCACAACATGCCTGCCTCCACAGCTTTTTCCTTGGGGACATGCCTAATTCCTGGCTGATTTGCCTTTCTCGTCTTAGGGTTGGGGTTTGGCCTAGGGCTAGGATTTTTAAAATCAGGAAGCCCTGAGTTCCAGGCACACTGGAGCTGTGAAAGGCATCCAAAAGGGAGTGCAAAAGTGCCACAACATGGCTGCTTTCACGGCTTTTTCCTTGGCAAGAAGCCTAACACCAGGCTGATTTACCTTCCCAGGGTTACTGTTAGGCTTAGGCCTAGGGCTAGGATTTTTAAAACTAGGAAGCCCTTAGCTCCAGGCACACTGCAGCTGTTCAAGGCATCCCAAGGGGAGTACAAAAGTGCAACAACATGGCAGCTTTCACAGCTTTTTCCTTGGCACCATCCCTATACCTAGGCTGATTTATCTGCCTAGGGTTAGGGTTAGGGTTCAGCCTAGGGCTTGGATTTCTTTAACCAGGAAGCCCTGAGTTCCAGGCTTACTTCATCTGCCAAAGGCATCCCAAAGGGAGTGCAGAAGTGCCACAACATGGCTGCTTTCACGGCTTTTCCCTTAGGAAGAACCCTAATACCCGGCTGATTTACCTTCCTAGGGTTACTGTTAGGCTTAGGCCTAGGACTTTTAAAACCAGGAAGCCCTGGGCTCCAGGCACACTGCAGCTGCGAAAGGCATCCCAAGGGGAGCGCAAAAGTGACGCAACTTGGCTGCCACCACTGATATTTCCATGAGACCATCCCGAACCATAGGCTGATTTTCCTTCCTAGGGTTAAGGTTTGAGTTACGCCTAGGGTAAGGGTCTATTAACCAGAAAGCCCTGAGTTCCAAGAACACAGCAGCTGCGAAGGACTAGCCAAGAAGAGCGCAAAAGTACCACAACATGCCTGCCTCCACAGCTTTTTCCTTGGGGACATGCCTAATTCCTGGCTGATTTGCCTTTCTCGTCTTAGGGTTGGGGTTCGGCCTAGGGCTAGGATTTTTAAAATCAGGAAGCCCTGAGTTCCACGCACACTGGAGCTGTGAAAGGCATCCAAAAGGGAGTGCAAAAGTGCCACAACATGGCTGCTTTCACGGCTTTTTCCTTGGCAAGAAGCCTAACACCAGGCTGATTTACCTTCCCAGGGTTACTGTTAGGCTTAGGCCTAGGGCTAGGATTTTTAAAACTAGGAAGCCCTTAGCTCCAGGCACACTGCAGCTGTTCAAGGCATCCCAAGGGGAGTACAAAAGTGCAACAACATGGCAGCTTTCACAGCTTTTTCCTTGGCACCATCCCTATACCTAGGCTGATTTATCTGCCTAGGGTTAGGGTTAGGGTTCAGCCTAGGGCTTGGATTTCTTTAACCAGGAAGCCCTGAGTTCCAGGCTTACTTCATCTGCCAAAGGCATCCCAAAGGGAGTGCAGAAGTGCCACAACATGGCTGCTTTCACGGCTTTTCCCTTAGGAAGAACCCTAATACCCGGCTGATTTACCTTCCTAGGGTTACTGTTAGGCTTAGGCCTAGGACTTTTAAAACCAGGAAGCCCTGGGCTCCAGGCACACTGCAGCTGCGAAAGGCATCCCAAGGGGAGCGCAAAAGTGACGCAACTTGGCTGCCACCACTGATATTTCCATGAGAGCATCCCGAACCATAGGCTGATTTTCCTTCCTAGGGTTAAGTTTTGAGTTACGCCTAGGGTAACGGTTCTATTAACCAGAAAGCCCTGAGTTCCAAGAACACAGCAGCTGCGAAGGACTAGCCAAGAAGAGCGCAAAAGTACCACAACATGCCTGCCTCCACAGCTTTTTCCTTGGGGACATGCCTAATTCCTGGCTGATTTGCCTTTCTCGTCTTAGGGTTGGGGTTCGGCCTAGGGCTAGGATTTTTAAAATCAGGAAGCCCTGAGTTCCAGGCACACTGGAGCTGTGAAAGGCATCCAAAAGGGAGTGCAAAAGTGCCACAACATGGCTGCTTTCACGGCTTTTTCCTTGGCAAGAAGCCTAACACCAGGCTGATTTACCTTCCCAGGGTTACTGTTAGGCTTAGGCCTAGGGCTAGGATTTTTAAAACTAGGAAGCCCTTAGCTCCAGGCACACTGCAGCTGTTCAAGGCATCCCAAGGGGAGTACAAAAGTGCAACAACATGGCAGCTTTCACAGCTTTTTCCTTGGCACCATCCCTATACCTAGGCTGATTTATCTGCCTAGGGTTAGGGTTAGGGTTCAGCCTAGGGCTTGGATTTCTTTAACCAGGAAGCCCTGAGTTCCAGGCTTACTTCATCTGCCAAAGGCATCCCAAAGGGAGTGCAGAAGTGCCACAACATGGCTGCTTTCACGGCTTTTCCCTTAGGAAGAACCCTAATACCCGGCTGATTTACCTTCCTAGGGTTACTGTTAGGCTTAGGCCTAGGACTTTTAAAACCAGGAAGCCCTGGGCTCCAGGCACACTGCAGCTGCGAAAGGCATCCCAAGGGGAGCGCAAAAGTGACGCAACTTGGCTGCCACCACTGATATTTCCATGAGACCATCCCGAACCATAGGCTGATTTTCCTTCCTAGGGTTAAGGTTTGAGTTACGCCTAGGGTAAGGGCTCTATTTACCAGAAAGCCCTGAGTTCCAAGAACACAGCAGCTGCGAAGGACTACCCAAGAAGAGCGCAAAAGTACCACAACATGCCTGCCTCCACAGCTTTTTCCTTGGGGACATGCCTAATTCCTGGCTGATTTGCCTTTCTCGTCTTAGGGTTGGGGTTCGGCCTAGGGCTAGGATTTTTAAAATCAGGAAGCCCTGAGTTCCAGGCACACTGGAGCTGTGAAAGGCATCCAAAAGGGAGTGCAAAAGTGCCACAACATGGCTGCTTTCACGGCTTTTTCCTTGGCAAAAAGCCTAACACCAGGCTGATTTACCTTCCCAGGGTTACTGTTAGGCTTAGGCCTAGGGCTAGGATTTTTAAAACTAGGAAGCCCTTAGCTCCAGGCACACTGCAGCTGTTCAAGGCATCCCAAGGGGAGTACAAAAGTGCAACAACATGGCAGCTTTCACAGCTTTTTCCTTGGCACCATCCCTATACCTAGGCTGATTTATCTGCCTAGGGTTAGGGTTAGGCTTCAGCCTAGGGCTTGGATTTCTTTAACCAGGAAGCCCTGAGTTCCAGGCTTACTTCATCTGCCAAAGGCATCCCAAAGGGAGTGCAGAAGTGCCACAACATGGCTGCTTTCACGGCTTTTCCCTTAGGAAGAACCCTAATACCCGGCTGATTTACCTTCCTAGGGTTACTGTTAGGCTTAGGCCTAGGACTTTTAAAACCAGGAAGCCCTGGGCTCCAGGCACACTGCAGCTGCGAAAGGCATCCCAAGGGGAGCGCAAAAGTGACGCAACTTGGCTGCCACCACTGATATTTCCATGAGACCATCCCGAACCATAGGCTGATTTTCCTTCCTAGGGTTAAGGTTTGAGTTACGCCTAGGGTAAGGGCTCTATTAACCAGAAAGCCCTGAGTTCCAAGAACACAGCAGCTGCGAAGGACTAGCCAAGAAGAGCGCAAAAGTACCACAACATGCCTGCCTCCACAGCTTTTTCCTTGGGGACATGCCTAATTCCTGGCTGATTTGCCTTTCTCGTCTTAGGGTTGGGGTTCGGCCTAGGGCTAGGATTTTTAAAATCAGGAAGCCCTGAGTTCCAGGCACACTGGAGCTGTGAAAGGCATCCAAAAGGGAGTGCAAAAGTGCCACAACATGGCTGCTTTCACGGCTTTTTCCTTGGCAAAAAGCCTAACACCAGGCTGATTTACCTTCCCAGGGTTACTGTTATGCTTAGGCCTAGGGCTAGGATTTTTGAAACTAGGAAGCCCTGGGCTCCAGGCACACTGCAGCTGTTCAAGGCATCCCAAGGGGAGTACAAAAGTGCAACAACATGGCAGCTTTCACAGCTTTTTCCTTGGCACCATCCCTATACCTAGGCTGATTTATCTGCCTAGGGTTAGGGTTAGGGTTCAGCCTAGGGCTTGGATTTCTTTAACCAGGAAGCCCTGAGTTCCAGGCTTACTTCATCTGCCAAAGGCATCCCAAAGGGAGTGCAGAAGTGCCACAACATGGCTGCTTTCACGGCTTTTCCCTTAGGAAGAACCCTAATACCCGGCTGATTTACCTTCCTAGGGTTACTGTTAGGCTTAGGCCTAGGACTTTTAAAACCAGGAAGCCCTGGGCTCCAGGCACACTGCAGCTGCGAAAGGCATCCCAAGGGGAGCGCAAAAGTGACGCAACTTGGCTGCCACCACTGATATTTCCATGAGACCATCCCGAACCATAGGCTGATTTTCCTTCCTAGGGTTAAGGTTTGAGTTACGCCTAGGGTAAGGGCTCTATTTACCAGAAAGCCCTGAGTTCCAAGAACACAGCAGCTGCGAAGGACTAGCCAAGAAGAGCGCAAAAGTACCACAACATGCCTGCCTCCACAGCTTTTTCCTTGGGGACATGCCTAATTCCTGGCTGATTTGCCTTTCTCGTCTTAGGGTTGGGGTTCGGCCTAGGGCTAGGATTTTTAAAATCAGGAAGCCCTGAGTTCCAGGCACACTGCAGCTGTGAAAGGCATCCAAAAGGGAGTGCAAAAGTGCCACAACATGGCTGCTTTCACGGCTTTTTCCTTGGCAAGAAGCCTAACACCAGGCTGACTTACTTTCCCAGGGTTACTGTTAGGCTTAGGCCTAGGGCTAGGATTTTTGAAACTAGGAAGCCCTGGGCTCCAGGCACACTGCAGCTGTTCAAGGCATCCCAAGGGGAGTACAAAAGTGCAACAACATGGCAGCTTTCACAGCTTTTTCCTTGGCACCATCCCTATACCTAGGCTGATTTATCTGCCTAGGGTTAGGGTTAGGGTTCAGCCTAGGGCTTGGATTTCTTTAACCAGGAAGCCCTGAGTTCCAGGCTTACTTCATCTGCCAAAGGCATCCCAAAGGGAGTGCAGAAGTGCCACAACATGGCTGCTTTCACGGCTTTTCCCTTAGGAAGAACCCTAATACCCGGCTGATTTACCTTCCTAGGGTTACTGTTAGGCTTAGGCCTAGGACTTTTAAAACCAGGAAGCCCTGGGCTCCAGGCACACTGCAGCTGCGAAAGGCATCCCAAGGGGAGCGCAAAAGTGACGCAACTTGGCTGCCACCACTGATATTTCCATGAGACCATTCCGAACCATAGGTTGATTTTCCTTCCTAGGGTTAAGTTTTGAGTTACGCCTAGGGTAAGGGTTCTATTAACCAGAAAGCCCTGAGTTCCAAGAACACAGCAGCTGCGAAGGACTACCCAAGAAGAGCGCAAAAGTACCACAACATGCCTGCCTCCACAGCTTTTTCCTTGGGGACATGCCTAATTCCTGGCTGATTTGCCTTTCTCGTCTTAGGGTTGGGGTTCGGCCTAGGGCTAGGATTTTTAAAATCAGGAAGCCCTGAGTTCCAGGCACACTGGAGCTGTGAAAGGCATCCAAAAGGGAGTGCAAAAGTGCCACAACATGGCTGCTTTCACGGCTTTTTCCTTGGCAAGAAGCCTAACACCAGGCTGACTTACTTTCCCAGGGTTACTGTTAGGCTTAGGCCTAGGGCTAGGATTTTTAAAACTAGGAAGCCCTTAGCTCCAGGCACACTGCAGCTGTTCAAGGCATCCCAAGGGGAGTACAAAAGTGCAACAACATGGCAGCTTTCACAGCTTTTTCCTTGGCACCATCCCTATACCTAGGCTGATTTATCTGCCTAGGGTTAGGGTTAGGGTTCAGCCTAGGGCTTGGATTTCTTTAACCAGGAAGCCCTGAGTTCCAGGCTTACTTCATCTGCCAAAGGCATCCCAAAGGGAGTGCAGAAGTGCCACAACATGGCTGCTTTCACGGCTTTTCCCTTAGGAAGAACCCTAATACCCGGCTGATTTACCTTCCTAGGGTTACTGTTAGGCTTAGGCCTAGGACTTTTAAAACCAGGAAGCCCTGGGCTCCAGGCACACTGCAGCTGCGAAAGGCATCCCAAGGGGAGCGCAAAAGTGACGCAACTTGGCTGCCACCACTGATATTTCCATGAGAGCATCCCGAACCATAGGCTGATTTTCCTTCCTAGGGTTAAGGTTTGAGTTACGCCTAGGGTAACGGTTCTATTAACCAGAAAGCCCTGAGTTCCAAGAACACAGCAGCTGCGAAGGACTAGCCAAGAAGAGCGCAAAAGTACCACAACATGCCTGCCTCCACAGCTTTTTCCTTGGGGACATGCCTAATTCCTGGCTGATTTGCCTTTCTCGTCTTAGGGTTGGGGTTCGGCCTAGGGCTAGGATTTTTAAAATCAGGAAGCCCTGAGTTCCAGGCACACTGGAGCTGTGAAAGGCATCCAAAAGGGAGTGCAAAAGTGCCACAACATGGCTGCTTTCACGGCTTTTTCCTTGGCAAGAAGCCTAACACCAGGCTGATTTACCTTCCCAGGGTTACTGTTAGGCTTAGGCCTAGGGCTAGGATTTTTAAAACTAGGAAGCCCTTAGCTCCAGGCACACTGCAGCTGTTCAAGGCATCCCAAGGGGAGTACAAAAGTGCAACAACATGGCAGCTTTCACAGCTTTTTCCTTGGCACCATCCCTATAGCTAGGCTGATTTATCTGCCTAGGGTTAGGGTTAGGCTTCAGCCTAGGGCTTGGATTTCTTTAACCAGGAAGCCCTGAGTTCCAGGCTTACTTCATCTGCCAAAGGCATCCCAAAGGGAGTGCAGAAGTGCCACAACATGGCTGCTTTCACGGCTTTTCCCTTAGGAAGAACCCTAATACCCGGCTGATTTACCTTCCTAGGGTTACTGTTAGGCTTAGGCCTAGGACTTTTAAAACCAGGAAGCCCTGGGCTCCAGGCACACTGCAGCTGCGAAAGGCATCCCAAGGGGAGCGCAAAAGTGACGCAACTTGGCTGCCACCACTGATATTTCCATGAGACCATCCCGAACCATAGGCTGATTTTCCTTCCTAGGGTTAAGGTTTGAGTTACGCCTAGGGTAAGGGCTCTATTAACCAGAAAGCCCTGAGTTCCAAGAACACAGCAGCTGCGAAGGACTAGCCAAGAAGAGCGCAAAAGTACCACAACATGCCTGCCTCCACAGCTTTTTCCTTGGGGACATGCCTAATTCCTGGCTGATTTGCCTTTCTCGTCTTAGGGTTGGGGTTCGGCCTAGGGCTAGGATTTTTAAAATCAGGAAGCCCTGAGTTCCAGGCACACTGGAGCTGTGAAAGGCATCCAAAAGGGAGTGCAAAAGTGCCACAACATGGCTGCTTTCACGGCTTTTTCCTTGGCAAGAAGCCTAACACCAGGCTGACTTACCTTCCCAGGGTTACTGTTAGGCTTAGGCCTAGGGCTAGGATTTTTGAAACTAGGAAGCCCTGGGCTCCAGGCACACTGCAGCTGTTCAAGGCATCCCAAGGGGAGTACAAAAGTGCAACAACATGGCAGCTTTCACAGCTTTTTCCTTGGCACCATCCCTATACCTAGGCTGATTTATCTGCCTAGGGTTAGGGTTAGGGTTCAGCCTAGGGCTTGGATTTCTTTAACCAGGAAGCCCTGAGTTCCAGGCTTACTTCATCTGCCAAAGGCATCCCAAAGGGAGTGCAGAAGTGCCACAACATGGCTGCTTTCACGGCTTTTCCCTTAGGAAGAACCCTAATACCCGGCTGATTTACCTTCCTAGGGTTACTGTTAGGCTTAGGCCTAGGACTTTTAAAACCAGGAAGCCCTGGGCTCCAGGCACACTGCAGCTGCGAAAGGCATCCCAAGGGGAGCGCAAAAGTGACGCAACTTGGCTGCCACCACTGATATTTCCATGAGACCATCCCGAACCATAGGCTGATTTTCCTTCCTAGGGTTAAGGTTTGAGTTACGCCTAGGGTAAGGGCTCTATTTACCAGAAAGCCCTGAGTTCCAAGAACACAGCAGCTGCAAAGGACTAGCCAAGAAGAGCGCAAAAGTACCACAACATGCCTGCCTCCACAGCTTTTTCCTTGGGGACATGCCTAATTCCTGGCTGATTTGCCTTTCTCGTCTTAGGGTTGGGGTTCGGCCTAGGGCTAGGATTTTTAAAATCAGGAAGCCCTGAGTTCCAGGCACACTGGAGCTGTGAAAGGCATCCAAAAGGGAGTGCAAAAGTGCCACAACATGGCTGCTTTCACGGCTTTTTCCTTGGCAAGAAGCCTAACACCAGGCTGATTTACCTTCCCAGGGTTACTGTTAGGCTTAGGCCTAGGGCTAGGATTTTTAAAACTAGGAAGCCCTTAGCTCCAGGCACACTGCAGCTGTTCAAGGCATCCCAAGGGGAGTACAAAAGTGCAACAACATGGCAGCTTTCACAGCTTTTTCCTTGGCACCATCCCTATAGCTAGGCTGATTTATCTGCCTAGGGTTAGGGTTAGGGTTCAGCCTAGGGCTGTGATTTCTTTAACCAGGAAGCCCTGAGTTCCAGGCTTACTTCATCTGCCAAAGGCATCCCAAAGGGAGTGCAGAAGTGCCACAACATGGCTGCTTTCACGGCTTTTCCCTTAGGAAGAACCCTAATACCCGGCTGATTTACCTTCCTAGGGTTACTGTTAGGCTTAGGCCTAGGACTTTTAAAACCAGGAAGCCCTGGGCTCCAGGCACACTGCAGCTGCGAAAGGCATCCCAAGGGGAGCGCAAAAGTGACGCAACTTGGCTGCCACCACTGATATTTCCATGAGAGCATCCCGAACCATAGGCTGATTTTCCTTCCTAGGGTTAAGGTTTGAGTTACGCCTAGGGTAAGGGCTCTATTTACCAGAAAGCCCTGAGTTCCAAGAACACAGCAGCTGCGAAGGACTACCCAAGAAGAGCGCAAAAGTACCACAACATGCCTGCCTCCACAGCTTTTTCCTTGGGGACATGCCTAATTCCTGGCTGATTTGCCTTTCTCGTCTTAGGGTTGGGGTTCGGCCTAGGGCTAGGATTTTTAAAATCAGGAAGCCCTGAGTTCCACGCACACTGGAGCTGTGAAAGGCATCCAAAAGGGAGTGCAAAAGTGCCACAACATGGCTGCTTTCACGGCTTTTTCCTTGGCAAGAAGCCTAACACCAGGCTGATTTACCTTCCCAGGGTTACTGTTAGGCTTAGGCCTAGGGCTAGGATTTTTAAAACTAGGAAGCCCTTAGCTCCAGGCACACTGCAGCTGTTCAAGGCATCCCAAGGGGAGTACAAAAGTGCAACAACATGGCAGCTTTCACAGCTTTTTCCTTGGCACCATCCCTATACCTAGGCTGATTTATCTGCCTAGGGTTAGGGTTAGGGTTCAGCCTAGGGCTTGGATTTCTTTAACCAGGAAGCCCTGAGTTCCAGGCTTACTTCATCTGCCAAAGGCATCCCAAAGGGAGTGCAGAAGTGCCACAACATGGCTGCTTTCACGGCTTTTCCCTTAGGAAGAACCCTAATACCCGGCTGATTTACCTTCCTAGGGTTACTGTTAGGCTTAGGCCTAGGACTTTTAAAACCAGGAAGCCCTGGGCTCCAGGCACACTGCAGCTGCGAAAGGCATCCCAAGGGGAGCGCAAAAGTGACGCAACTTGGCTGCCACCACTGATATTTCCATGAGAGCATTCCGAACCATAGGTTGATTTTCCTTCCTAGGGTTAAGGTTTGAGTTACGCCTAGGGTAACGGTTCTATTAACCAGAAAGCCCTGAGTTCCAAGAACACAGCAGCTGCGAAGGACTAGCCAAGAAGAGCGCAAAAGTACCACAACATGCCTGCCTCCACAGCTTTTTCCTTGGGGACATGCCTAATTCCTGGCTGATTTGCCTTTCTCGTCTTAGGGTTGGGGTTCGGCCTAGGGCTAGGATTTTTAAAATCAGGAAGCCCTGAGTTCCAGGCACACTGGAGCTGTGAAAGGCATCCAAAAGGGAGTGCAAAAGTACCACAACATGCCTGCCTCCACAGCTTTTTCCTTGGCGACATGCCTAATTCCTGGCTGATTTGCCTTTCTCGTCTTAGCGTTGGGGTTCAGCCTAGGGCTAGGATTTTTAAAATCAGGAAGCCCTGAGTTCCAGGCACACTGGAGCTGTGAAAGGCATCCAAAAGGGAGTGCAAAAGTGCCACAACATGGCTGCTTTCACGGCTTTTTCCTTGGCAAGAAGCCTAACACCAGGCTGATTTACCTTCCCAGGGTTACTGTTAGGCTTAGGCCTAGGGCTAGGATTTTTGAAACTAGGAAGCCCTTAGCTCCAGGCACACTGCAGCTGTTCAAGGCATCCCAAGGGGAGTACAAAAGTGCAACAACATGGCAGCTTTCACAGCTTTTTCCTTGGCACCATCCCTATACCTAGGCTGATTTATCTGCCTAGGGTTAGGGTTAGGGTTCAGCCTAGGGCTTGGATTTCTTTAACCAGGAAGCCCTGAGTTCCAGGCTTACTTCATCTGCCAAAGGCATCCCAAAGGGAGTGCAGAAGTGCCACAACATGGCTGCTTTCACGGCTTTTCCCTTAGGAAGAACCCTAATACCCGGCTGATTTACCTTCCTAGGGTTACTGTTAGGCTTAGGCCTAGGACTTTTAAAACCAGGAAGCCCTGGGCTCCAGGCACACTGCAGCTGCGAAAGGCATCCCAAGGGGAGCGCAAAAGTGACGCAACATGGCTGCCACCACTGATATTTCCATGAGAGCATCCCGAACCATAGGCTGATTTTCCTTCCTAGGGTTAAGGTTTGAGTTACGCCTAGGGTAAGGGCTCTATTAACCAGAAAGCCCTGAGTTCCAAGAACACAGCAGCTGCGAAGGACTAGCCAAGAAGAGCGCAAAAGTACCACAACATGCCTGCCTCCACAGCTTTTTCCTTGGGGACATGCCTAATTCCTGGCTGATTTGCCTTTCTCGTCTTAGGGTTGGGGTTCGGCCTAGGGCTAGGATTTTTAAAATCAGGAAGCCCTGAGTTCCAGGCACACTGCAGCTGTGAAAGGCATCCAAAAGGGAGTGCAAAAGTGCCACAACATGGCTGCTTTCACGGCTTTTTCCTTGGCAAGAAGCCTAACACCTGGCTGACTTACTTTCCCAGGGTTACTGTTAGGCTTAGGCCTAGGGCTAGGATTTTTGAAACTAGGAAGCCCTGGGCTCCAGGCACACTGCAGCTGTTCAAGGCATCCCAAGGGGAGTACAAAAGTGCAACAACATGGCAGCTTTCACAGCTTTTTCCTTGGCACCATCCCTATACCTAGGCTGATTTATCTGCCTAGGGTTAGGGTTAGGGTTCAGCCTAGGGCTTGGATTTCTTTAACCAGGAAGCCCTGAGTTCCAGGCTTACTTCATCTGCCAAAGGCATCCCAAAGGGAGTGCAGAAGTGCCACAACATGGCTGCTTTCACGGCTTTTCCCTTAGGAAGAACCCTAATACCCGGCTGATTTACCTTCCTAGGGTTACTGTTAGGCTTAGGCCTAGGACTTTTAAAACCAGGAAGCCCTGGGCTCCAGGCACACTGCAGCTGCGAAAGGCATCCCAAGGGGAGCGCAAAAGTGACGCAACTTGGCTGCCACCCCTGATATTTACATGAGACCATTCCGAACCATAGGTTGATTTTCCTTCCTAGGGTTAAGGTTTGAGTTACGCCTAGGGTAAGGGTTCTATTAACCAGAAAGCCCTGAGTTCCAAGAACACAGCAGCTGCGAAGGACTAGCCAAGAAGAGCGCAAAAGTACCACAACATGCCTGCCTCCACAGCTTTTTCCTTGGGGACATGCCTAATTCCTGGCTGATTTGCCTTTCTCGTCTTAGGGTTGGGGTTCGGCCTAGGGCTAGGATTTTTAAAATCAGGAAGCCCTGAGTTCCAGGCACACTGGAGCTGTGAAAGGCATCCAAAAGGGAGTGCAAAAGTGCCACAACATGGCTGCTTTCACGGCTTTTTCCTTGGCAAGAAGCCTAACACCAGGCTGATTTGCCTTCCCAGGGTTACTGTTAGGCTTAGGCCTAGGGCTAGGATTTTTAAAACTAGGAAGCCCTTAGCTCCAGGCACACTGCAGCTGTTCAAGGCATCCCAAGGGGAGTACAAAAGTGCAACAACATGGCAGCTTTCACAGCTTTTTCCTTGGCACCATCCCTATACCTAGGCTGATTTATCTGCCTAGGGTTAGGGTTAGGGTTCAGCCTAGGGCTTGGATTTCTTTAACCAGGAAGCCCTGAGTTCCAGGCTTACTTCATCTGCCAAAGGCATCCCAAAGGGAGTGCAGAAGTGCCACAACATGGCTGCTTTCACGGCTTTTCCCTTAGGAAGAACCCTAATACCCGGCTGATTTACCTTCCTAGGGTTACTGTTAGGCTTAGGCCTAGGACTTTTAAAACCAGGAAGCCCTGGGCTCCAGGCACACTGCAGCTGCGAAAGGCATCCCAAGGGGAGCGCAAAAGTGACGCAACTTGGCTGCCACCACTGATATTTCCATGAGACCATCCCGAACCATAGGCTGATTTTCCTTCCTAGGGTTAAGGTTTGAGTTACGCCTAGGGTAAGGGTTCTATTAACCAGAAAGCCCTGAGTTCCAAGAACACAGCAGCTGCGAAGAACTACCCAAGAAGAGTGCAAAAGTACCACAACATGCCTGCCTCCACAGCTTTTTCCTTGGGGACATGCCTAATTCCTGGCTGATTTGCCTTTCTCGTCTTAGGGTTGGGGTTCGGCCTAGGGCTAGGATTTTTAAAATCAGGAAGCCCTGAGTTCCAGGCACACTGCAGCTGTGAAAGGCATCCAAAAGGGAGTGAAAAGTACCACAACATGCCTGCCTCCACAGCTTTTTCCTTGGGGACATGCCTAATTCCTGGCTGATTTGCCTTTCTCGTCTTAGGGTTGGGGTTCGGCCTAGGGCTAGGATTTTTAAAATCAGGAAGCCCTGAGTTCCAGGCACACTGCAGCTGTGAAAGGCATCCAAAAGGGAGTGCAAAAGTGCCACAACATGGCTGCTTTCACGGCTTTTTCCTTGGCAAGAAGCCTAACACCAGGCTGACTTACTTTCCCAGGGTTACTGTTAGGCTTAGGCCTAGGGCTAGGATTTTTGAAACTAGGAAGCCCTGGGCTCCAGGCACACTGCAGCTGTTCAAGGCATCCCAAGGGGAGTACAAAAGTGCAACAACATGGCAGCTTTCACAGCTTTTTCCTTGGCACCATCCCTATACCTAGGCTGAATTATCTGCCTAGGGTTAGTGTTAGGGTTCAGCCTAGGGCTTGGATTTCTTTAACCAGGAAGCCCTGAGTTCCAGGCTTACTTCATCTGCCAAAGGCATCCCAAAGGGAGTGCAGAAGTGCCACAACATGGCTGCTTTCACGGCTTTTCCCTTAGGAAGAACCCTAATACCCGGCTGATTTACCTTCCTAGGGTTACTGTTAGGCTTAGGCCTAGGACTTTTAAAACCAGGAAGCCCTGGGCTCCAGGCACACTGCAGCTGCGAAAGGCATCCCAAGGGGAGCGCAAAAGTGACGCAACTTGGCTGCCACCACTGATATTTCCATGAGACCATCCCGAACCATAGGCTGATTTTCCTTCCTAGGCTTAAGGTTTGAGTTACGCCTAGGGTAAGGGTCTATTAACCAGAAAGCCCTGAGTTCCAAGAACACAGCAGCTGCGAAGGACTAGCCAAGAAGAGCACAAAAGTACCACAACATGCCTGCCTCCACAGCTTTTTCCTTGGGGACATGCCTAATTCCTGGCTGATTTGCCTTTCTCGTCTTAGGGTTGGGGTTCGGCCTAGGGCTAGGATTTTTAAAATCAGGAAGCCCTGAGTTCCAGGCACACTGCAGCTGTGAAAGGCATCCAAAAGGGAGTGCAAAAGTGCCACAACATGGCTGCTTTCACGGCTTTTTCCTTGGCAAGAAGCCTAACACCAGGCTGACTTACTTTCCCAGGGTTACTGTTAGGCTTAGGCCTAGGGCTAGGATTTTTGAAACTAGGAAGCCCTGGGCTCCAGGCACACTGCAGCTGTTCAAGGCATCCCAAGGGGAGTACAAAAGTGCAACAACATGGCAGCTTTCACAGCTTTTTCCTTGGCACCATCCCTATACCTAGGCTGATTTATCTGCCTAGGGTTAGGGTTAGGGTTCAGCCTAGGGCTTGGATTTCTTTAACCAGGAAGCCCTGAGTTCCAGGCTTACTTCATCTGCCAAAGGCATCCCAAAGGGAGTGCAGAAGTGCCACAACATGGCTGCTTTCACGGCTTTTCCCTTAGGAAGAACCCTAATACCCGGCTGATTTACCTTCCTAGGGTTACTGTTAGGCTTAGGCCTAGGACTTTTAAAACCAGGAAGCCCTGGGCTCCAGGCACACTGCAGCTGCGAAAGGCATCCCAAGGGGAGCGCAAAAGTGATGCAACTTGGCTGCCACCACTGATATTTCCATGAGACCATCCCGAACCATAGGCTGATTTTCCTTCCTAGGGTTAAGGTTTGAGTTACGCCTAGGGTAAGGGTCTATTAACCAGAAAGCCCTGAGTTCCAAGAACACAGCAGCTGCGAAGGACTAGCCAAGAAGAGCGCAAAAGTACCACAACATGCCTGCCTCCACAGCTTTTTCCTTGGGGACATGCCTAATTCCTGGCTGATTTGCCTTTCTCGTCTTAGGGTTGGGGTTCGGCCTAGGGCTAGGATTTTTAAAATCAGGAAGCCCTGAGTTCCAGGCACACTGCAGCTGTGAAAGGCATCCAAAAGGGAGTGCAAAAGTGCCACAACATGGCTGCTTTCACGGCTTTTTCCTTGGCAAGAAGCCTAACACCAGGCTGACTTACTTTCCCAGGGTTACTGTTAGGCTTAGGCCTAGGGCTAGGATTTTTGAAACTAGGAAGCCCTGGGCTCCAGGCACACTGCAGCTGTTCAAGGCATCCCAAGGGGAGTACAAAAGTGCAACAACATGGCAGCTTTCACAGCTTTTTCCTTGGCACCATCCCTATAGCTAGGCTGAATTATCTGCCTAGGGTTAGGGTTAGGGTTCAGCCTAGGGCTTGGATTTCTTTAACCAGGAAGCCCTGAGTTCCAGGCTTACTTCATCTGCCAAAGGCATCCCAAAGGGAGTGCAGAAGTGCCACAACATGGCTGCTTTCACGGCTTTTCCCTTAGGAAGAACCCTAATACCCGGCTGATTTACCTTCCTAGGGTTACTGTTAGGCTTAGGCCTAGGACTTTTAAAACCAGGAAGCCCTGGGCTCCAGGCACACTGCAGCTGCGAAAGGCATCCCAAGGGGAGCGCAAAAGTGACGCAACTTGGCTGCCACCACTGATATTTCCATGAGACCATCCCGAACCATAGGCTGATTTTCCTTCCTAGGGTTAAGGTTTGAGTTACGCCTAGGGTAAGGGCTCTATTTACCAGAAAGCCCTGAGTTCCAAGAACACAGCAGCTGCGAAGGACTACCCAAGAAGAGCGCAAAAGTACCACAACATGCCTGCCTCCACAGCTTTTTCCTTGGGGACATGCCTAATTCCTGGCTGATTTGCCTTTCTCGTCTTAGGGTTGGGGTTCGGCCTAGGGCTAGGATTTTTAAAATCAGGAAGCCCTGAGTTCCAGGCACACTGGAGCTGTGAAAGGCATCCAAAAGGGAGTGCAAAAGTGCCACAACATGGCTGCTTTCACGGCTTTTTCCTTGGCAAGAAGCCTAACACCAGGCTGATTTGCCTTCCCAGGGTTACTGTTAGGCTTAGGCCTACGGCTAGGATTTTTAAAACTAGGAAGCCCTTAGCTCCAGGCACACTGCAGCTGTTCAAGGCATCCCAAGGGGAGTACAAAAGTGCAACAACATGGCAGCTTTCACAGCTTTTTCCTTGGCACCATCCCTATACCTAGGCTGATTTATCTGCCTAGGGTTAGGGTTAGGGTTCAGCCTAGGGCTTGGATTTCTTTAACCAGGAAGCCCTGAGTTCCAGGCTTACTTCATCTGCCAAAGGCATCCCAAAGGGAGTGCAGAAGTGCCACAACATGGCTGCTTTCACGGCTTTTCCCTTAGGAAGAACCCTAATACCCGGCTGATTTACCTTCCTAGGGTTACTGTAAGGCTTAGGCCTAGGACTTTTAAAACCAGGAAGCCCTGGGCTCCAGGCACACTGCAGCTGCGAAAGGCATCCCAAGGGGAGCGCAAAAGTGACGCAACTTGGCTGCCACCACTGATATTTCCATGAGAGCATCCCGAACCATAGGCTGATTTTCCTTCCTAGGGTTAAGGTTTGAGTTACGCCTAGGGTAAGGGTTCTATTAACCAGAAAGCCCTGAGTTCCAAGAACACAGCAGCTGCGAAGGACTAGCCAAGAAGAGCGCAAAAGTACCACAACATGCCTGCCTCCACAGCTTTTTCCTTGGGGACATGCCTAATTCCTGGCTGATTTGCCTTTCTCGTCTTAGGGTTGGGGTTCGGCCTAGGGCTAGGATTTTTAAAATAAGGAAGCCCTGAGTTCCAGGCACACTGCAGCTGTGAAAGGCATCCAAAAGGGAGTGCAAAAGTGCCACAACATGGCTGCTTTCACGGCTTTTTCCTTGGCAAGAAGCCTAACACCAGGCTGATTTACCTTCCCAGGGTTACTGTTAGGCTTAGGCCTACGGCTAGGATTTTTAAAACTAGGAAGCCCTTAGCTCCAGGCACACTGCAGCTGTTCAAGGCATCCCAAGGGGAGTACAAAAGTGCAACAACATGGCAGCTTTCACAGCTTTTTCCTTGGCACCATCCCTATACCTAGGCTGATTTATCTGCCTAGGGTTAGGGTTAGGGTTCAGCCTAGGGCTTGGATTTCTTTAACCAGGAAGCCCTGAGTTCCAGGCTTACTTCATCTGCCAAAGGCATCCCAAAGGGAGTGCAGAAGTGCCACAACATGGCTGCTTTCACGGCTTTTCCCTTAGGAAGAACCCTAATACCCGGCTG
Source organism: Ammospiza caudacuta (assembly GCF_027887145.1). Lineage (NCBI taxonomy): Eukaryota > Metazoa > Chordata > Aves > Passeriformes > Passerellidae > Ammospiza > Ammospiza caudacuta. The sequence goes on from NW_026682921.1 coordinate 36,219, forward strand.
ATTTACCTTCCTAGGGTTACTGTTAGGCTTAGGCCTAGGACTTTTAAAACCAGGAAGCCCTGGGCTCCAGGCACACTGCAGCTGCGAAAGGCATCCCAAGGGGAGCGCAAAAGTGACGCAACTTGGCTGCCACCACTGATATTTCCATGAGACCATCCCGAACCATAGGCTGATTTTCCTTCCTAGGGTTAAGGTTTGAGTTACGCCTAGGGTAAGGGCTCTATTTACCAGAAAGCCCTGAGTTCCAAGAACACAGCAGCTGCGAAGGACTAGCCAAGAAGAGCGCAAAAGTAGCACAACATGCCTGCCTCCACAGCTTTTTCCTTGGGGACATGCCTAATTCCTGGCTGATTTGCCTTTCTCGTCTTAGGGTTGGGGTTCGGCCTAGGGCTAGGATTTTTAAAATCAGGAAGCCCTGAGTTCCAGGCACACTGGAGCTGTGAAAGGCATCCAAAAGGGAGTGCAAAAGTGCCACAACATGGCTGCTTTCACGGCTTTTTCCTTGGCAAGAAGCCTAACACCAGGCTGATTTACCTTCCCAGGGTTACTGTTAGGCTTAGGCCTAGGGCTAGGATTTTTAAAACTAGGAAGCCCTTAGCTCCAGGCACACTGCAGCTGTTCAAGGCATCCCAAGGGGAGTACAAAAGTGCAACAACATGGCAGCTTTCACAGCTTTTTCCTTGGCACCATCCCTATACCTAGGCTGATTTATCTGCCTAGGGTTAGGGTTAGGGTTCAGCCTAGGGCTTGGATTTCTTTAACCAGGAAGCCCTGAGTTCCAGGCTTACTTCATCTGCCAAAGGCATCCCAAAGGGAGTGCAGAAGTGCCACAACATGGCTGCTTTCACGGCTTTTCCCTTAGGAAGAACCCTAATACCCGGCTGATTTACCTTCCTAGGGTTACTGTTAGGCTTAGGCCTAGGACTTTTAAAACCAGGAAGCCCTGGGCTCCAGGCACACTGCAGCTGCGAAAGGCATCCCAAGGGGAGCGCAAAAGTGACGCAACTTGGCTGCCACCACTGATATTTCCATGAGACCATCCCGAACCATAGGCTGATTTTCCTTCCTAGGGTTAAGGTTTGAGTTACGCCTAGGGTAAGGGCTCTATTTACCAGAAAGCCCTGAGTTCCAAGAACACAGCAGCTGCGAAGGACTACCCAAGAAGAGCGCAAAAGTACCACAACATGCCTGCCTCCACAGCTTTTTCCTTGGGGACATGCCTAATTCCTGGCTGATTTGCCTTTCTCGTCTTAGGGTTGGGGTTCGGCCTAGGGCTAGGATTTTTAAAATCAGGAAGCCCTGAGTTCCAGGCACACTGGAGCTGTGAAAGGCATCCAAAAGGGAGTGCAAAAGTGCCACAACATGGCTGCTTTCACGGCTTTTTCCTTGGCAAGAAGCCTAACACCAGGCTGACTTACCTTCCCAGGGTTACTGTTAGGCTTAGGCCTAGGGCTAGGATTTTTAAAACTAGGAAGCCCTTAGCTCCAGGCACACTGCAGCTGTTCAAGGCATCCCAAGGGGAGTACAAAAGTGCAACAACATGGCAGCTTTCACAGCTTTTTCCTTGGCACCATCCCTATACCTAGGCTGATTTATCTGCCTAGGGTTAGGGTTAGGGTTCAGCCTAGGGCTTGGATTTCTTTAACCAGGAAGCCCTGAGTTCCAGGCTTACTTCATCTGCCAAAGGCATCCCAAAGGGAGTGCAGAAGTGCCACAACATGGCTGCTTTCACGGCTTTTTCCTTGGCAAGAAGCCTAACACCAGGCTGATTTACCTTCCCAGGGTTACTGTTAGGCTTAGGCCTAGGGCTAGGATTTTTAAAACTAGGAAGCCCTTAGCTCCAGGCACACTGCAGCTGTTCAAGGCATCCCAAGGGGAGTACAAAAGTGCAACAACATGGCAGCTTTCACAGCTTTTTCCTTGGCACCATCCCTATACCTAGGCTGATTTATCTGCCTAGGGTTAGGGTTAGGGTTCAGCCTAGGGCTTGGATTTCTTTAACCAGGAAGCCCTGAGTTCCAGGCTTACTTCATCTGCCAAAGGCATCCCAAAGGGAGTGCAGAAGTGCCACAACATGGCTGCTTTCACGGCTTTTCCCTTAGGAAGAACCCTAATACCCGGCTGATTTACCTTCCTAGGGTTACTGTTAGGCTTAGGCCTAGGACTTTTAAAACCAGGAAGCCCTGGGCTCCAGGCACACTGCAGCTGCGAAAGGCATCCCAAGGGGAGCGCAAAAGTGACGCAACTTGGCTGCCACCACTGATATTTCCATGAGACCATCCCGAACCATAGGCTGATTTTCCTTCCTAGGGTTAAGGTTTGAGTTACGCCTAGGGTAAGGGCTCTATTTACCAGAAAGCCCTGAGTTCCAAGAACACAGCAGCTGCGAAGGACTAGCCAAGAAGAGCGCAAAAGTAGCACAACATGCCTGCCTCCACAGCTTTTTCCTTGGGGACATGCCTAATTCCTGGCTGATTTGCCTTTCTCGTCTTAGGGTTGGGGTTCGGCCTAGGGCTAGGATTTTTAAAATCAGGAAGCCCTGAGTTCCAGGCACACTGGAGCTGTGAAAGGCATCCAAAAGGGAGTGCAAAAGTGCCACAACATGGCTGCTTTCACGGCTTTTTCCTTGGCAAGAAGCCTAACACCAGGCTGACTTACCTTCCCAGGGTTACTGTTAGGCTTAGGCCTAGGTCTAGGATTTTTAAAACTAGGAAGCCCTTAGCTCCAGGCACACTGCAGCTGTTCAAGGCATCCCAAGGGGAGTACAAAAGTGCAACAACATGGCAGCTTTCACAGCTTTTTCCTTGGCACCATCCCTATACCTAGGCTGATTTATCTGCCTAGGGTTAGGGTTAGGGTTCAGCCTAGGGCTTGGATTTCTTTAACCAGGAAGCCCTGAGTTCCAGGCTTACTTCATCTGCCAAAGGCATCCCAAAGGGAGTGCAGAAGTGCCACAACATGGCTGCTTTCACGGCTTTTCCCTTAGGAAGAACCCTAATACCCGGCTGATTTACCTTCCTAGGGTTACTGTTAGGCTTAGGCCTAGGACTTTTAAAACCAGGAAGCCCTGGGCTCCAGGCACACTGCAGCTGCGAAAGGCATCCCAAGGGGAGCGCAAAAGTGACGCAACTTGGCTGCCACCACTGATATTTCCATGAGAGCATCCCGAACCATAGGCTGATTTTCCTTCCTAGGGTTAAGGTTTGAGTTACGCCTAGGGTAAGGGTTCTATTAACCAGAAAGCCCTGAGTTCCAAGAACACAGCAGCTGCGAAGGACTAGCCAAGAAGAGCGCAAAAGTACCACAACATGCCTGCCTCCACAGCTTTTTCCTTGGGGACATGCCTAATTCCTGGCTGATTTGCCTTTCTCGTCTTAGGGTTGGGGTTCAGCCTAGGGCTAGGATTTTTAAAATCAGGAAGCCCTGAGTTCCAGGCACACTGGAGCTGTGAAAGGCATCCAAAAGGGAGTGCAAAAGTGCCACAATATGGCTGCTTTCACGGCTTTTTCCTTGGCAAGAAGCCTAACACCAGGCTGACTTACTTTCCCAGGGTTACTGTTAGGCTTAGGCCTAGGGCTAGGATTTTTGAAACTAGGAAGCCCTGGGCTCCAGGCACACTGCAGCTGTTCAAGGCATCCCAAGGGGAGTACAAAAGTGCAACAACATGGCAGCTTTCACAGCTTTTTCCTTGGCACCATCCCTATACCTAGGCTGATTTATCTGCCTAGGGTAAGGGTTAGGGTTCAGCCTAGGGCTTGGATTTCTTTAACCAGGAAGCCCTGAGTTCCAGGCTTACTTCATCTGCCAAAGGCATCCCAAAGGGAGTGCAGAAGTGCCACAACATGGCTGCTTTCACGGCTTTTCCCTTAGGAAGAACCCTAATACCCGGCTGATTTACCTTCCTAGGGTTACTGTTAGGCTTAGGCCTAGGACTTTTAAAACCAGGAAGCCCTGGGCTCCAGGCACACTGCAGCTGCGAAAGGCATCCCAAGGGGAGCGCAAAAGTGACGCAACTTGGCTGCCACCACTGATATTTCCATGAGACCATCCCGAACCATAGGTTGATTTTCCTTCCTAGGGTTAAGGTTTGAGTTACGCCTAGGGTAAGGGTTCTATTAACCAGAAAACCCTCAGTTCCAAGAACACAGCAGCTGCGAAGGACTACCCAAGAAGAGCGCAAAAGTAGCACAACATGCCTGCCTCCACAGCTTTTTCCTTGGGGACATGCCTAATTCCTGGCTGATTTGCCTTTCTCGTCTTAGGGTTGGGGTTCGGCCTAGGGCTAGGATTTTTAAAATCAGGAAGCCCTTAGTTCCAGGCACACTGCAGCTGTGAAAGGCATCCAAAAGGGAGTGCAAAAGTACCACAACATGCCTGCCTCCACAGCTTTTTCCTTGGGGATATGCCTTATTCCTGGCTGATTTGCCTTTCTCGTCTTAGGGTTGGGGTTCGGCCTAGGGCTAGGATTTTTAAAATCAGGAAGCCCTGAGTTCCAGGCACACTGCAGCTGTGAAAGGCATCCAAAAGGGAGTGCAAAAGTGCCACAACATGGCTGCTTTCACGGCTTTTTCCTTGGCAAGAAGCCTAACACCAGGCTGATTTACCTTCCCAGGGTTACTGTTAGGCTTAGGCCTAGGGCTAGGATTTTTAAAACTAGGAAGCCCTTAGCTCCAGGCACACTGCAGCTGTTCAAGGCATCCCAAGGGGAGTACAAAAGTGCAACAACATGGCAGCTTTCACAGCTTTTTCCTTGGCACCATCCCTATACCTAGGCTGATTTATCTGCCTAGGGTTAGGGTTAGGCTTCAGCCTAGGGCTTGGATTTCTTTAACCAGGAAGCCCTGAGTTCCAGGCTTACTTCATCTGCCAAAGGCATCCCAAAGGGAGTGCAGAAGTGCCACAACATGGCTGCTTTCACGGCTTTTCCCTTAGGAAGAACCCTAATACCCGGCTGATTTACCTTCCCAGGGTTACTGTTAGGCTTAGGCCTAGGACTTTTAAAACCAGGAAGCCCTGGGCTCCAGGCACACTGCAGCTGCGAAAGGCATCCCAAGGGGAGCGCAAAAGTGACGCAACTTGGCTGCCACCACTGATATTTCCATGAGACCATCCCGAACCATAGGCTGATTTTCCTTCCTAGGGTTAAGGTTTGAGTTACGCCTAGGGTAAGGGCTCTATTAACCAGAAAGCCCTGAGTTCCAAGAACACAGCAGCTGCGAAGGACTAGCCAAGAAGAGCGCAAAAGTAGCACAACATGCCTGCCTCCACAGCTTTTTCCTTGGGGACATGCCTAATTCCTGGCTGATTTGCCTTTCTCGTCTTAGGGTTGGGGTTCGGCCTAGGGCTAGGATTTTTAAAATCAGGAAGCCCTGAGTTCCAGGCACACTGGAGCTGTGAAAGGCATCCAAAAGGGAGTGCAAAAGTGCCACAACATGGCTGCTTTCACGGCTTTTTCCTTGGCAAGAAGCCTAACACCAGGCTGACTTACTTTCCCAGGGTTACTGTTAGGCTTAGGCCTAGGGCTAGGATTTTTGAAACTAGGAAGCCCTGGGCTCCAGGCACACTGCAGCTGTTCAAGGCATCCCAAGGGGAGTACAAAAGTGCAACAACATGGCAGCTTTCACAGCTTTTTCCTTGGCACCATCCCTATACCTAGGCTGATTTATCTGCCTAGGGTTAGGGTTAGGGTTCAGCCTAGGGCTTGGATTTCTTTAACCAGGAAGCCCTGAGTTCCAGGCTTACTTCATCTGCCAAAGGCATCCCAAAGGGAGTGCAGAAGTGCCACAACATGGCTGCTTTCACGGCTTTTCCCTTAGGAAGAACCCTAATACCCGGCTGATTTACCTTCCTAGGGTTACTGTTAGGCTTAGGCCTAGGACTTTTAAAACCAGGAAGCCCTGGGCTCCAGGCACACTGCAGCTGCGAAAGGCATCCCAAGGGGAGCGCAAAAGTGACGCAACTTGGCTGCCACCACTGATATTTCCATGAGACCATCCCGAACCATAGGCTGATTTTCCTTCCTAGGGTTAAGGTTTGAGTTACGCCTAGGGTAAGGGTCTATTAACCAGAAAGCCCTGAGTTCCAAGAACACAGCAGCTGCGAAGGACTAGCCAAGAAGAGCGCAAAAGTACCACAACATGCCTGCCTCCACAGCTTTTTCCTTGGGGACATGCCTAATTCCTGGCTGATTTGCCTTTCTCGTCTTAGGGTTGGGGTTCGGCCTAGGGCTAGGATTTTTAAAATCAGGAAGCCCTGAGTTCCAGGCACACTGGAGCTGTGAAAGGCATCCAAAAGGGAGTGCAAAAGTACCACAACATGCCTGCCTCCACAGCTTTTTCCTTGGGGACATGCCTAATTCCTGGCTGATTTGCCTTTCTCGTCTTAGGGTTGGGGTTCGGCCTAGGGCTAGGATTTTTAAAATCAGGAAGCCCTGAGTTCCAGGCACACTGCAGCTGTGAAAGGCATCCAAAAGGGAGTGCAAAAGTGCCACCACATGGCTGCTTTCACGGCTTTTTCCTTGGCAAGAAGCCTAACACCAGGCTGATTTGCCTTCCCAGGGTTACTGTTAGGCTTAGGCCTAGGGCTAGGATTTTTAAAACTAGGAAGCCCTTAGCTCCAGGCACACTGCAGCTGTTCAAGGCATCCCAAGGGGAGTACAAAAGTGCAACAACATGGCAGCTTTCACAGCTTTTTCCTTGGCACCATCCCTATACCTAGGCTGATTTATCTGCCTAGGGTTAGGGTTAGGGTTCAGCCTAGGGCTTGGATTTCTTTAACCAGGAAGCCCTGAGTTCCAGGCTTACTTCATCTGCCAAAGGCATCCCAAAGGGAGTGCAGAAGTGCCACAACATGGCTGCTTTCACGGCTTTTCCCTTAGGAAGAACCCTAATACCCGGCTGATTTACCTTCCTAGGGTTACTGTTAGGCTTAGGCCTAGGACTTTTAAAACCAGGAAGCCCTGGGCTCCAGGCACACTGCAGCTGCGAAAGGCATCCCAAGGGGAGCGCAAAAGTGACGCAACTTGGCTGCCACCACTGATATTTCCATGAGACCATCCCGAACCATAGGTTGATTTTCCTTCCTAGGGTTAAGGTTTGAGTTACGCCTAGGGTAAGGGTTCTATTAACCAGAAAGCCCTGAGTTCCAAGAACACAGCAGCTGCGAAGGACTACCCAAGAAGAGCGCAAAAGTACCACAACATGCCTGCCTCCACAGCTTTTTCCTTGGGGACATGCCTAATTCCTGGCTGATTTGCCTTTCTCGTCTTAGGGTTGGGGTTCGGCCTAGGGCTAGGATTTTTAAAATCAGGAAGCCCTGAGTTCCAGGCACACTGGAGCTGTGAAAGGCATCCAAAAGGGAGTGCAAAAGTACCACAACATGCCTGCCTCCACAGCTTTTTCCTTGGGGACATGCCTAATTCCTGGCTGATTTGCCTTTCTCGTCTTAGGGTTGGGGTTCGGCCTAGGGCTAGGATTTTTAAAATCAGGAAGCCCTGAGTTCCAGGCACACTGCAGCTGTGAAAGGCATCCCAAGGGGAGTGCAAAAGTACCACAACATGGCTGCTTTCACGGCTTTTTCCTTGGCAAGAAGCCTAACACCAGGCTGACTTACTTTCCCAGGGTTACTGTTAGGCTTAGGCCTAGGGTTAGGATTTTTGAAACTAGGAAGCCCTGGGCTCCAGGCACACTGCAGCTGTTCAAGGCATCCCAAGGGGAGTACAAAAGTGCAACAACATGGCAGCTTTCACAGCTTTTTCCTTGGCACCATCCCTATACCTAGGCTGATTTATCTGCCTAGGGTTAGGGTTAGGGTTCAGCCTAGGGCTTGGATTTCTTTAACCAGGAAGCCCTGAGTTCCAGGCTTACTTCATCTGCCAAAGGCATCCCAAAGGGAGTGCAGAAGTGCCACAACATGGCTGCTTTCACGGCTTTTCCCTTAGGAAGAACCCTAATACCCGGCTGATTTACCTTCCTAGGGTTACTGTTAGGCTTAGGCCTAGGACTTTTAAAACCAGGAAGCCCTGGGCTCCAGGCACACTGCAGCTGCGAAAGGCATCCCAAGGGGAGCGCAAAAGTGACGCAACTTGGCTGCCACCACTGATATTTCCATGAGAGCATCCCGAACCATAGGTTGATTTTCCTTCCTAGGGTTAAGGTTTGAGTTACGCCTAGGGTAACGGTTCTATTAACCAGAAAGCCCTGAGTTCCAAGAACACAGCAGCTGCGAAGGACTACCCAAGAAGAGCGCAAAAGTACCACAACATGCCTGCCTCGACAGCTTTTTCCTTGGGGACATGCCTAATTCCTGGCTGATTTGCCTTTCTCGTCTTAGGGTTGGGGTTCGGCCTAGGGCTAGGATTTTTAAAATCAGGAAGCCCTGAGTTCCAGGCACACTGGAGCTGTGAAAGGCATCCAAAAGGGAGTGCAAAAGTGCCACAACATGGCTGCTTTCACGGCTTTTTCCTTGGCAAGAAGCCTAACACCAGGCTGATTTACCTTCCCAGGGTTACTGTTAGGCTTAGGCCTAGGGCTAGGATTTTTAAAACTAGGAAGCCCTTAGCTCCAGGCACACTGCAGCTGTTCAAGGCATCCCAAGGGGAGTACAAAAGTGCAACAACATGGCAGCTTTCACAGCTTTTTCCTTGGCACCATCCCTATACCTAGGCTGATTTATCTGCCTAGGGTTAGGGTTAGGGTTCAGCCTAGGGCTTGGATTTCTTTAACCAGGAAGCCCTGAGTTCCAGGCTTACTTCATCTGCCAAAGGCATCCCAAAGGGAGTGCAGAAGTGCCACAACATGGCTGCTTTCACGGCTTTTCCCTTAGGAAGAACCCTAATACCCGGCTGATTTACCTTCCTAGGGTTACTGTTAGGCTTAGGCCTAGGACTTTTAAAACCAGGAAGCCCTGGGCTCCAGGCACACTGCAGCTGCGAAAGGCATCCCAAGGGGAGCGCAAAAGTGACGCAACTTGGCTGCCACCACTGATATTTCCATGAGACCATCCCGAACCATAGGCTGATTTTCCTTCCTAGGGTTAAGGTTTGAGTTACGCCTAGGGTAAGGGCCCTATTTACCAGAAAGCCCTGAGTTCCAAGAACACAGCAGCTGCGAAGGACTACCCAAGAAGAGCGCAAAAGTACCACAACATGCCTGCCTCCACAGCTTTTTCCTTGGGGACATGCCTAATTCCTGGCTGATTTGCCTTTCTCGTCTTAGGGTTGGGGTTCGGCCTGGGGCTAGGATTTTTAAAAGCAGGAAGCCCTGAGTTCCAGGCACACTGGAGCTGTGAAAGGCATCCAAAAGGGAGTGCAAAAGTGCCACAACATGGCTGCTTTCACGGCTTTTTCCTTGGCAAGAAGCCTAACACCAGGCTGATTTACCTTCCCAGGGTTACTGTTAGGCTTAGGCCTAGGGCTAGGATTTTTAAAACTAGGAAGTCCTTAGCTCCAGGCACACTGCAGCTGTTCAAGGCATCCCAAGGGGAGTACAAAAGTGCAACAACATGGCAGCTTTCACAGCTTTTTCCTTGGCACCATCCCTATACCTAGGCTGATTTATCTGCCTAGGGTTAGGGTTAGGGTTCAGCCTAGGGCTTGGATTTCTTTAACCAGGAAGCCCTGAGTTCCAGGCTTACTTCATCTGCCAAAGGCATCCCAAAGGGAGTGCAGAAGTGCCACAACATGGCTGCTTTCACGGCTTTTCCCTTAGGAAGAACCCTAATACCCGGCTGATTTACCTTCCTAGGGTTACTGTTAGGCTTAGGCCTAGGACTTTTAAAACCAGGAAGCCCTGGGCTCCAGGCACACTGCAGCTGCGAAAGGCATCCCAAGGGGAGCGCAAAAGTGACGCAACTTGGCTGCCACCACTGATATTTCCATGAGAGCATCCCGAACCATAGGCTGATTTTCCTTCCTAGGGTTAAGGTTTGAGTTACGCCTAGGGTAAGGGTCTATTAACCAGAAAGCCCTGAGTTCCAAGAACACAGCAGCTGCGAAGGACTAGCCAAGAAGAGCGCAAAAGTAGCACAACATGCCTGCCTCCACAGCTTTTTCCTTGGGGACATGCCTAATTCCTGGCTGATTTGCCTTTCTCCTCTTAGGGTTGGGGTTCGGCCTAGGGCTAGGATTTTTAAAATCAGGAAGCCCTGAGTTCCAGGCACACTGCAGCTGTGAAAGGCATCCAAAAGGGAGTGCAAAAGTGCCACAACATGGCTGCTTTCACGGCTTTTTCCTTGGCAAGAAGCCTAACACCAGGCTGACTTACTTTCCCAGGGTTACTGTTAGGCTTAGGCCTAGGGCTAGGATTTTTGAAACTAGGAAGCCCTGGGCTCCAGGCACACTGCAGCTGTTCAAGGCATCCCAAGGGGAGTACAAAAGTGCAACAACATGGCAGCTTTCACAGCTTTTTCCTTGGCACCATCCCTATACCTAGGCTGATTTATCTGCCTAGGGTTAGGGTTAGGGTTCAGCCTAGGGCTTGGATTTCTTTAACCAGGAAGCCCTGAGTTCCAGGCTTACTTCATCTGCCAAAGGCATCCCAAAGGGAGTGCAGAAGTGCCACAACATGGCTGCTTTCACGGCTTTTCCCTTAGGAAGAACCCTAATACCCGGCTGATTTACCTTCCTAGGGTTACTGTTAGGCTTTGGCCTAGGACTTTTAAAACCAGGAAGCCCTGGGCTCCAGGCACACTGCAGCTGCGAAAGGCATCCCAAGGGGAGCGCAAAAGTGACGCAACTTGGCTGCCACCACTGATATTTCCATGAGACCATCCCGAATCATAGGTTGATTTTCCTTCCTAGGGTTAAGGTTTGAGTTACGCCTAGGGTAAGGGTCTATTAACCAGAAAGCCCTGAGTTCCAAGAACACAGCAGCTGCGAAGGACTAGCCAAGAAGAGCGCAAAAGTACCACAACATGCCTGCCTCCACAGCTTTTTCCTTGGGGACATGCCTAATTCCTGGCTGATTTGCCTTTCTCGTCTTAGGGTTGGGGTTCGGCCTAGGGCTAGGATTTTTAAAATCAGGAAGCCCTGAGTTCCAGGCACACTGGAGCTGTGAAAGGCATCCAAAAGGGAGTGCAAAAGTGCCACAACATGGCTGCTTTCTCGGCTTTTTCCTTGGCAAGAAGCCTAACACCAGGCTGATTTACCTTCCCAGGGTTACTGTTAGGCTTAGGCCTAGGGCTAGGATTTTTAAAACTAGGAAGCCCTTAGCTCCAGGCACACTGCAGCTGTTCAAGGCATCCCAAGGGGAGTACAAAAGTGCAACAACATGGCAGCTTTCACAGCTTTTTCCTTGGCACCATCCCTATACCTAGGCTGATTTATCTGCCTAGGGTTAGGGTTAGGGTTCAGCCTAGGGCTTGGATTTCTTTAACCAGGAAGCCCTGAGTTCCAGGCTTACTTCATCTGCCAAAGGCATCCCAAAGGGAGTGCAGAAGTGCCACAACATGGCTGCTTTCACGGCTTTTCCCTTAGGAAGAACCCTAATACCCGGCTGATTTACCTTCCTAGGGTTACTGTTAGGCTTAGGCCTAGGACTTTTAAAACCAGGAAGCCCTGGGCTCCAGGCACACTGCAGCTGCGAAAGGCATCCCAAGGGGAGCGCAAAAGTGACGCAACTTGGCTGCCACCACTGATATTTCCATGAGAGCATCCCGAACCATAGGCTGATTTTCCTTCCTAGGGTTAAGGTTTGAGTTACGCCTAGGGTAAGGGTCTATTAACCAGAAAGCCCTGAGTTCCAAGAACACAGCAGCTGCGAAGGACTAGCCAAGAAGAGCGCAAAAGTAGCACAACATGCCTGCCTCCACAGCTTTTTCCTTGGGGACATGCCTAATTCCTGGCTGATTTGCCTTTCTCGTCTTAGGGTTGGGGTTCGGCCTAGGGCTAGGATTTTTAAAATCAGGAAGCCCTGAGTTCCAGGCACACTGCAGCTGTGAAAGGCATCCAAAAGGGAGTGCAAAAGTGCCACAACATGGCTGCTTTCACGGCTTTTTCCTTGGCAAGAAGCCTAACACCAGGCTGACTTACTTTCCCAGGGTTACTGTTAGGCTTAGGCCTAGGGCTAGGATTTTTGAAACTAGGAAGCCCTGGGCTCCAGGCACACTGCAGCTGTTCAAGGCATCCCAAGGGGAGTACAAAAGTGCAACAACATGGCAGCTTTCACAGCTTTTTCCTTGGCACCATCCCTATACCTAGGCTGATTTATCTGCCTAGGGTTAGGGTTAGGGTTCAGCCTAGGGCTTGGATTTCTTTAACCAGGAAGCCCTGAGTTCCAGGCTTACTTCATCTGCCAAAGGCATCCCAAAGGGAGTGCAGAAGTGCCACAACATGGCTGCTTTCACGGCTTTTCCCTTAGGAAGAACCCTAATACCCGGCTGATTTACCTTCCTAGGGTTACTGTTAGGCTTAGGCCTAGGACTTTTAAAACCAGGAAGCCCTGGGCTCCAGGCACACTGCAGCTGCAAAAGGCATCCCAAGGGGAGCGCAAAAGTGACGCAACTTGGCTGCCACCACTGATATTTCCATGAGGGCATCCCGAACCATAGGCTGATTTTCCTTCCTAGGGTTAAGGTTTGAGTTACGCCTAGGGTAAGGGCTCTATTAACCAGAAAGCCCTGAGTTCCAAGAACACAGCAGCTGCGAAGGACTAGCCAAGAAGAGCGCAAAAGTACCACAACATGCCTGCCTCCACAGCTTTTTCCTTGGGGACATGCCTAATTCCTGGCTGATTTGCCTTTCTCGTCTTAGGGTTGGGGTTCGGCCTAGGGCTAGGATTTTTAAAATCAGGAAGCCCTGAGTTCCAGGCACACTGGAGCTGTGAAAGGCATCTAAAAGGGAGTGCAAAAGTACCACAACATGGCTGCTTTCACGGCTTTTTCCTTGGCAAGAAGCCTAACACCAGGCTGACTTACTTTCCCAGGGTTACTGTTAGGCTTAGGCCTAGGGCTAGGATTTTTGAAACTAGGAAGCCCTGGGCTCCAGGCACACTGCAGCTGTTCAAGGCATCCCAAGGGGAGTACAAAAGTGCAACAACATGGCAGCTTTCACAGCTTTTTCCTTGGCACCATCCCTATACCTAGGCTGATTTATCTGCCTAGGGTTAGGGTTAGGGTTCAGCCTTGGGCTTGGATTTCTTTAACCAGGAAGCCCTGAGTTCCAGGCTTACTTCATCTGCCAAAGGCATCCCAAAGGGAGTGCAGAAGTGCCACAACATGGCTGCTTTCACGGCTTTTCCCTTAGGAAGAACCCTAATACCCGGCTGATTTACCTTCCTAGGGTTACTGTTAGGCTTAGGCCTAGGACTTTTAAAACCAGGAAGCCCTGGGCTCCAGGCACACTGCAGCTGCGAAAGGCATCCCAAGGGGAGCGCAAAAGTGACGCAACTTGGCTGCCACCACTGATATTTCCATGAGACCATCCCGAACCATAGGCTGATTTTCCTTCCTAGGGTTAAGGTTTGAGTTACGCCTAGGGTAAGGGTCTATTAACCAGAAAGCCCTGAGTTCCAAGAACACAGCAGCTGCGAAGGACTAGCCAAGAAGAGCGCAAAAGTACCACAACATGCCTGCCTCCACAGCTTTTTCCTTGGGGACATGCCTAATTCCTGGCTGATTTGCCTTTCTCGTCTTAGGGTTGGGGTTCGGCCTAGGGCTAGGATTTTTATAATCAGGAAGCCCTGAGTTCCAGGCACACTGGAGCTGTGAAAGGCATCCAAAAGGGAGTGCAAAAGTGCCACAACATGGCTGCTTTCACGGCTTTTTCCTTGGCAAGAAGCCTAACACCAGGCTGACTTACTTTCCCAGGGTTACTGTTAGGCTTAGGCCTAGGGCTAGGATTTTTGAAACTAGGAAGCCCTGGGCTCCAGGCACACTGCAGCTGTTCAAGGCATCCCAAGGGGAGTACAAAAGTGCAACAACATGGCAGCTTTCACAGCTTTTTCCTTGGCACCATCCCTATACCTAGGCTGATTTATCTGCCTAGGGTTAGGGTTAGGGTTCAGCCTAGGGCTTGGATTTCTTTAACCAGGAAGCCCTGAGTTCCAGGCTTACTTCATCTGCCAAAGGCATCCCAAAGGGAGTGCAGAAGTGCCACAACATGGCTGCTTTCACGGCTTTTCCCTTAGGAAGAACCCTAATACCCGGCTGATTTACCTTCCTAGGGTTACTGTTAGGCTTAGGCCTAGGACTTTTAAAACCAGGAAGCCCTGGGCTCCAGGCACACTGCAGCTGCGAAAGGCATCCCAAGGGGAGCGCAAAAGTGACGCAACTTGGCTGCCACCACTGATATTTCCATGAGACCATCCCGAACCATAGGCTGATTTTCCTTCCTAGGGTTAAGGTTTGAGTTACGCCTAGGGTAAGGGCTCTATTAACCAGAAAGCCCTGAGTTCCAAGAACACAGCAGCTGCGAAGGACTAGCCAAGAAGAGCGCAAAAGTACCACAACATGCCTGCCTCCACAGCTTTTTCCTTGGGGACATGCCTAATTCCTGGCTGATTTGCCTTTCTCCTCTTAGGGTTGGGGTTCGGCCTAGGGCTAGGATTTTTAAAATCAGGAAGCCCTGAGTTCCAGGCACACTGGAGCTGTGAAAGGCATCCAAAAGGGAGTGCAAAAGTGCCACAACATGGCTGCTTTCACGGCTTTTTCCTTGGCAAGAAGCCTAACACCAGGCTGATTTGCCTTCCCAGGGTTACTGTTAGGCTTAGGCCTAGGGCTAGGATTTTTAAAACTAGGAAGCCCTTAGCTCCAGGCACACTGCAGCTGTTCAAGGCATCCCAAGGGGAGTACAAAAGTGCAACAACATGGCAGCTTTCACAGCTTTTTCCTTGGCACCATCCCTATACCTAGGCTGATTTATCTGCCTAGGGTTAGGGTTAGGGTTCAGCCTAGGGCTTGGATTTCTTTAACCAGGAAGCCCTGAGTTCCAGGCTTACTTCATCTGCCAAAGGCATCCCAAAGGGAGTGCAGAAGTGCCACAACATGGCTGCTTTCACGGCTTTTCCCTTAGGAAGAACCCTAATACCCGGCTGATTTACCTTCCTAGGGTTACTGTTAGGCTTAGGCCTAGGACTTTTAAAACCAGGAAGCCCTGGGCTCCAGGCACACTGCAGCTGCGAAAGGCATCCCAAGGGGAGCGCAAAAGTGACGCAACTTGGCTGCCACCACTGATATTTCCATGAGACCATCCCGAACCATAGGCTGATTTTCCTTCCTAGGGTTAAGGTTTGAGTTACGCCTAGGGTAAGGGCTCTATTTACCAGAAAGCCCTGAGTTCCAAGAACACAGCAGCTGCGAAGGACTAGCCAAGAAGAGCGCAAAAGTACCACAACATGCCTGCCTCCACAGCTTTTTCCTTGGGGACATGCCTAATTCCTGGCTGATTTGCCTTTCTCGTCTTAGGGTTGGGGTTCGGCCTAGGGCTAGGATATTTATAATCAGGAAGCCCTGAGTTCCAGGCACACTGCAGCTGTGAAAGGCATCCAAAAGGGAGTGCAAAAGTGCCACAACATGGCTGCTTTCACGGCTTTTTCCTTGGCAAGAAGCCTAACACCAGGCTGACTTACTTTCCCAGGGTTACTGTTAGGCTTAGGCCTAGGGCTAGGATTTTTGAAACTAGGAAGCCCTGGGCTCCAGGCACACTGCAGCTGTTCAAGGCATCCCAAGGGGAGTACAAAAGTGCAACAACATGGCAGCTTTCACAGCTTTTTCCTTGGCACCATCCCTATACCTAGGCTGATTTATCTGCCTAGGGTTAGGGTTAGGGTTCAGCCTAGGGCTTGGATTTCTTTAACCAGGAAGCCCTGAGTTCCAGGCTTACTTCATCTGCCAAAGGCATCCCAAAGGGAGTGCAGAAGTGCCACAACATGGCTGCTTTCACGGCTTTTCCCTTAGGAAGAACCCTAATACCCGGCTGATTTACCTTCCTAGGGTTACTGTTAGGCTTAGGCCTAGGACTTTTAAAACCAGGAAGCCCTGGGCTCCAGGCACACTGCAGCTGCGAAAGGCATCCCAAGGGGAGCGCAAAAGTGACGCAACTTGGCTGCCACCACTGATATTTCCATGAGACCATCCCGAACCATAGGCTGATTTTCCTTCCTAGGGTTAAGGTTTGAGTTACGCCTAGGGTAAGGGCTCTATTAACCAGAAAGCCCTGAGTTCCAAGAACACAGCAGCTGCGAAGGACTAGCCAAGAAGAGCGCAAAAGTACCACAACATGCCTGCCTCCACAGCTTTTTCCTTGGGGACATGCCTAATTCCTGGCTGATTTGCCTTTCTCGTCTTAGGGTTGGGGTTCGGCCTAGGGCTAGGATTTTTAAAATCAGGAAGCCCTGAGTTCCAGGCACACTGCAGCTGTGAAAGGCATCCAAAAGGGAGTGCAAAAGTGCCACAACATGGCTGCTTTCACGGCTTTTTCCTTGGCAAGAAGCCTAACACCAGGCTGATTTGCCTTCCCAGGGTTACTGTTAGGCTTAGGCCTAGGGCTAGGATTTTTAAAACTAGGAAGCCCTTAGCTCCAGGCACACTGCATCTGTTCAAGGCATCCCAAGGGGAGTACAAAAGTGCAACAACATGGCAGCTTTCACAGCTTTTTCCTTGGCACCATCCCTATACCTAGGCTGAATTATCTGCCTAGGGTTAGGGTTAGGGTTCAGCCTAGGGCTTGGATTTCTTTAACCAGGAAGCCCTGAGTTCCAGGCTTACTTCATCTGCCAAAGGCATCCCAAAGGGAGTGCAGAAGTGCCACAACATGGCTGCTTTCACGGCTTTTCCCTTAGGAAGAACCCTAATACCCGGCTGATTTACCTTCCTAGGGTTACTGTTAGGCTTAGGCCTAGGACTTTTAAAACCAGGAAGCCCTGGGCTCCAGGCACACTGCAGCTGCGAAAGGCATCCCAAGGGGAGCGCAAAAGTGACGCAACTTGGCTGCCACCACTGATATTTCCATGAGACCATCCCGAACCATAGGCTGATTTTCCTTCCTAGGGTTAAGGTTTGAGTTACGCCTAGGGTAAGGGCTCTATTTACCAGAAAGCCCTGAGTTCCAAGAACACAGCAGCTGCGAAGGACTACCCAAGAAGAGCGCAAAAGTACCACAACATGCCAGCCTCCACAGCTTTTTCCTTGGGGACATGCCTAATTCCTGGCTGATTTGCCTTTCTCGTCTTAGGGTTGGGGTTCGGCCTAGGGCTAGGATTTTTAAAATCAGGAAGCCCTGAGTTCCAGGCACACTGGAGCTGTGAAAGGCATCCAAAAGGGAGTGCAAAAGTGCCACAACATGGCTGCTTTCACGGCTTTTTCCTTGGCAAGAAGCCTAACACCAGGCTGATTTACCTTCCCAGGGTTACTGTTAGGCTTAGGCCTAGGGCTAGGATTTTTGAAACTAGGAAGCCCTTAGCTCCAGGCACACTGCAGCTGTTCAAGGCATCCCAAGGGGAGTACAAAAGTGCAACAACATGGCAGCTTTCACAGCTTTTTCCTTGGCACCATCCCTATACCTAGGCTGATTTATCTGCCTAGGGTTAGGGTTAGGGTTCAGCCTAGGGCTTGGATTTCTTTAACCAGGAAGCCCTGAGTTCCAGGCTTACTTCATCTGCCAAAGGCATCCCAAAGGGAGTGCAGAAGTGCCACAACATGGCTGCTTTCACGGCTTTTCCCTTAGGAAGAACCCTAATACCCGGCTGATTTACCTTCCCAGGGTTACTGTTAGGCTTAGGCCTAGGACTTTTAAAACCAGGAAGCCCTGGGCTCCAGGCACACTGCAGCTGCGAAAGGCATCCCAAGGGGAGCGCAAAAGTGACGCAACTTGGCTGCCACCACTGATATTTCCATGAGACCATCCCGAACCATAGGCTGATTTTCCTTCCTAGGGTTAAGGTTTGAGTTACGCCTAGGGTAAGGGCTCTATTAACCAGAAAGCCCTGAGTTCCAAGAACACAGCAGCTGCGAAGGACTAGCCAAGAAGAGCGCAAAAGTACCACAACATGCCTGCCTCCACAGCTTTTTCCTTGGGGACATGCCTAATTCCTGGCTGATTTGCCTTTCTCGTCTTAGGGTTGGGGTTCGGCCTAGGGCTAGGATTTTTAAAATCAGGAAGCCCTGAGTTCCAGGCACACTGCAGCTGTGAAAGGCATCCAAAAGGGAGTGCAAAAGTGCCACAACATGGCTGCTTTCACGGCTTTTTCCTTGGCAAGAAGCCTAACACCAGGCTGATTTGCCTTCCCAGGGTTACTGTTAGGCTTAGGCCTAGGGCTAGGATTTTTAAAACTAGGAAGCCCTTAGCTCCAGGCACACTGCAGCTGTTCAAGGCATCCCAAGGGGAGTACAAAAGTGCAACAACATGGCAGCTTTCACAGCTTTTTCCTTGGCACCATCCCTATACCTAGGCTGATTTATCTGCCTAGGGTTAGGGTTAGGGTTCAGCCTAGGGCTTGGATTTCTTTAACCAGGAAGCCCTGAGTTCCAGGCTTACTTCATCTGCCAAAGGCATCCCAAAGGGAGTGCAGAAGTGCCACAACATGGCTGCTTTCACGGCTTTTCCCTTAGGAAGAACCCTAATACCCGGCTGATTTACCTTCCTAGGGTTACTGTTAGGCTTAGGCCTAGGACTTTTAAAACCAGGAAGCCCTGGGCTCCAGGCACACTGCAGCTGCGAAAGGCATCCCAAGGGGAGCGCAAAAGTGACGCAACTTGGCTGCCACCACTGATATTTCCATGAGACCATCCCGAACCATAGGCTGATTTTCCTTCCTAGGGTTAAGGTTTGAGTTACGCCTAGGGTAAGGGCTCTATTAACCAGAAAGCCCTGAGTTCCAAGAACACAGCAGCTGCGAAGGACTAGCCAAGAAGAGCGCAAAAGTACCACAACATGCCTGCCTCCACAGCTTTTTCCTTGGGGACATGCCTAATTCCTGGCTGATTTGCCTTTCTCGTCTTAGGGTTGGGGTTCGGCCTAGGGCTAGGATTTTTAAAATCAGGAAGCCCTGAGTTCCAGGCACACTGGAGCTGTGAAAGGCATCCAAAAGGGAGTGCAAAAGTGCCACAACATGGCTGCTTTCACGGCTTTTTCCTTGGCAAGAAGCCTAACACCAGGCTGACTTACTTTCCCAGGGTTACTGTTAGGCTTAGGCCTAGGGCTAGGATTTTTGAAACTAGGAAGCCCTGGGCTCCAGGCACACTGCAGCTGTTCAAGGCATCCCAAGGGGAGTACAAAAGTGCAACAACATGGCAGCTTTCACAGCTTTTTCCTTGGCACCATCCCTATACCTAGGCTGAATTATCTGCCTAGGGTTAGGGTTAGGGTTCAGCCTAGGGCTTGGATTTCTTTAACCAGGAAGCCCTGAGTTCCAGGCTTACTTCATCTGCCAAAGGCATCCCAAAGGGAGTGCAGAAGTGCCACAACATGGCTGCTTTCACGGCTTTTCCCTTAGGAAGAACCCTAATACCCGGCTGATTTACCTTCCTAGGGTTACTGTTAGGCTTAGGCCTAGGACTTTTAAAACCAGGAAGCCCTGGGCTCCAGGCACACTGCAGCTGCGAAAGGCATCCCAAGGGGAGCGCAAAAGTGACGCAACTTGGCTGCCACCACTGATATTTCCATGAGACCATCCCGAACCATAGGCTGATTTTCCTTCCTAGGGTTAAGGTTTGAGTTACGCCTAGGGTAAGGGCTCTATTAACCAGAAAGCCCTGAGTTCCAAGAACACAGCAGCTGCGAAGGACTAGCCAAGAAGAGCGCAAAAGTAGCACAACATGCCTGCCTCCACAGCTTTTTCCTTGGGGACATGCCTAATTCCTGGCTGATTTGCCTTTCTCGTCTTAGGGTTGGGGTTCGGCCTAGGGCTAGGATTTTTAAAATCAGGAAGCCCTGAGTTCCAGGCACACTGGAGCTGTGAAAGGCATCCAAAAGGGAGTGCAAAAGTGCCACAACATGGCTGCTTTCACGGCTTTTTCCTTGGCAAGAAGCCTAACACCAGGCTGATTTACCTTCCCAGGGTTACTGTTAGGCTTAGGCCTAGGTCTAGGATTTTTAAAACTAGGAAGCCCTTAGCTCCAGGCACACTGCAGCTGTTCAAGGCATCCCAAGGGGAGTACAAAAGTGCAACAACATGGCAGCTTTCACAGCTTTTTCCTTGGCACCATCCCTATACCTAGGCTGATTTATCTGCCTAGGGTTAGGGTTAGGGTTCAGCCTAGGGCTTGGATTTCTTTAACCAGGAAGCCCTGAGTTCCAGGCTTACTTCATCTGCCAAAGGCATCCCAAAGGGAGTGCAGAAGTGCCACAACATGGCTGCTTTCACGGCTTTTCCCTTAGGAAGAACCCTAATACCCGGCTGATTTACCTTCCTAGGGTTACTGTTAGGCTTAGGCCTAGGACTTTTAAAACCAGGAAGCCCTGGGCTCCAGGCACACTGCAGCTGCGAAAGGCATCCCAACGGGAGCGCAAAAGTGACGCAACTTGGCTGCCACCACTGATATTTCCATGAGACCATCCCGAACCATAGGCTGATTTTCCTTCCTAGGGTTAAGGTTTGAGTTACGCCTAGGGTAAGGGTCTATTAACCAGAAAGCCCTGAGTTCCAAGAACACAGCAGCTGCGAAGGACTAGCCAAGAAGAGCGCAAAAGTACCACAACATGCCTGCCTCCACAGCTTTTTCCTTGGGGACATGCCTAATTCCTGGCTGATTTGCCTTTCTCGTCTTAGGGTTGGGGTTCGGCCTAGGGCTAGGATTTTTAAAATCAGGAAGCCCTGAGTTCCAGGCACACTGGAGCTGTGAAAGGCATCCAAAAGGGAGTGCAAAAGTGCCACAACATGGCTGCTTTCACGGCTTTTTCCTTGGCAAGAAGCCTAACACCAGGCTGACTTACTTTCCCAGGGTTACTGTTAGGCTTAGGCCTAGGGCTAGGATTTTTGAAACTAGGAAGCCCTGGGCTCCAGGCACACTGCAGCTGTTCAAGGCATCCCAAGGGGAGTACAAAAGTGCAACAACATGGCAGCTTTCACAGCTTTTTCCTTGGCACCATCCCTATACCTAGGCTGATTTATCTGCCTAGGGTTAGGGTTAGGGTTCAGCCTAGGGCTTGGATTTCTTTAACCAGGAAGCCCTGAGTTCCAGGCTTACTTCATCTGCCAAAGGCATCCCAAAGGGAGTGCAGAAGTGCCACAACATGGCTGCTTTCACGGCTTTTCCCTTAGGAAGAACCCTAATACCCGGCTGATTTACCTTCCTAGGGTTACTGTTAGGCTTAGGCCTAGGACTTTTAAAACCAGGAAGCCCTGGGCTCCAGGCACACTGCAGCTGCGAAAGGCATCCCAAGGGGAGCG
Source organism: Ammospiza caudacuta (assembly GCF_027887145.1). Lineage (NCBI taxonomy): Eukaryota > Metazoa > Chordata > Aves > Passeriformes > Passerellidae > Ammospiza > Ammospiza caudacuta. The sequence continues at coordinate 57,542 of NW_026682921.1, forward strand.
CAAAAGTGACGCAACTTGGCTGCCACCACTGATATTTCCATGAGACCATCCCGAACCATAGGCTGATTTTCCTTCCTAGGGTTAAGGTTTGAGTTACGCCTAGGGTAAGGGCTCTATTAACCAGAAAGCCCTGAGTTCCAAGAACACAGCAGCTGCGAAGGACTAGCCAAGAAGAGCGCAAAAGTACCACAACATGCCTGCCTCCACAGCTTTTTCCTTGGGGACATGCCTAATTCCTGGCTGATTTGCCTTTCTCGTCTTAGGGTTGGGGTTCGGCCTAGGGCTAGGATTTTTAAAATCAGGAAGCCCTGAGTTCCAGGCACACTGCAGCTGTGAAAGGCATCCAAAAGGGAGTGCAAAAGTGCCACAACATGGCTGCTTTCACGGCTTTTTCCTTGGCAAGAAGCCTAACACCAGGCTGATTTGCCTTCCCAGGGTTACTGTTAGGCTTAGGCCTAGGGCTAGGATTTTTAAAACTAGGAAGCCCTTAGCTCCAGGCACACTGCAGCTGTTCAAGGCATCCCAAGGGGAGTACAAAAGTGCAACAACATGGCAGCTTTCACAGCTTTTTCCTTGGCACCATCCCTATACCTAGGCTGAATTATCTGCCTAGGGTTAGGGTTAGGGTTCAGCCTAGGGCTTGGATTTCTTTAACCAGGAAGCCCTGAGTTCCAGGCTTACTTCATCTGCCAAAGGCATCCCAAAGGGAGTGCAGAAGTGCCACAACATGGCTGCTTTCACGGCTTTTCCCTTAGGAAGAACCCTAATACCCGGCTGATTTACCTTCCTAGGGTTACTGTTAGGCTTAGGCCTAGGACTTTTAAAACCAGGAAGCCCTGGGCTCCAGGCACACTGCAGCTGCGAAAGGCATCCCAAGGGGAGCGCAAAAGTGACGCAACTTGGCTGCCACCACTGATATTTCCATGAGACCATCCCGAACCATAGGCTGATTTTCCTTCCTAGGGTTAAGGTTTGAGTTACGCCTAGGGTAAGGGCTCTATTTACCAGAAAGCCCTGAGTTCCAAGAACACAGCAGCTGCGAAGGACTACCCAAGAAGAGCGCAAAAGTACCACAACATGCCAGCCTCCACAGCTTTTTCCTTGGGGACATGCCTAATTCCTGGCTGATTTGCCTTTCTCGTCTTAGGGTTGGGGTTCGGCCTAGGGCTAGGATTTTTAAAATCAGGAAGCCCTGAGTTCCAGGCACACTGGAGCTGTGAAAGGCATCCAAAAGGGAGTGCAAAAGTGCCACAACATGGCTGCTTTCACGGCTTTTTCCTTGGCAAGAAGCCTAACACCAGGCTGATTTACCTTCCCAGGGTTACTGTTAGGCTTAGGCCTAGGGCTAGGATTTTTGAAACTAGGAAGCCCTTAGCTCCAGGCACACTGCAGCTGTTCAAGGCATCCCAAGGGGAGTACAAAAGTGCAACAACATGGCAGCTTTCACAGCTTTTTCCTTGGCACCATCCCTATACCTAGGCTGAATTATCTGCCTAGGGTTAGGGTTAGGCTTCAGCCTAGGGCTTGGATTTCTTTAACCAGGAAGCCCTGAGTTCCAGGCTTACTTCATCTGCCAAAGGCATCCCAAAGGGAGTGCAGAAGTGCCACAACATGGCTGCTTTCACGGCTTTTCCCTTAGGAAGAACCCTAATACCCGGCTGATTTACCTTCCTAGGGTTACTGTTAGGCTTAGGCCTAGGACTTTTAAAACCAGGAAGCCCTGGGCTCCAGGCACACTGCAGCTGCGAAAGGCATCCCAAGGGGAGCGCAAAAGTGACGCAACTTGGCTGCCACCACTGATATTTCCATGAGACCATCCCGAACCATAGGCTGATTTTCCTTCCTAGGGTTAAGGTTTGAGTTACGCCTAGGGTAAGGGCTCTATTTACCAGAAAGCCCTGAGTTCCAAGAACACAGCAGCTGCGAAGGACTACCCAAGAAGAGCGCAAAAGTACCACAACATGCCAGCCTCCACAGCTTTTTCCTTGGGGACATGCCTAATTCCTGGCTGATTTGCCTTTCTCGTCTTAGGGTTGGGGTTCGGCCTAGGGCTAGGATTTTTAAAATCAGGAAGCCCTGAGTTCCAGGCACACTGGAGCTGTGAAAGGCATCCAAAAGGGAGTGCAAAAGTGCCACAACATGGCTGCTTTCACGGCTTTTTCCTTGGCAAGAAGCCTAACACCAGGCTGATTTACCTTCCCAGGGTTACTGTTAGGCTTAGGCCTAGGTCTAGGATTTTTAAAACTAGGAAGCCCTTAGCTCCAGGCACACTGCAGCTGTTCAAGGCATCCCAAGGGGAGTACAAAAGTGCAACAACATGGCAGCTTTCACAGCTTTTTCCTTGGCACCATCCCTATACCTAGGCTGATTTATCTGCCTAGGGTTAGGGTTAGGGTTCAGCCTAGGGCTTGGATTTCTTTAACCAGGAAGCCCTGAGTTCCAGGCTTACTTCATCTGCCAAAGGCATCCCAAAGGGAGTGCAGAAGTGCCACAACATGGCTGCTTTCACGGCTTTTCCCTTAGGAAGAACCCTAATACCCGGCTGATTTACCTTCCCAGGGTTACTGTTAGGCTTAGGCCTAGGACTTTTAAAACCAGGAAGCCCTGGGCTCCAGGCACACTGCAGCTGCGAAAGGCATCCCAAGGGGAGCGCAAAAGTGACGCAACTTGGCTGCCACCACTGATATTTCCATGAGACCATCCCGAACCATAGGCTGATTTTCCTTCCTAGGGTTAAGGTTTGAGTTACGCCTAGGGTAAGGGCTCTATTTACCAGAAAGCCCTGAGTTCCAAGAACACAGCAGCTGCGAAGGACTACCCAAGAAGAGCGCAAAAGTACCACAACATGCCTGCCTCCACAGCTTTTTCCTTGGGGACATGCCTAATTCCTGGCTGATTTGCCTTTCTCGTCTTAGGGTTGGGGTTCGGCCTAGGGCTAGGATTTTTAAAATCAGGAAGCCCTGAGTTCCAGGCACACTGCAGCTGTGAAAGGCATCCAAAAGGGAGTGCAAAAGTGCCACAACATGGCTGCTTTCACGGCTTTTTCCTTGGCAAGAAGCCTAACACCAGGCTGATTTGCCTTCCCAGGGTTACTGTTAGGCTTAGGCCTAGGGCTAGGATTTTTAAAACTAGGAAGCCCTTAGCTCCAGGCACACTGCAGCTGTTCAAGGCATCCCAAGGGGAGTACAAAAGTGCAACAACATGGCAGCTTTCACAGCTTTTTCCTTGGCACCATCCCTATACCTAGGCTGATTTATCTGCCTAGGGTTAGGGTTAGGCTTCAGCCTAGGGCTTGGATTTCTTTAACCAGGAAGCCCTGAGTTCCAGGCTTACTTCATCTGCCAAAGGCATCCCAAAGGGAGTGCAGAAGTGCCACAACATGGCTGCTTTCACGGCTTTTCCCTTAGGAAGAACCCTAATACCCGGCTGATTTACCTTCCTAGGGTTACTGTTAGGCTTAGGCCTAGGACTTTTAAAACCAGGAAGCCCTGGGCTCCAGGCACACTGCAGCTGCGAAAGGCATCCCAAGGGGAGCGCAAAAGTGACGCAACTTGGCTGCCACCACTGATATTTCCATGAGACCATCCCGAACCATAGGCTGATTTTCCTTCCTAGGGTTAAGGTTTGAGTTACGCCTAGGGTAAGGGCTCTATTAACCAGAAAGCCCTGAGTTCCAAGAACACAGCAGCTGCGAAGGACTAGCCAAGAAGAGCGCAAAAGTACCACAACATGCCTGCCTCCACAGCTTTTTCCTTGGGGACATGCCTAATTCCTGGCTGATTTGCCTTTCTCGTCTTAGGGTTGGGGTTCGGCCTAGGGCTAGGATTTTTAAAATCAGGAAGCCCTGAGTTCCAGGCACACTGGAGCTGTGAAAGGCATCCAAAAGGGAGTGCAAAAGTGCCACAACATGGCTGCTTTCACGGCTTTTTCCTTGGCAAGAAGCCTAACACCAGGCTGACTTACTTTCCCAGGGTTACTGTTAGGCTTAGGCCTAGGGCTAGGATTTTTGAAACTAGGAAGCCCTGGGCTCCAGGCACACTGCAGCTGTTCAAGGCATCCCAAGGGGAGTACAAAAGTGCAACAACATGGCAGCTTTCACAGCTTTTTCCTTGGCACCATCCCTATACCTAGGCTGATTTATCTGCCTAGGGTTAGGGTTAGGCTTCAGCCTAGGGCTTGGATTTCTTTAACCAGGAAGCCCTGAGTTCCAGGCTTACTTCATCTGCCAAAGGCATCCCAAAGGGAGTGCAGAAGTGCCACAACATGGCTGCTTTCACGGCTTTTCCCTTAGGAAGAACCCTAATACCCGGCTGATTTACCTTCCCAGGGTTACTGTTAGGCTTAGGCCTAGGACTTTTAAAACCAGGAAGCCCTGGGCTCCAGGCACACTGCAGCTGCGAAAGGCAGCCCAAGGGGAGCGCAAAAGTGACGCAACATGGCTGCCACCACTGATATTTCCATGAGACCTTCCTGAACCATAGGCTGATTTTCCTTCCTAGGGTTAAGGTTTGATTTACGCCTAGGGTAAGCGTTCTATTAACCAGAAAGCCCTGAGTTCCAAGAACACAGCAGCTGCGAAGGACTACCCAAGAAGAGCGCAAAAGTACCACAACATGCCTGCCTCCACAGCTTTTTCCTTGTGCACATGCCTAATTCCTGGCTGATTTGCCTTTCTCGTCTTAGGTTTGAGGTTCGGCCTAGGGCTAGGATTTTTAAAATCAGGAAGCCCTGAGTTCCAGGCACACTGGAGCTGTGAAAGGCATCCAAAAGGGAGTGCAAAAGTGCCACAACATGGCTGCTTTCACGGCTTTTTCCTTGGCAAGACGCCTAACACCAGGCTGATTTGCCTTCCCAGGGTTACTGTTAGGCTTAGGCCTAAGGCTAGGATTTTTAAAACTAGGAAGCCCTGGGCTCCAGGCACACTGCAGCTGTTCAAGGCATCCCAAGGGGAGTACAAAAGTGCAACAACATGGCAGCTTTCACAGCTTTTTCCTTGGCACCATCCCTATACCTAGGCTGATTTATCTGCCTAGGGTTAGGGTTAGGGTTCAGCCTAGGGCTTGGATTTCTTTAACCAGGAAGCCCTGAGTTCCAGGCTTACTTCATCTGCCAAAGGCATCCCAAAGGGAGTGCAGAAGTGCCACAACATGGCTGCTTTCACGGCTTTTCCCTTAGGAAGAACCCTAATACCCGGCTGATTTACCTTCCTAGGGTTACTGTTAGGCTTAGGCCTAGGACTTTTAAAACCAGGAAGCCCTGGGCTCCAGGCACACTGCAGCTGCGAAAGGCATCCCAAGGGGAGCGCAAAAGTGACGCAACTTGGCTGCCACCACTGATATTTCCATGAGAGCATCCCGAACCATAGGCTGATTTTCCTTCCTAGGGTTAAGGTTTGAGTTACGCCTAGGGTAAGGGTCTATTAACCAGAAAGCCCTGAGTTCCAAGAACACAGCAGCTGCGAAGGACTACCCAAGAAGAGCGCAAAAGTACCACAACATGCCTGCCTCCACAGCTTTTTCCTTGGGGACATGCCTAATTCCTGGCTGATTTGCCTTTCTCGTCTTAGGGTTGGGGTTCAGCCTAGGGCTAGGATTTTTAAAATCAGGAAGCCCTGAGTTCCAGGCACACTGGAGCTGTGAAAGGCATCCAAAAGGGAGTGCAAAAGTGCCACAACATGGCTGCTTTCACGGCTTTTTCCTTGGCAAGACGCCTAACACCAGGCTGATTTACCTTCCCAGGGTTACTGTTAGGCTTAGGCCTAGGGCTAGGATTTTTAAAACTAGGAAGCCCTGGGCTCCAGGCACACTGCAGCTGTTCAAGGCATCCCAAGGGGAGTACAAAAGTGCAACAACATGGCAGCTTTCACAGCTTTTTCCTTGGCACCATCCCTATACCTAGGCTGATTTATCTGCCTAGGGTTAGGGTTAGGGTTCAGCCTAGGGCTGTGATTTCTTTAACCAGGAAGCCCTGAGTTCCAGGCTTACTTCATCTGCCAAAGGCATCCCAAAGGGAGTGCAGAAGTGCCACAACATGGCTGCTTTCACGGCTTTTCCCTTAGGAAGAACCCTAATACCCGGCTGATTTACCTTCCTAGGGTTACTGTTAGGCTTAGGCCTAGGACTTTTAAAACCAGGAAGCCCTGGGCTCCAGGCACACTGCAGCTGCGAAAGGCAGCCCAAGGGGAGCGCAAAAGTGACGCAACATGGCTGCCACCACTGATATTTCCATGAGACCTTCCTGAACCATAGTCTGATTTTCCTTCCTAGGGTTAAGGTTTGATTTACGCCTAGGGTAAGGGTTCTATTGACCAGAAAGCCCTGAGTTCCAAGAACACAGCAGCTGCGAAGGACTAGCCAAGAAGAGCGCAAAAGTACCACAACATGCCTGCCTCCACAGCTTTTTCCTTGGGGACATGCCTAATTCCTGGCTGATTTGCCTTTCTCTTCTTAGGTTTGAGGTTCGGCCTAGGGCTAGGATTTTTAAAATCAGGAAGCCCTGAGTTCCAGGCACACTGGAGCTGTGAAAGGCATCCAAAAGGGAGTGCAAAAGTGCCACAACATGGCTGCTTTCACGGCTTTTTCCTTGGCAAGACGCCTAACACCAGGCTGATTTGCCTTCCCAGGGTTACTGTTAGGCTTAGGCCTAAGGCTAGGATTTTTAAAACTAGGAAGCCCTGGGCTCCAGGCACACTGCAGCTGTTCAAGGCATCCCAAGGGGAGTACAAAAGTGCAACAACATGGCAGCTTTCACAGCTTTTTCCTTGGCACCATCCCTATACCTAGGCTGATTTATCTGCCTAGGGTTAGGGTTAGGGTTCAGCCTAGGGCTTGGATTTCTTTAACCAGGAAGCCCTGAGTTCCAGGCTTACTTCATCTGCCAAAGGCATCCCAAAGGGAGTGCAGAAGTGCCACAACATGGCTGCTTTCACGGCTTTTCCCCTAGGAAGAACCCTAATACCCGGCTGATTTACCTTCCTAGGGTTACTGTTAGGCTTAGGCCTAGGACTTTTAAAACCAGGAAGCCCTGGGCTCCAGGCACACTGCAGCTGCGAAAGGCAGCCCAAGGGGAGCGCAAAAGTGACGCAACTTGGCTGCCACCACTGATATTTCCATGAGACCATCCCGAACCATAGGCTGATTTTCCTTCCTAGGGTTAAGGTTTGAGTTACGCCTAGGGTAAGGGTCTATTAACCAGAAAGCCCTGAGTTCCAAGAACACAGCAGCTGCGAAGGACTAGCCAAGAAGAGCGCAAAAGTACCACAACATGCCTGCCTCCACAGCTTTTTCCTTGGGGACATGCCTAATTCCTGGCTGATTTGCCTTTCTCGTCTTAGGGTTGGGGTTCGGCCTAGGGCTAGGATTTTTAAAATCAGGAAGCCCTGAGTTCCAGGCACACTGGAGCTGTGAAAGGCATCCAAAAGGGAGTGCAAAAGTGCCACAACATGGCTGTTTCACGGCTTTTTCCTTGGCAAGACGCCTAACACCAGGCTGATTTGCCTTCCCAGGGTTACTGTTAGGCTTCGGCCTAGGGCTAGGATTTTTAAAACTGGGAAGCCCTGGGCTCCAGGCACACTGCAGCTGTTTAAGGCATCCCAAGGGGAGTACAAAAGTGCAACAACATGGCAGCTTTCACAGCTTTTTCCTTGGCACCATCCCTATACCTAGGCTGATTTATCTGCCTAGGGTTAGGGTTAGGGTTCAGCCTAGGGCTGTGATTTCTTTAACCAGGAAGCCCTGAGTTCCAGGCTTACTTCATCTGCCAAAGGCATCCCAAAGGGAGTGCAGAAGTGCCACAACATGGCTGCTTTCACGGCTTTTCCCTTAGGAAGAACCCTAATACCCGGCTGATTTACCTTCCTAGGGTTACTGTTAGGCTTAGGCCTAGGACTTTTAAAACCAGGAAGCCCTGGGCTCCAGGCACACTGCAGCTGCGAAAGGCATCCCAAGGGGAGCGCAAAAGTGACGCAACTTGGCTGCCACCACTGATATTTCCATGAGAGCATCCCGAACCATAGGCTGATTTTCCTTCCTAGGGTTAAGGTTTGAGTTACGCCTAGGGTAAGGCTTCTATTAACCAGAAAGCCCTGAGTTCCAAGAACACAGCAGCTGCGAAGGACTAGCCAAGAAGAGCGCAAAAGTACCACAACATGCCTGCCTCCACAGCTTTTTCCTTGGGGACATGCCTAATTCCTGGCTGATTTGCCTTTCTCGTCTTAGGGTTGGGGTTCGGCCTAGGGCTAGGATTTTTAAAATCAGGAAGCCCTGAGTTCCAGGCACACTGGAGCTGTGAAAGGCATCCAAAAGGGAGTGCAAAAGTGCCACAACATGGCTGCTTTCACGGCTTTTTCCTTGGCAAGAAGCCTAACACCAGGCTGATTTACCTTCCCAGGGTTACTGTTAGGCTTAGGCCTAGGGCTAGGATTTTTAAAACTAGGAAGCCCTGGGCTCCAGGCACACTGCAGCTGTTCAAGGCATCCCAAGGGGAGTACAAAAGTGCAACAACATGGCAGCTTTCACAGCTTTTTCCTTGGCACCATCCCTATACCTAGGCTGATTTATCTGCCTAGGGTTAGGGTTAGGGTTCAGCCTAGGGCTTGGATTTCTTTAACCAGGAAGCCCTGAGTTCCAGGCTTACTTCATCTGCCAAAGGCATCCCAAAGGGAGTGCAGAAGTGCCACAACATGGCTGCTTTCACGGCTTTTCCCTTAGGAAGAACCCTAATACCCGGCTGATTTACCTTCCTAGGGTTACTGTTAGGCTTAGGCCTAGGACTTTTAAAACCAGGAAGCCCTGGGCTCCAGGCACACTGCAGCTGCGAAAGGCAGGCATCCCAAGGGGAGCGCAAAAGCGACGCAACTTGGCTGCCACCACTGATATTTCCATGAGACCATCCCGAACCATAGGCTGATTTTCCTTCCTAGGGTTAAGGTTTGAGTTACGCCTAGGGTAAGGGTCTATTAACCAGAAAGCCCTGAGTTCCAAGAACACAGCAGCTGCAAAGGACTACCCAAGAAGAGCGCAAAAGTAGCACAACATGCCTGCCTCCACAGCTTTTTCCTTGGGGACATGCCTAATTCCTGGCTGATTTGCCTTTCTCGTCTTAGGGTTGGGGTTCGGCCTAGGGCTAGGATTTTTAAAATCAGGAAGCCCTGAGTTCCAGGCACACTGGAGCTGTGAAAGGCATCCAAAAGGGAGTGCAAAAGTGCCACAACATGGCTGCTTTCACGGCTTTTTCCTTGGCAAGACACCTAACACCAGGCTGATTTGCCTTCTCAGGGTTACTGTTAGGCTTAGGCCTAGGGCTAGGATTTTTAAAACTAGGAAGCCCTGGGCTCCAGGCACACTGCAGCTGTTCAAGGCATCCCAAGGGGAGTACAAAAGTGCAACAACATGGCAGCTTTCACAGCTTTTTCCTTGGCACCATCCCTATACCTAGGCTGATTTATCTGCCTAGGGTTAGGGTTAGGGTTCAGCCTAGGGCTTGGATTTCTTTAACCAGGAAGCCCTGAGTTCCAGGCTTACTTCATCTGCCAAAGGCATCCCAAAGGGAGTGCAGAAGTGCCACAACATGGCTGCTTTCACGGCTTTTCCCTTAGGAAGAACCCTAATACCCGGCTGATTTACCTTCCTAGGGTTACTGTTAGGCTTAGGCCTAGGACTTTTAAAACCAGGAAGCCCTGGGCTCCAGGCACACTGCAGCTGCGAAAGGCATCCCAAGGGGAGCGCAAAAGTGACGCAACTTGGCTGCCACCACTGATATTTCCATGAGACCATCCCGAACCATAGGCTGATTTTCCTTCCTAGGGTTAAGGTTTGAGTTACGCCTAGGGTAAGGGTCTATTAACCAGAAAGCCCTGAGTTCCAAGAACACAGCAGCTGCGAAGGACTAGCCAAGAAGAGCGCAAAAGTACCACAACATGCCTGCCTCCACAGCTTTTTCCTTGGGGACATGCCTAATTCCTGGCTGATTTGCCTTTCTCGTCTTAGGGTTGGGGTTCGGCCTAGGGCTAGGATTTTTAAAAGCAGGAAGCCCTGAGTTCCAGGCACACTGCAGCTGTGAAAGGCATCCAAAAGGGAGTGCAAAAGTGCCACAACATGGCTGCTTTCACGGCTTTTTCCTTGGCAAGACGCCTAACACCAGGCTGATTTACCTTCCCAGGGTTACTCTTAGGCTTAGGCCTAGGGCTAGGATTTTTAAAACTAGGAAGCCCTGGGCTCCAGGCACACTGCAGCTGTTTAAGGCATCCCAAGGGGAGTACAAAAGTGCAACAACATGGCAGCTTTCACAGCTTTTTCCTTGGCACCATCCCTATACCTAGGCTGATTTATCTGCCTAGGGTTAGGGTTAGGGTTCAGCCTAGGGCTTGGATTTCTTTAACCAGGAAGCCCTGAGTTCCAGGCTTACTTCATCTGCCAAAGGCATCCCAAAGGGAGTGCAGAAGTGCCACAACATGGCTGCTTTCACGGCTTTTCCCTTAGGAAGAACCCTAATACCCGGCTGATTTACCTTCCTAGGGTTACTGTTAGGCTTAGGCCTAGGACTTTTAAAACCAGGAAGCCCTGGGCTCCAGGCACACTGCAGCTGCGAAAGGCATCCCAAGGGGAGCGCAAAAGTGACGCAACTTGGCTGCCACCACTGATATTTCCATGAGACCATCCCGAACCATAGGCTGATTTTCCTTCCTAGGGTTAAGGTTTGAGTTACGCCTAGGGTAAGGGTCTATTAACCAGAAAGCCCTGAGTTCCAAGAACACAGCAGCTGCGAAGGACTAGCCAAGAAGAGCGCAAAAGTACCACAACATGCCTGCCTCCACAGCTTTTTCCTTGGGGACATGCCTAATTCCTGGCTGATTTGCCTTTCTCGTCTTAGGGTTGGGGTTCGGCCTAGGGCTAGGATTTTTAAAATCAGGAAGCCCTGAGTTCCAGGCACACTGGAGCTGTGAAAGGCATCCAAAAGGGAGTGCAAAAGTGCCACAACATGGCTGCTTTCACGGCTTTTTCCTTGGCAAGACGCCTAACACCAGGCTGATTTCCCTTCCCAGGGTTACTGTTAGGCTTAGGCCAAGGGCTAGGATTTTTAAAACTAGGAAGCCCTGGGCTCCAGGCACACTGCAGCTGTTCAAGGCATCCCAAGGGGAGTACAAAAGTGCAACAACATGGCAGCTTTCACAGCTTTTTCCTTGGCACCATCCCTATACCTAGGCTGATTTATCTGCCTAGGGTTAGGGTTAGGGTTCAGCCTAGGGCTTGGATTTCTTTAACCAGGAAGCCCTGAGTTCCAGGCTTACTTCATCTGCCAAAGGCATCCCAAAGGGAGTGCAGAAGTGCCACAACATGGCTGCTTTCACGGCTTTTCCCTTAGGAAGAACCCTAATACCCGGCTGATTTACCTTCCTAGGGTTACTGTTAGGCTTAGGCCTAGGACTTTTAAAACCAGGAAGCCCTGGGCTCCAGGCACACTGCAGCTGCGAAAGGCAGCCCAAGGGGAGCGCAAAAGTGACGCAACATGGCTGCCACCACTGATATTTCCATGAGACCTTCCTGAACCATAGGCTGATTTTCCTTCCTAGGGTTAAGGTTTGAGTTACGCCTAGGGTAAGGGTCTATTAACCAGAAAGCCCTGAGTTCCAAGAACACAGCAGCTGCGAAGGACTAGCCAAGAAGAGCGCAAAAGTACCACAACATGCCTGCCTCCACAGCTTTTTCCTTGGGGACATGCCTAATTCCTGGCTGATTTGCCTTTCTCGTCTTAGGGTTGGGGTTCAGCCTAGGGCTAGGATTTTTAAAAGCAGGAAGCCCTGAGTTCCAGGCACACTGCAGCTGTGAAAGGCATCCAAAAGGGAGTGCAAAAGTGCCACAACATGGCTGCTTTCACGGCTTTTTCCTTGGCAGGACGCCTAACACCAGGCTGATTTCCCTTCCCAGGGTTACTGTTAGGCTTAGGCCTAGGGCTAGGATTTTTAAAACTAGGAAGCCCTGGGCTCCAGGCACACTGCAGCTGTTCAAGGCATCCCAAGGGGAGTACAAAAGTGCAACAACATGGCAGCTTTCACAGCTTTTTCCTTGGCACCATCCCTATACCTAGGCTGATTTATCTACCTAGGGTTAGGGTTAGGGTTCAGCCTAGGGCTGTGATTTCTTTAACCAGGAAGCCCTGAGTTCCAGTCTTACTTCTTCTGCCAAAGGCATCCCAAAGGGAGTGCAGAAGTGCCACAACATGGCTGCTTTCACGGCTTTTCCCTTAGGAAGAACCCTAATACCCGGCTGATTTACCTTCCTAGGGTTACTGTTAGGCTTAGGCCTAGGACTTTTAAAACCAGGAAGCCCTGGGCTCCAGGCACACTGCAGCTGCGAAAGGCATCCCAAGGGGAGCGCAAAAGTGACGCAACTTGGCTGCCACCACTGATATTTCCATGAGACCATCCCGAACCATAGGCTGATTTTCCTTCCTAGGGTTAAGGTTTGAGTTACGCCTAGGGTAAGGGTCTATTAACCAGAAAGCCCTGAGTTCCAAGAACACAGCAGCTGCGAAGGACTAGCCAAGAAGAGCGCAAAAGTACCACAACATGCCTGCCTCCACAGCTTTTTCCTTGGGGACATGCCTAATTCCTGGCTGATTTGCCTTTCTCGTCTTAGGGTTGGGGTTCGGCCTAGGGCTAGGATTTTTAAAAGCAGGAAGCCCTGAGTTCCAGGCACACTGCAGCTGTGAAAGGCATCCAAAAGGGAGTGCAAAAGTGCCACAACATGGCTGTTTCACGGCTTTTTCCTTGGCAGGACGCCTAACACCAGGCTGATTTCCCTTCCCAGGGTTACTGTTAGGCTTAGGCCTAGGGCTAGGATTTTTAAAACTAGGAAGCCCTGGGCTCCAGGCACACTGCAGCTGTTCAAGGCATCCCAAGGGGAGTACAAAAGTGCAACAACATGGCAGCTTTCACAGCTTTTTCCTTGGCACCATCCCTATACCTAGGCTGATTTATCTGCCTAGGGTTAGGGTTAGGCTTCAGCCTAGGGCTTGGATTTCTTTAACCAGGAAGCCCTGAGTTCCAGGCTTACTTCATCTGCCAAAGGCATCCCAAAGGGAGTGCAGAAGTGCCACAACATGGCTGCTTTCACGGCTTTTCCCTTAGGAAGAACCCTAATACCCGGCTGATTTACCTTCCTAGGGTTACTGTTAGGCTTAGGCCTAGGACTTTTAAAACCAGGAAGCCCTGGGCTCCAGGCACACTGCAGCTGCGAAAGGCATCCCAAGGGGAGCGCAAAAGTGACGCAACTTGGCTGCCACCACTGATATTTCCATGAGACCATCCCGAACCATAGGCTGATTTTCCTTCCTAGGGTTAAGGTTTGAGTTACGCCTAGGGTAAGGGTCTATTAACCAGAAAGCCCTGAGTTCCAAGAACACAGCAGCTGCGAAGGACTAGCCAAGAAGAGCGCAAAAGTACCACAACATGCCTGCCTCCACAGCTTTTTCCTTGGGGACATGCCTAATTCCTGGCTGATTTGCCTTTCTCGTCTTAGGGTTGGGGTTCGGCCTAGGGCTAGGATTTTTAAAATCAGGAAGCCCTGAGTTCCAGGCACACTGGAGCTGTGAAAGGCATCCAAAAGGGAGTGCAAAAGTGCCACAACATGGCTGCTTTCACGGCTTTTTCCTTGGCAAGACGCCTAACACCAGGCTGATTTACCTTCCCAGGGTTACTGTTAGGCTTAGGCCTAGGGCTAGGATTTTTAAAACTAAGAAGCCCTGGGCTCCAGGCACACTGCAGCTGTTCAAGGCATCCCAAGGGGAGTACAAAAGTGCAACAACATGGCAGCTTTCACAGCTTTTTCCTTGGCACCATCCCTATACCTAGGCTGATTTATCTGCCTAGGGTTAGGGTTAGGGTTCAGCCTAGGGCTTGGATTTCTTTAACCAGGAAGCCCTGAGTTCCAGGCTTACTTCATCTGCCAAAGGCATCCCAAAGGGAGTGCAGAAGTGCCACAACATGGCTGCTTTCACGGCTTTTCCCTTAGGAAGAACCCTAATACCCAGCTGATTTACCTTCCTAGGGTTACTGTTAGGCTTAGGCCTAGGACTTTTAAAACCAGGAAGCCCTGGGCTCCAGGCACACTGCAGCTGCGAAAGGCAGCCCAAGGGGAGCGCAAAAGTGACGCAACATGGCTGCCACCACTGATATTTCCATGAGACCTTCCTGAACCATAGGCTGATTTTCCTTCCTAGGGTTAAGGTTTGATTTACGCCTAGGGTAAGCGTTCTATTAACCAGAAAGCCCTGAGTTCCAAGAACACAGCAGCTGCGAAGGACTACCCAAGAAGAGCGCAAAAGTACCACAACATGCCTGCCTCCACAGCTTTTTCCTTGTGCACATGCCTAATTCCTGGCTGATTTGCCTTTCTCGTCTTAGGTTTGAGGTTCGGCCTAGGGCTAGGATTTTTAAAATCAGGAAGCCCTGAGTTCCAGGCACACTGGAGCTGTGAAAGGCATCCAAAAGGGAGTGCAAAAGTGCCACAACATGGCTGCTTTCACGGCTTTTTCCTTGGCAAGACGCCTAACACCAGGCTGATTTGCCTTCCCAGGGTTACTGTTAGGCTTAGGCCTAAGGCTAGGATTTTTAAAACTAGGAAGCCCTGGGCTCCAGGCACACTGCAGCTGTTCAAGGCATCCCAAGGGGAGTACAAAAGTGCAACAACATGGCAGCTTTCACAGCTTTTTCCTTGGCACCATCCCTATACCTAGGCTGATTTATCTGCCTAGGGTTAGGGTTAGGGTTCAGCCTAGGGCTTGGATTTCTTTAACCAGGAAGCCCTGAGTTCCAGGCTTACTTCATCTGCCAAAGGCATCCCAAAGGGAGTGCAGAAGTGCCACAACATGGCTGCTTTCACGGCTTTTCCCTTAGGAAGAACCCTAATACCTGGCTGATTTACCTTCCTACGGTTACTGTTAGGCTTAGGCCTAGGACTTTTAAAACCAGGAAGCCCTGGGCTCCAGGCACACTGCAGCTGCGAAAGGCAGCCCAAGGGGAGCGCAAAAGTGACGCAACTTGGCTGCCACCACTGATATTTCCATGAGACCATCCCGAACCATAGGCTGATTTTCCTTCCTAGGGTTAAGGTTTGAGTTACGCCTAGGGTAAGGGTCTATTAACCAGAAAGCCCTGAGTTCCAAGAACACAGCAGCTGTGAAGGACTAGCCAAGAAGAGCGCAAAAGTACCACAACATGCCTGCCTCCACAGCTTTTTCCTTGGGGACATGCCTAATTCCTGGCTGATTTGCCTTTCTCGTCTTAGGGTTGGGGTTCAGCCTAGGGCTAGGATTTTTAAAATCAGGAAGCCCTGAGTTCCAGGCACACTGGAGCTGTGAAAGGCATCCAAAAGGGAGTGCAAAAGTGCCACAACATGGCTGCTTTCACGGCTTTTTCCTTGGCAAGACGCCTAACACCAGGCTGATTTACCTTCCCAGGGTTACTGTTAGGCTTAGGCCTAGGGCTAGGATTTTTAAAACTAGGAAGCCCTGGGCTCCAGGCACACTGCAGCTGTTCAAGGCATCCCAAGGGGAGTACAAAAGTGCAACAACATGGCAGCTTTCACAGCTTTTTCCTTGGCACCATCCCTATACCTAGGCTGATTTATCTGCCTAGGGTTAGGGTTAGGGTTCAGCCTAGGGCTGTGATTTCTTTAACCAGGAAGCCCTGAGTTCCAGGCTTACTTCATCTGCCAAAGGCATCCCAAAGGGAGTGCAGAAGTGCCACAACATGGCTGCTTTCACGGCTTTTCCCTTAGGAAGAACCCTAATACCCGGCTGATTTACCTTCCTAGGGTTACTGTTAGGCTTAGGCCTAGGACTTTTAAAACCAGGAAGCCCTGGGCTCCAGGCACACTGCAGCTGCGAAAGGCATCCCAAGGGGAGCGCAAAAGTGACGCAACTTGGCTGCCACCACTGATATTTCCATGAGACCATCCCGAACCATAGGCTGATTTTCCTTCCTAGGGTTAAGGTTTGAGTTACGCCTAGGGTAAGGGTCTATTAACCAGAAAGCCCTGAGTTCCAAGAACACAGCAGCTGCGAAGGACTAGCCAAGAAGAGCGCAAAAGTACCACAACATGCCTGCCTCCACAGCTTTTTCCTTGGGGACATGCCTAATTCCTGGCTGATTTGCCTTTCTCGTCTTAGGGTTGGGGTTCGGCCTAGGGCTAGGATTTTTAAAAGCAGGAAGCCCTGAGTTCCAGGCACACTGGAGCTGTGAAAGGCATCCAAAAGGGAGTGCAAAAGTGCCACAACATGGCTGTTTCACGGCTTTTTCCTTGGCAGGACGCCTAACACCAGGCTGATTTCCCTTCCCAGGGTTACTGTTAGGCTTAGGCCTAGGGCTAGGATTTTTAAAACTAGGAAGCCCTGGGCTCCAGGCACACTGCAGCTGTTCAAGGCATCCCAAGGGGAGTACAAAAGTGCAACAACATGGCAGCTTTCACAGCTTTTTCCTTGGCACCATCCCTATACCTAGGCTGATTTATCTGCCTAGGGTTAGGGTTAGGGTTCAGCCTAGGGCTTGGATTTCTTTAACCAGGAAGCCCTGAGTTCCAGGCTTACTTCATCTGCCAAAGGCATCCCAAAGGGAGTGCAGAAGTGCCACAACATGGCTGCTTTCACGGCTTTTCCCTTAGGAAGAACCCTAATACCCGGCTGATTTACCTTCCTAGGGTTACTGTTAGGCTTAGGCCTAGGACTTTTAAAACCAGGAAGCCCTGGGCTCCAGGCACACTGCAGCTGCGAAAGGCATCCCAAGGGGAGCGCAAAAGTGACGCAACTTGGCTGCCACCACTGATATTTCCATGAGACCATCCCGAACCATAGGCTGATTTTCCTTCCTAGGGTTAAGGTTTGAGTTACGCCTAGGGTAAGGGTCTATTAACCAGAAAGCCCTGAGTTCCAAGAACACAGCAGCTGCGAAGGACTAGCCAAGAAGAGCGCAAAAGTACCACAACATGCCTGCCTCCACAGCTTTTTCCTTGGGGACATGCCTAATTCCTGGCTGATTTGCCTTTCTCGTCTTAGGGTTGGGGTTCGGCCTAGGGCTAGGATTTTTAAAATCAGGAAGCCCTGAGTTCCAGGCACACTGGAGCTGTGAAAGGCATCCAAAAGGGAGTGCAAAAGTGCCACAACATGGCTGCTTTCACGGCTTTTTCCTTGGCAAGACGCCTAATACCAGGCTGATTTACCTTCCCAGGGTTACTGTTAGGCTTAGGCCTAGGGCTAGGATTTTTAAAACTAAGAAGCCCTGGGCTCCAGGCACACTGCAGCAGTTCAAGGCATCCCAAGGGGAGTACAAAAGTGCAACAACATGGCAGCTTTCACAGCTTTTTCCTTGGCACCATCCCTATACCTAGGCTGATTTATCTGCCTAGGGTTAGGGTTAGGGTTCAGCCTAGGGCTTGGATTTCTTTAACCAGGAAGCCCTGAGTTCCAGGCTTACTTCATCTGCCAAAGGCATCCCAAAGGGAGTGCAGAAGTGCCACAACATGGCTGCTTTCACGGCTTTTCCCTTAGGAAGAACCCTAATACCCAGCTGATTTACCTTCCTAGGGTTACTGTTAGGCTTAGGCCTAGGACTTTTAAAACCAGGAAGCCCTGGGCTCCAGGCACACTGCAGCTGCGAAAGGCAGCCCAAGGGGAGCGCAAAAGTGACGCAACATGGCTGCCACCACTGATATTTCCATGAGACCTTCCTGAACCATAGGCTGATTTTCCTTCCTAGGGTTAAGGTTTGATTTACGCCTAGGGTAAGCGTTCTATTAACCAGAAAGCCCTGAGTTCCAAGAACACAGCAGCTGCGAAGGACTACCCAAGAAGAGCGCAAAAGTACCACAACATGCCTGCCTCCACAGCTTTTTCCTTGGGGACATGCCTAATTCCTGGCTGATTTGCCTTTCTCGTCTTAGGTTTGAGGTTCGGCCTAGGGCTAGGATTTTTAAAATCAGGAAGCCCTGAGTTCCAGGCACACTGGAGCTGTGAAAGGCATCCAAAAGGGAGTGCAAAAGTGCCACAACATGGCTGCTTTCACGGCTTTTTCCTTGGCAAGACGCCTAACACCAGGCTGATTTGCCTTCCCAGGGTTACTGTTAGGCTTAGGCCTAAGGCTAGGATTTTTAAAACTAGGAAGCCCTGGGCTCCAGGCACACTGCAGCTGTTCAAGGCATCCCAAGGGGAGTACAAAAGTGCAACAACATGGCAGCTTTCACAGCTTTTTCCTTGGCACCATCCCTATACCTAGGCTGATTTATCTGCCTAGGGTTAGGGTTAGGGTTCAGCCTAGGGCTTGGATTTCTTTAACCAGGAAGCCCTGAGTTCCAGGCTTACTTCATCTGCCAAAGGCATCCCAAAGGGAGTGCAGAAGTGCCACAACATGGCTGCTTTCACGGCTTTTCCCTTAGGAAGAACCCTAATACCCGGCTGATTTACCTTCCTACGGTTACTGTTAGGCTTAGGCCTAGGACTTTTAAAACCAGGAAGCCCTGGGCTCCAGGCACACTGCAGCTGCGAAAGGAAGCCCAAGGGGAGCGCAAAAGTGACGCAACTTGGCTGCCACCACTGATATTTCCATGAGACCATCCCGAACCATAGGCTGATTTTCCTTCCTAGGGTTAAGGTTTGAGTTACGCCTAGGGTAAGGGTCTATTAACCAGAAAGCCCTGAGTTCCAAGAACACAGCAGCTGCGAAGGACTAGCCAAGAAGAGCGCAAAAGTACCACAACATGCCTGCCTCCACAGCTTTTTCCTTGGGGACATGCCTAATTCCTGGCTGATTTGCCTTTCTCGTCTTAGGGTTGGGGTTCAGCCTAGGGCTAGGATTTTTAAAATCAGGAAGCCCTGAGTTCCAGGCACACTGGAGCTGTGAAAGGCATCCAAAAGGGAGTGCAAAAGTGCCACAACATGGCTGCTTTCACGGCTTTTTCCTTGGCAAGACGCCTAACACCAGGCTGATTTACCTTCCCAGGGTTACTGTTAGGCTTAGGCCTAGGGCTAGGATTTTTAAAACTAGGAAGCCCTGGGCTCCAGGCACACTGCAGCTGTTCAAGGCATCCCAAGGGGAGTACAAAAGTGCAACAACATGGCAGCTTTCACAGCTTTTTCCTTGGCACCATCCCTATACCTAGGCTGATTTATCTGCCTAGGGTTAGGGTTAGGGTTCAGCCTAGGGCTTGGATTTCTTTAACCAGGAAGCCCTGAGTTCCAGGCTTACTTCATCTGCCAAAGGCATCCCAAAGGGAGTGCAGAAGTGCCACAACATGGCTGCTTTCACGGCTTTTCCCTTAGGAAGAACCCTAATACCCGGCTGATTTACCTTCCTAGGGTTACTGTTAGGCTTAGGCCTAGGACTTTTAAAACCAGGAAGCCCTGGGCTCCAGGCACACTGCAGCTGCGAAAGGCAGCCCAAGGGGAGCGCAAAAGTGACGCAACATGGCTGCCACCACTGATATTTCCATGAGACCTTCCTGAACCATAGGCTGATTTTCCTTCCTAGGGTTAAGGTTTGATTTACGCCTAGGGTAAGGGTTCTATTGACCAGAAAGCCCTGAGTTCCAAGAACACAGCAGCTGCGAAGGACTAGCCAAGAAGAGCGCAAAAGTACCACAACATGCCTGCCTCCACAGCTTTTTCCTTGGGGACATGCCTAATTCCTGGCTGATTTGCCTTTCTCTTCTTAGGTTTGAGGTTCGGCCTAGGGCTAGGATTTTTAAAATCAGGAAGCCCTGAGTTCCAGGCACACTGGAGCTGTGAAAGGCATCCAAAAGGGAGTGCAAAAGTGCCACAACATGGCTGCTTTCACGGCTTTTTCCTTGGCAAGACGCCTAACACCAGGCTGATTTGCCTTCCCAGGGTTACTGTTAGGCTTAGGCCTAAGGCTAGGATTTTTAAAACTAGGAAGCCCTGGGCTCCAGGCACACTGCAGCTGTTCAAGGCATCCCAAGGGGAGTACAAAAGTGCAACAACATGGCAGCTTTCACAGCTTTTTCCTTGGCACCATCCCTATACCTAGGCTGATTTATCTGCCTAGGGTTAGGGTTAGGGTTCAGCCTAGGGCTTGGATTTCTTTAACCAGGAAGCCCTGAGTTCCAGGCTTACTTCATCTGCCAAAGGCATCCCAAAGGGAGTGCAGAAGTGCCACAACATGGCTGCTTTCACGGCTTTTCCCCTAGGAAGAACCCTAATACCCGGCTGATTTACCTTCCTAGGGTTACTGTTAGGCTTAGGCCTAGGACTTTTAAAACCAGGAAGCCCTGGGCTCCAGGCACACTGCAGCTGCGAAAGGCAGCCCAAGGGGAGCGCAAAAGTGACGCAACTTGGCTGCCACCACTGATATTTCCATGAGACCATCCCGAACCATAGGCTGATTTTCCTTCCTAGGGTTAAGGTTTGAGTTACGCCTAGGGTAAGGGTCTATTAACCAGAAAGCCCTGAGTTCCAAGAACACAGCAGCTGCGAAGGACTAGCCAAGAAGAGCGCAAAAGTACCACAACATGCCTGCCTCCACAGCTTTTTCCTTGGGGACATGCCTAATTCCTGGCTGATTTGCCTTTCTCGTCTTAGGGTTGGGGTTCAGCCTAGGGCTAGGATTTTTAAAATCAGGAAGCCCTGAGTTCCAGGCACACTGGAGCTGTGAAAGGCATCCAAAAGGGAGTGCAAAAGTGCCACAACATGGCTGCTTTCACGGCTTTTTCCTTGGCAAGACGCCTAACACCAGGCTGATTTACCTTCCCAGGGTTACTGTTAGGCTTAGGCCTAGGGCTAGGATTTTTAAAACTAGGAAGCCCTGGGCTCCAGGCACACTGCAGCTGTTCAAGGCATCCCAAGGGGAGTACAAAAGTGCAACAACATGGCAGCTTTCACAGCTTTTTCCTTGGCACCATCCCTATACCTAGGCTGATTTATCTGCCTAGGGTTAGGGTTAGGGTTCAGCCTAGGGCTTGGATTTCTTTAACCAGGAAGCCCTGAGTTCCAGGCTTACTTCATCTGCCAAAGGCATCCCAAAGGGAGTGCAGAAGTGCCACAACATGGCTGCTTTCACGGCTTTTCCCTTAGGAAGAACCCTAATACCCGGCTGATTTACCTTCCTAGGGTTACTGTTAGGCTTAGGCCTAGGACTTTTAAAACCAGGAAGCCCTGGGCTCCAGGCACACTGCAGCTGCGAAAGGCAGCCCAAGGGGAGCGCAAAAGTGACGCAACTTGGCTGCCACCACTGATATTTCCATGAGACCATCCCGAACCATAGGCTGATTTTCCTTCCTAGGGTTAAGGTTTGAGTTACGCCTAGGGTAAGGGTCTATTAACCAGAAAGCCCTGAGTTCCAAGAACACAGCAGCTGCGAAGGACTAGCCAAGAAGAGCGCAAAAGTACCACAACATGCCTGCCTCCACAGCTTTTTCCTTGGGGACATGCCTAATTCCTGGCTGATTTGCCTTTCTCGTCTTAGGGTTGGGGTTCAGCCTAGGGCTAGGATTTTTAAAATCAGGAAGCCCTGAGTTCCAGGCACACTGGAGCTGTGAAAGGCATCCAAAAGGGAGTGCAAAAGTGCCACAACATGGCTGCTTTCACGGCTTTTTCCTTGGCAAGACGCCTAACACCAGGCTGATTTGCCTTCCCAGGGTTACTGTTAGGCTTAGGCCTAGGGCTAGGATTTTTAAAACTAGGAAGCCCTGGGCTCCAGGCACACTGCAGCTGTTCAAGGCATCCCAAGGGGAGTACAAAAGTGCAACAACATGGCAGCTTTCACAGCTTTTTCCTTGGCACCATCCCTATACCTAGGCTGATTTATCTGCCTAGGGTTAGGGTTAGGGTTCAGCCTAGGGCTTGGATTTCTTTAACCAGGAAGCCCTGAGTTCCAGGCTTACTTCATCTGCCAAAGGCATCCCAAAGGGAGTGCAGAAGTGCCACAACATGGCTGCTTTCACGGCTTTTCCCCTAGGAAGAACCCTAATACCCGGCTGATTTACCTTCCTAGGGTTACTGTTAGGCTTAGGCCTAGGACTTTTAAAACCAGGAAGCCCTGGGCTCCAGGCACACTGCAGCTGCGAAAGGCAGCCCAAGGGGAGCGCAAAAGTGACGCAACTTGGCTGCCACCACTGATATTTCCATGAGACCATCCCGAACCATAGGCTGATTTTCCTTCCTAGGGTTAAGGTTTGAGTTACGCCTAGGGTAAGGGTCTATTAACCAGAAAGCCCTGAGTTCCAAGAACACAGCAGCTGCGAAGGACTAGCCAAGAAGAGCGCAAAAGTACCACAACATGCCTGCCTCCACAGCTTTTTCCTTGGGGACATGCCTAATTCCTGGCTGATTTGCCTTTCTCGTCTTAGGGTTGGGGTTCAGCCTAGGGCTAGGATTTTTAAAATCAGGAAGCCCTGAGTTCCAGGCACACTGGAGCTGTGAAAGGCATCCAAAAGGGAGTGCAAAAGTGCCACAACATGGCTGCTTTCACGGCTTTTTCCTTGGCAAGACGCCTAACACCAGGCTGATTTACCTTCCCAGGGTTACTGTTAGGCTTAGGCCTAGGGCTAGGATTTTTAAAACTAGGAAGCCCTGGGCTCCAGGCACACTGCAGCTGTTCAAGGCATCCCAAGGGGAGTACAAAAGTGCAACAACATGGCAGCTTTCACAGCTTTTTCCTTGGCACCATCCCTATACCTAGGCTGATTTATCTGCCTAGGGTTAGGGTTAGGGTTCAGCCTAGGGCTTGGATTTCTTTAACCAGGAAGCCCTGAGTACCAGGCTTACTTCATCTGCCAAAGGCATCCCAAAGGGAGTGCAGAAGTGCCACAACATGGCTGCTTTCACGGCTTTTCCCTTAGGAAGAACCCTAATACCCGGCTGATTTACCTTCCTAGGGTTACTGTTAGGCTTAGGCCTAGGACTTTTAAAACCAGGAAGCCCTGGGCTCCAGGCACACTGCAGCTGCGAAAGGCAGCCCAAGGGGAGCGCAAAAGTGACGCAACATGGCTGCCACCACTGATATTTCCATGAGACCTTCCTGAACCATAGGCTGATTTTCCTTCCTAGGGTTAAGGTTTGATTTACGCCTAGGGTAAGGGTTCTATTAACCAGAAAGCCCTGAGTTCCAAGAACACAGCAGCTGCGAAGGACTACCCAAGAAGAGCGCAAAAGTACCACAACATGCCTGCCTCCACAGCTTTTTCCTTGGGGACATGCCTAATTCCTGGCTGATTTGCCTTTCTCGTCTTAGGTTTGAGGTTCGGCCTAGGGCTAGGATTTTTAAAATCAGGAAGCCCTGAGTTCCAGGCACACTGGAGCTGTGAAAGGCATCCAAAAGGGAGTGCAAAAGTGCCACAACATGGCTGCTTTCACGGCTTTTTCCTTGGCAAGACGCCTAACACCAGGCTGATTTGCCTTCCCAGGGTTACTGTTAGGCTTAGGCCTAAGGCTAGGATTTTTAAAACTAGGAAGCCCTGGGCTCCAGGCACACTGCAGCTGTTCAAGGCATCCCAAGGGGAGTACAAAAGTGCAACAACATGGCAGCTTTCACAGCTTTTTCCTTGGCACCATCCCTATACCTAGGCTGATTTATCTGCCTAGGGTTAGGGTTAGGGTTCAGCCTAGGGCTTGGATTTCTTTAACCAGGAAGCCCTGAGTTCCAGGCTTACTTCATCTGCCAAAGGCATCCCAAAGGGAGTGCAGAAGTGCCACAACATGGCTGCTTTCACGGCTTTTCCCTTAGGAAGAACCCTAATACCCGGCTGATTTACCTTCCTAGGGTTACTGTTAGGCTTAGGCCTAGGACTTTTAAAACCAGGAAGCCCTGGGCTCCAGGCACACTGCAGCTGCGAAAGGCAGGCATCCCAAGGGGAGCGCAAAAGTGACGCAACTTGGCTGCCACCACTGATATTTCCATGAGACCATCCCGAACCATAGGCTGATTTTCCTTCCTAGGGTTAAGGTTTGAGTTACGCCTAGGGTAAGGGTCTATTAACCAGAAAGCCCTGAGTTCCAAGAACACAGCAGCTGCGAAGGACTAGCCAAGAAGAGCGCAAAAGTACCACAACATGCCTGCCTCCACAGCTTTTTCCTTGGGGACATGCCTAATTCCTGGCTGATTTGCCTTTCTCGTCTTAGGGTTGGGGTTCAGCCTAGGGCTAGGATTTTTAAAATCAGGAAGCCCTGAGTTCCAGGCACACTGGAGCTGTGAAAGGCATCCAAAAGGGAGTGCAAAAGTGCCACAACATGGCTGCTTTCACGGCTTTTTCCTTGGCAAGACGCCTAACACCAGGCTGATTTGCCTTCCCAGGGTTACTGTTAGGCTTAGGCCAAGGGCTAGGATTTTTAAAACTAGGAAGCCCTGGGCTCCAGGCACACTGCAGCTGTTCAAGGCATCCCAAGGGGAGTACAAAAGTGCAACAACATGGCAGCTTTCACAGCTTTTTCCTTGGCACCATCCCTATACCTAGGCTGATTTATCTGCCTAGGGTTAGGGTTAGGGTTCAGCCTAGGGCTGTGATTTCTTTAACCAGGAAGCCCTGAGTTCCAGGCTTACTTCATCTGCCAAAAGCATCCCAAAGGGAGTGCAGAAGTGCCACAACATGGCTGCTTTCACGGCTTTTCCCTTAGGAAGAGCCCTAATACCCGGCTGATTTACCTTCCTAGGGTTACTGTTAGGCTTAGGCCTAGGACTTTTAAAACCAGGAAGCCCTGGGCTCCAGGCACACTGCAGCTGCGAAAGGCAGCCCAAGGGGAGCGCAAAAGTGACGCAACATGGCTGCCACCACTGATATTTCCATGAGACCTTCCTGAACCATAGGCTGATTTTCCTTCCTAGGGTTAAGGTTTGATTTACGCCTAGGGTAACGGTTCTATTAACCAGAAAGCCCTGAGTTCCAAGAACACAGCAGCTGCGAAGGACTACCCAAGAAGAGCGCAAAAGTACCACAACATGCCTGCCTCCACAGCTTTTTCCTTGGGGACATGCCTAATTCCTGGCTGATTTGCCTTTCTCGTCTTAGGTTTGAGGTTCGGCCTAGGGCTAGGATTTTTAAAATCAGGAAGCCCTGAGTTCCAGGCACACTGGAGCTGTGAAAGGCATCCAAAAGGGAGTGCAAAAGTGCCACAACATGGCTGCTTTCACGGCTTTTTCCTTGGCAAGACGCCTAACACCAGGCTGATTTGCCTTCCCAGGGTTACTGTTAGGCTTAGGCCTAGGGCTAGGATTTTTAAAACTAGGAAGCCCTTAGCTCCAGGCACACTGCAGCTGTTCAAGGCATCCCAAGGGGAGTACAAAAGTGCAACAACATGGCAGCTTTCACAGCTTTTTCCTTGGCACCATCCCTATACCTAGGCTGATTTATCTGCCTAGGGTTAGGGTTAGGGTTCAGCCTAGGGCTTGGATTTCTTTAACCAGGAAGCCCTGAGTTCCAGGCTTACTTCATCTGCCAAAGGCATCCCAAAGGGAGTGCAGAAGTGCCACAACATGGCTGCTTTCACGGCTTTTCCCTTAGGAAGAACCCTAATACCCGGCTGATTTACCTTCCTAGGGTTACTGTTAGGCTTAGGCCTAGGACTTTTAAAACCAGGAAGCCCTGGGCTCCAGGCACACTGCAGCTGCGAAAGGCATCCCAAGGGGAGCGCAAAAGTGACGCAACTTGGCTGCCACCACTGATATTTCCATGAGACCATCCCGAACCATAGGCTGATTTTCCTTCCTAGGGTTAAGGTTTGAGTTACGCCTAGGGTAAGGGTTCTATTAACCAGAAAGCCCTGAGTTCCAAGAACACAGCAGCTGCGAAGGACTAGCCAAGAAGAGCGCAAAAGTACCACAACATGCCTGCCTCCACAGCTTTTTCCTTGGGGACATGCCTAATTCCTGGCTGATTTGCCTTTCTCGTCTTAGGGTTGGGGTTCAGCCTAGGGCTAGGATTTTTAAAATCAGGAAGCCCTGAGTTCCAGGCACACTGGAGCTGTGAAAGGCATCCAAAAGGGAGTGCAAAAGTGCCACAACATGGCTGCTTTCACGGCTTTTTCCTTGGCAAGACGCCTAACACGAGGCTGATTTACCTTCCCAGGGTTACTGTTAGGCTTAGGCCTAGGGCTAGGATTTTTAAAACTAGGAAGCCCTGGGCTCCAGGCACACTGCAGCTGTTCAAGGCATCCCAAGGGGAGTACAAAAGTGCAACAACATGGCAGCTTTCACAGCTTTTTCCTTGGCACCATCCCTATACCTAGGCTGATTTATCTGCCTAGGGTTAGGGTTAGGGTTCAGCCTAGGGCTGTGATTTCTTTAACCAGGAAGCCCTGAGTTCCAGGCTTACTTCATCTGCCAAAGGCATCCCAAAGGGAGTGCAGAAGTGCCACAACATGGCTGCTTTCACGGCTTTTCCCTTAGGAAGAACCCTAATACCCGGCTGATTTACCTTCCTAGGGTTACTGTTAGGCTTAGGCCTAGGACTTTTAAAACCAGGAAGCCCTGGGCTCCAGGCACACTGCAGCTGCGAAAGGCAGCCCAAGGGGAGCGCAAAAGTGACGCAACATGGCTGCCACCACTGATATTTCCATGAGACCTTCCTGAACCATAGGCTGATTTTCCTTCCTAGGGTTAAGGTTTGAGTTACGTCTAGGGTAAGGGTTCTATTTACCAGAAAGCCCTGAGTTCCAAGAACACAGCAGCTGCGAAGGACTAGCCAAGAAGAGCGCAAAAGTACCACAACATGCCTGCCTCCACAGCTTTTTCCTTGGGGACATGCCTAATTCCTGGCTGATTTGCCTTTCTCGTCTTAGGTTTGAGGTTCGGCCTAGGGCTAGGATTTTTAAAATCAGGAAGCCCTGAGTTCCAGGCACACTGGAGCTGTGAAAGGCATCCAAAAGGGAGTGCAAAAGTGCCACAACATGGCTGCTTTCACGGCTTTTTCCTTGGCAAGACGCCTAACACCAGGCTGATTTCCCTTCCCAGGGTTACTGTTAGGCTTAGGCCTAAGGCTAGGATTTTTGAAACTAGGAAGCCCTGGGCTCCAGGCACACTGCAGCTGTTCAAGGCATCCCAAGGGGAGTACAAAAGTGCAACAACATGGCAGCTTTCACAGCTTTTTCCTTGGCACCATCCCTATACCTAGGCTGATTTATCTGCCTAGGGTTAGGGTTAGGGTTCAGCCTAGGGCTGTGATTTCTTTAACCAGGAAGCCCTGAGTTCCAGGCTTACTTCATCTGCCAAAGGCATCCCAAAGGGAGTGCAGAAGTGCCACAACATGGCTGCTTTCACGGCTTTTCCCTTAGGAAGAACCCTAATACCCGGCTGATTTACCTTCCTACGGTTACTGTTAGGCTTAGGCCTAGGACTTTTAAAACCAGGAAGCCCTGGGCTCCAGGCACACTGCAGCTGCGAAAGGCAGCCCAAGGGGAGCGCAAAAGTGACGCAACTTGGCTGCCACCACTGATATTTCCATGAGACCATCCCGAACCATAGGCTGATTTTCCTTCCTAGGGTTAAGGTTTGAGTTACGCCTAGGGTAAGGGTCTATTAACCAGAAAGCCCTGAGTTCCAAGAACACAGCAGCTGCGAAGGACTAGCCAAGAAGAGCGCAAAAGTACCACAACATGCCTGCCTCCACAGCTTTTTCCTTGGGGACATGCCTAATTCCTGGCTGATTTGCCTTTCTCGTCTTAGGGTTGGGGTTCAGCCTAGGGCTAGGATTTTTAAAATCAGGAAGCCCTGAGTTCCAGGCACACTGGAGCTGTGAAAGGCATCCAAAAGGGAGTGCAAAAGTGCCACAACATGGCTGCTTTCACGGCTTTTTCCTTGGCAAGACGCCTAACACCAGGCTGATTTACCTTCCCAGGGTTACTGTTAGGCTTAGGCCTAGGGCTAGGATTTTTAAAACTAGGAAGCCCTGGGCTCCAGGCACACTGCAGCTGTTCAAGGCATCCCAAGGGGAGTACAAAAGTGCAACAACATGGCAGCTTTCACAGCTTTTTCCTTGGCACCATCCCTATACCTAGGCTGATTTATCTGCCTAGGGTTAGGGTTAGGGTTCAGCCTAGGGCTGTGATTTCTTTAACCAGGAAGCCCTGAGTTCCAGGCTTACTTCATCTGCCAAAGGCATCCCAAAGGGAGTGCAGAAGTGCCACAACATGGCTGCTTTCACGGCTTTTCCCTTAGGAAGAACCCTAATACCCGGCTGATTTACCTTCCTAGGGTTACTGTTAGGCTTTGGCCTAGGACTTTTAAAACCAGGAAGCCCTGGGCTCCAGGCACACTGCAGCTGCGAAAGGCATCCCAAGGGGAGCGCAAAAGTGACGCAACTTGGCTGCCACCACTGATATTTCCATGAGAGCATCCCGAACCATAGGCTGATTTTCCTTCCTAGGGTTAAGGTTTGAGTTACGCCTAGGGTAAGGGTCTATTAACCAGAAAGCCCTGAGTTCCAAGAACACAGCAGCTGCGAAGGACTAGCCAAGAAGAGCGCAAAAGTACCACAACATGCCTGCCTCCACAGCTTTTTCCTTGGGGACATGCCTAATTCCTGGCTGATTTGCCTTTCTCGTCTTAGGGTTGGGGTTCGGCCTAGGGCTAGGATATTTAAAAGCAGGAAGCCCTGAGTTCCAGGCACACTGGAGCTGTGAAAGGCATCCAAAAGGGAGTGCAAAAGTGCCACAACATGGCTGCTTTCACGGCTTTTTCCTTGGCAAGACGCCTAACACCAGGCTGATTTGCCTTCCCAGGGTTACTGTTAGGCTTAGGCCAAGGGCTAGGATTTTTAAAACTAGGAAGCCCTGGGCTCCAGGCACACTGCAGCTGTTCAAGGCATCCCAAGGGGAGTACAAAAGTGCAACAACATGGCAGCTTTCACAGCTTTTTCCTTGGCACCATCCCTATACCTAGGCTGATTTATCTGCCTAGGGTTAGGGTTAGGGTTCAGCCTAGGGCTGTGATTTCTTTAACCAGGAAGCCCTGAGTTCCAGGCTTACTTCATCTGCCAAAGGCATCCCAAAGGGAGTGCAGAAGTGCCACAACATGGCTGCTTTCACGGCTTTTCCCTTAGGAAGAACCCTAATACCCGGCTGATTTACCTTCCTAGGGTTACTGTTAGGCTTAGGCCTAGGACTTTTAAAACCAGGAAGCCCTGGGCTCCAGGCACACTGCAGCTGCGAAAGGCATCCCAAGGGGAGCACAAAAGTGACGCAACTTGGCTGCCACCACTGATATTTCCATGAGACCATCCCGAACCATAGGCTGATTTTCCTTCCTAGGGTTAAGGTTTGAGTTACGCCTAGGGTAAGGGTTCTATTAACCAGAAAGCCCTGAGTTCCAAGAACACAGCAGCTGCGAAGGACTACCCAAGAAGAGCGCAAAAGTACCACAACATGCCTGCCTCCACAGCTTTTTCCTTGGGGACATGCCTAATTCCTGGCTGATTTGCCTTTCTCGTCTTAGGGTTGGGGTTCGGCCTAGGGCTAGGATTTTTAAAAGCAGGAAGCCCTGAGTTCCAGGCACACTGGAGCTGTGAAAGGCATCCAAAAGGGAGTGCAAAAGTGCCACAACATGGCTGCTTTCACGGCTTTTTCCTTGGCAAGACGCCTAACACCAGGCTGATTTCCCTTCCCAGGGTTACTGTTAGGCTTAGGCCTAGGGCTAGGATTTTTAAAACTAGGAAGCCCTGGGCTCCAGGCACACTGCAGCTGTTCAAGGCATCCCAAGGGGAGTACAAAAGTGCAACAACATGGCAGCTTTCACAGCTTTTTCCTTGGCACCATCACTATACCTAGGCTGATTTATCTGCCTAGGGTTAGGGTTAGGGTTCAGCCTAGGGCTGTGATTTCTTTAACCAGGAAGCCCTGAGTTCCAGGCTTACTTCATCTGCCAAAGGCATCCCAAAGGGAGTGCAGAAGTGCCACAACATGGCTGCTTTCACGGCTTTTCCCTTAGGAAGAACCCTAATACCCGGCTGATTTACCTTCCTAGGGTTACTGTTAGGCTTAGGCCTAGGACTTTTAAAACCAGGAAGCCCTGGGCTCCAGGCACACTGCAGCTGCGAAAGGCATCCCAAGGGGAGCGCAAAAGTGACGCAACTTGGCTGCCACCACTGATATTTCCATGAGACCATCCCGAACCATAGGCTGATTTTCCTTCCTAGGGTTAAGGTTTGAGTTACGCCTAGGGTAAGGGTCTATTAACCAGAAAGCCCTGAGTTCCAAGAACACAGCAGCTGCGAAGGACTAGCCAAGAAGAGCGCAAAAGTACCACAACATGCCTGCCTCCACAGCTTTTTCCTTGGGGACATGCCTAATTCCTGGCTGATTTGCCTTTCTCGTCTTAGGGTTGGGGTTCGGCCTAGGGCTAGGATTTTTAAAATCAGGAAGCCCTGAGTTCCAGGCACACTGGAGCTGTGAAAGGCATCCAAAAGGGAGTGCAAAAGTGCCACAACATGGCTGCTTTCACGGCTTTTTCCTTGGCAAGACGCCTAACACCAGGCTGATTTACCTTCCCAGGGTTACTGTTAGGCTTAGGCCTAGGGCTAGGATTTTTAAAACTAGGAAGCCCTTAGCTCCAGGCACACTGCAGCTGTTCAAGGCATCCCAAGGGGAGTACAAAAGTGCAACAACATGGCAGCTTTCACAGCTTTTTCCTTGGCACCATCCCTATACCTAGGCTGATTTATCTGCCTAGGGTTAGGGTTAGGGTTCAGCCTAGGGCTTGGATTTCTTTAACCAGGAAGCCCTGAGTTCCAGGCTTACTTCATCTGCCAAAGGCATCCCAAAGGGAGTGCAGAAGTGCCACAACATGGCTGCTTTCACGGCTTTTCCCTTAGGAAGAACCCTAATACCCGGCTGATTTACCTTCCTAGGGTTACTGTTAGGCTTAGGCCTAGGACTTTTAAAACCAGGAAGCCCTGGGCTCCAGGCACACTGCAGCTGCAAAAGGCATCCCAAGGGGAGCGCAAAAGTGACGCAACTTGGCTGCCACCACTGATATTTCCATGAGACCATCCCGAACCATAGGCTGATTTTCCTTCCTAGGGTTAAGGTTTGAGTTACGCCTAGGGTAAGGGTCTATTAACCAGAAAGCCCTGAGTTCCAAGAACACAGCAGCTGCGAAGGACTAGCCAAGAAGAGCGCAAAAGTAGCACAACATGCCTGCCTCCACAGCTTTTTCCTTGGGGACATGCCTAATTCCTGGCTGATTTGCCTTTCTCGTCTTAGGGTTGGGGTTCGGCCTAGGGCTAGGATTTTTAAAAGCAGGAAGCCCTGAGTTCCAGGCACACTGGAGCTGTGAAAGGCATCCAAAAGGGAGTGCAAAAGTGCCACAACATGGCTGCTTTCACGGCTTTTTCCTTGGCAAGACGCCTAACACGAGGCTGATTTACCTTCCCAGGGTTACTGTTAGGCTTAGGCCTAGGGCTAGGATTTTTAAAACTAGGAAGCCCTGGGCTCCAGGCACACTGCAGCTGTTCAAGGCATCCCAAGGGGAGTACAAAAGTGCAACAACATGGCAGCTTTCACAGCTTTTTCCTTGGCACCATCCCTATACCTAGGCTGATTTATCTGCCTAGGGTTAGGGTTAGGGTTCAGCCTAGGGCTTGGATTTCTTTAACCAGGAAGCCCTGAGTTCCAGGCTTACTTCATCTGCCAAAGGCATCCCAAAGGGAGTGCAGAAGTGCCACAACATGGCTGCTTTCACGGCTTTTCCCTTAGGAAGAACCCTAATACCCGGCTGATTTACCTTCCTAGGGTTACTGTTAGGCTTTGGCCTAGGACTTTTAAAACCAGGAAGCCCTGGGCTCCAGGCACACTGCAGCTGCGAAAGGCATCCCAAGGGGAGCGCAAAAGTGACGCAACATGGCTGCCACCACTGATATTTCCATGAGACCATCCCGAACCATAGGCTGATTTTCCTTCCTAGGGTTAAGGTTTGAGTTACGCCTAGGGTAAGGGTCTATTAACCAGAAAGCCCTGAGTTCCAAGAACACAGCAGCTGCGAAGGACTACCCAAGAAGAGCGCAAAAGTACCACAACATGCCTGCCTCCACAGCTTTTTCCTTGGGGACATGCCTAATTCCTGGCTGATTTGCCTTTCTCGTCTTAGGGTTGGGGTTCGGCCTAGGGCTAGGATATTTAAAAGCAGGAAGCCCTGAGTTCCAGGCACACTGGAGCTGTGAAAGGCATCCAAAAGGGAGTGCAAAAGTGCCACAACATGGCTGCTTTCACGGCTTTTTCCTTGGCAAGACGCCTAACACCAGGCTGATTTGCCTTCCCAGGGTTACTGTTAGGCTTAGGCCTAGGGCTAGGATTTTTAAAACTAGGAAGCCCTGGGCTCCAGGCACACTGCAGCTGTTCAAGGCATCCCAAGGGGAGTACAAAAGTGCAACAACATGGCAGCTTTCACAGCTTTTTCCTTGGCACCATCCCTATACCTAGGCTGATTTATCTGCCTAGGGTTAGGGTTAGGGTTCAGCCTAGGGCTGTGATTTCTTTAACCAGGAAGCCCTGAGTTCCAGGCTTACTTCATCTGCCAAAGGCATCCCAAAGGGAGTGCAGAAGTGCCACAACATGGCTGCTTTCACGGCTTTTCCCTTAGGAAGAACCCTAATACCCGGCTGATTTACCTTCCTAGGGTTACTGTTAGGCTTAGGCCTAGGACTTTTAAAACCAGGAAGCCCTGGGCTCCAGGCACACTGCAGCTGCGAAAGGCAGCCCAAGGGGAGCGCAAAAGTGACGCAACATGGCTGCCACCACTGATATTTCCATGAGACCTTCCTGAACCATAGGCTGATTTTCCTTCCTAGGGTTAAGGTTTGATTTACGCCTAGGGTAAGGGTTCTATTAACCAGAAAGCCCTGAGTTCCAAGAACACAGCAGCTGCGAAGGACTACCCAAGAAGAGCGCAAAAGTACCACAACATGCCTGCCTCCACAGCTTTTTCCTTGGGGACATGCCTAATTCCTGGCTGATTTGCCTTTCTCGTCTTAGGTTTGAGGTTCGGCCTAGGGCTAGGATTTTTAAAATCAGGAAGCCCTGAGTTCCAGGCACACTGGAGCTGTGAAAGGCATCCAAAAGGGAGTGCAAAAGTGCCACAACATGGCTGCTTTCACGGCTTTTTCCTTGGCAAGACGCCTAACACCAGGCTGATTTGCCTTCCCAGGGTTACTGTTAGGCTTAGGCCTAGGGCTAGGATTTTTAAAACTAGGAAGCCCTTAGCTCCAGGCACACTGCAGCTGTTCAAGGCATCCCAAGGGGAGTACAAAAGTGCAACAACATGGCAGCTTTCACAGCTTTTTCCTTGGCACCATCCCTATACCTAGGCTGATTTATCTGCCTAGGGTTAGGGTTAGGGTTCAGCCTAGGGCTTGGATTTTTTTAACCAGGAAGCCCTGAGTTCCAGGCTTACTTCATCTGCCAAAGGCATCCCAAAGGGAGTGCAGAAGTGCCACAACATGGCTGCTTTCACGGCTTTTCCCTTAGGAAGAACCCTAATACCCGGCTGATTTACCTTCCTAGGGTTACTGTTAGGCTTAGGCCTAGGACTTTTAAAACCAGGAAGCCCTGGGCTCCAGGCACACTGCAGCTGCGAAAGGCAGCCCAAGGGGAGCGCAAAAGTGACGCAACTTGGCTGCCACCACTGATATTTCCATGAGACCATCCCGAACCATAGGCTGATTTTCCTTCCTAGGGTTAAGGTTTGAGTTACGCCTAGGGTAAGGGTCTATTAACCAGAAAGCCCTGAGTTCCAAGAACACAGCAGCTGCGAAGGACTAGCCAAGAAGAGCGCAAAAGTACCACAACATGCCTGCCTCCACAGCTTTTTCCTTGGGGACATGCCTAATTCCTGGCTGATTTGCCTTTCTCGTCTTAGGGTTGGGGTTCAGCCTAGGGCTAGGATTTTTAAAATCAGGAAGCCCTGAGTTCCAGGCACACTGGAGCTGTGAAAGGCATCCAAAAGGGAGTGCAAAAGTGCCACAACATGGCTGCTTTCACGGCTTTTTCCTTGGCAAGACGCCTAACACCAGGCTGATTTACCTTCCCAGGGTTACTGTTAGGCTTAGGCCTAGGGCTAGGATTTTTAAAACTAGGAAGCCCTGGGCTCCAGGCACACTGCAGCTGTTCAAGGCATCCCAAGGGGAGTACAAAAGTGCAACAACATGGCAGCTTTCACAACTTTTTCCTTGGCACCATCCCTATACCTAGGCTGATTTATCTGCCTAGGGTTAGGGTTAGGCTTCAGCCTAGGGCTTGGATTTCTTTAACCAGGAAGCCCTGAGTTCCAGGCTTACTTCATCTGCCAAAGGCATCCCAAAGGGAGTGCAGAAGTGCCACAACATGGCTGCTTTCACAGCTTTTCCCTTAGGAAGAACCCTAATACCCGGCTGATTTACCTTCCTAGGGTTACTGTTAGGCTTAGGCCTAGGACTTTTAAAACCAGGAAGCCCTGGGCTCCAGGCACACTGCAGCTGCAAAAGGCAGCCCAAGGGGAGCGCAAAAGTGACGCAACATGGCTGCCACCACTGATATTTCCATGAGACCTTCCCGAACCATAGGCTGATTTTCCTTCCTAGGGTTAAGGTTTGATTTACGCCTAGGGTAAGGGTTCTATTAACCAGAAAGCCCTGAGTTCCAAGAACACAGCAGCTGCGAAGGACTAGCCAAGAAGAGCGCAAAAGTACCACAACATGCCTGCCTCCACAGCTTTTTCCTTGGGGACATGCCTAATTCCTGGCTGATTTGCCTTTCTCGTCTTAGGTTTGAGGTTCGGCCTAGGGCTAGGATTTTTAAAATCAGGAAGCCCTGAGTTCCAGGCACACTGGAGCTGTGAAAGGCATCCAAAAGGGAGTGCAAAAGTGCCACAACATGGCTGCTTTCACGGCTTTTTCCTTGGCAAGACGCCTAACACCAGGCTGATTTGCCTTCCCAGGGTTACTGTTAGGCTTAGGCCTAAGGCTAGGATTTTTAAAACTAGGAAGCCCTTAGCTCCAGGCACACTGCAGCTGTTCAAGGCATCCCAAGGGGAGTACAAAAGTGCAACAACATGGCAGCTTTCACAGCTTTTTCCTTGGCACCATCCCTATACCTAGGCTGATTTATCTGCCTAGGGTTAGGGTTAGGGTTCAGCCTAGGGCTTGGATTTCTTTAACCAGGAAGCCCTGAGTTCCAGGCTTACTTCATCTGCCAAAGGCATCCCAAAGGGAGTGCAGAAGTGCCACAACATGGCTGCTTTCACGGCTTTTCCCTTAGGAAGAACCCTAATACCCGGCTGATTTACCTTCCTACGGTTACTGTTAGGCTTAGGCCTAGGACTTTTAAAACCAGGAAGCCCTGGGCTCCAGGCACACTGCAGCTGCGAAAGGCAGCCCAAGGGGAGCGCAAAAGTGACGCAACTTGGCTGCCACCACTGATATTTCCATGAGACCATCCCGAACCATAGGCTGATTTTCCTTCCTAGGGTTAAGGTTTGAGTTACGCCTAGGGTAAGGGTCTATTAACCAGAAAGCCCTGAGTTCCAAGAACACAGCAGCTGCGAAGGACTAGCCAAGAAGAGCGCAAAAGTAGCACAACATGCCTGCCTCCACAGCTTTTTCCTTGGGGACATGCCTAATTCCTGGCTGATTTGCCTTTCTCGTCTTAGGGTTGGGGTTCAGCCTAGGGCTAGGATTTTTAAAATCAGGAAGCCCTGAGTTCCAGGCACACTGGAGCTGTGAAAGGCATCCAAAAGGGAGTGCAAAAGTGCCACAACATGGCTGCTTTCACGGCTTTTTCCTTGGCAAGACGCCTAACACCAGGCTGATTTACCTTCCCAGGGTTACTGTTAGGCTTAGGCCTAGGGCTAGGATTTTTAAAACTAGGAAGCCCTGGGCTCCAGGCACACTGCAGCTGTTCAAGGCATCCCAAGGGGAGTACAAAAGTGCAACAACATGGCAGCTTTCACAGCTTTTTCCTTGGCACCATCCCTATACCCGGCTGATTTATCTGCCTAGGGTTAGGGTTAGGGTTCAGCCTAGGGCTGTGATTTCTTTAACCAGGAAGCCCTGAGTTCCAGGCTTACTTCATCTGCCAAAGGCATCCCAAAGGGAGTGCAGAAGTGCCACAACATGGCTGCTTTCACGGCTTTTCCCTTAGGAAGAACCCTAATACCCGGCTGATTTACCTTCCTAGGGTTACTGTTAGGCTTTGGCCTAGGACTTTTAAAACCAGGAAGCCCTGGGCTCCAGGCACACTGCAGCTGCGAAAGGCATCCCAAGGGGAGCGCAAAAGTGACGCAACTTGGCTGCCACCACTGATATTTCCATGAGACCATCCCGAACCATAGGCTGATTTTCCTTCCTAGGGTTAAGGTTTGAGTTACGCCTAGGGTAAGGGTCTATTAACCAGAAAGCCCTGAGTTCCAAGAACACAGCAGCTGCGAAGGACTAGCCAAGAAGAGCGCAAAAGTACCACAACATGCCTGCCTCCACAGCTTTTTCCTTGGGGACATGCCTAATTCCTGGCTGATTTGCCTTTCTCGTCTTAGGGTTGGGGTTCGGCCTAGGGCTAGGATATTTAAAATCAGGAAGCCCTGAGTTCCAGGCACACTGGAGCTGTGAAAGGCATCCAAAAGGGAGTGCAAAAGTGCCACAACATGGCTGCTTTCACGGCTTTTTCCTTGGCAAGACGCCTAACACCAGGCTGATTTGCCTTCCCAGGGTTACTGTTAGGCTTAGGCCAAGGGCTAGGATTTTTAAAACTAGGAAGCCCTGGGCTCCAGGCACACTGCAGCTGTTCAAGGCATCCCAAGGGGAGTACAAAAGTGCAACAACATGGCAGCTTTCACAGCTTTTTCCTTGGCACCATCCCTATACCTAGGCTGATTTATCTGCCTAGGGTTAGGGTTAGGGTTCAGCCTAGGGCTGTGATTTCTTTAACCAGGAAGCCCTGAGTTCCAGGCTTACTTCATCTGCCAAAGGCATCCCAAAGGGAGTGCAGAAGTGCCACAACATGGCTGCTTTCACGGCTTTTCCCTTAGGAAGAACCCTAATACCCGGCTGATTTACCTTACTAGGGTTACTGTTAGGCTTAGGCCTAGGACTTTTAAAACCAGGAAGCCCTGGGCTCCAGGCACACTGCAGCTGCGAAAGGCAGCCCAAGGGGAGCGCAAAAGTGACGCAACATGGCTGCCACCACTGATATTTCCATGAGACCTTCCTGAACCTTAGGCTGATTTTCCTTCCTAGGGTTAAGGTTTGATTTACGCCTAGGGTAAGGGTTCTATTAACCAGAAAGCCCTGAGTTCCAAGAACACAGCAGCTGCGAAGGACTAGCCAAGAAGAGCGCAAAAGTACCACAACATGCCTGCCTCCACAGCTTTTTCCTTGGGGACATGCCTAATTCCTGGCTGATTTGCCTTTCTCGTCTTAGGGTTGGGGTTCGGCCTAGGGCTAGGATTTTTAAAAGCAGGAAGCCCTGAGTTCCAGGCACACTGCAGCTGTGAAAGGCATCCAAAAGGGAGTGCAAAAGTGCCACAACATGGCTGCTTTCACGGCTTTTTCCTTGGCAAGACGCCTAACACCAGGCTGATTTGCCTTCCCAGGGTTACTGTTAGGCTTAGGCCTAGGGCTAGGATTTTTAAAACTAGGAAGCCCTTAGCTCCAGGCACACTGCAGCTGTTCAAGGCATCCCAAGGGGAGTACAAAAGTGCAACAACATGGCAGCTTTCACAGCTTTTTCCTTGGCACCATCCCTATACCTAGGCTGATTTATCTGCCTAGGGTTAGGGTTAGGGTTCAGCCTAGGGCTTGGATTTTTTTAACCAGGAAGCCCTGAGTTCCAGGCTTACTTCATCTGCCAAAGGCATCCCAAAGGGAGTGCAGAAGTGCCACAACATGGCTGCTTTCACGGCTTTTCCCTTAGGAAGAACCCTAATACCCGGCTGATTTACCTTCCTAGGGTTACTGTTAGGCTTAGGCCTAGGACTTTTAAAACCAGGAAGCCCTGGGCTCCAGGCACACTGCAGCTGCAAAAGGCAGCCCAAGGGGAGCGCAAAAGTGACGCAACTTGGCTGCCACCACTGATATTTCCATGAGACCATCCCGAACCATAGGCTGATTTTCCTTCCTAGGGTTAAGGTTTGAGTTACGCCTAGGGTAAGGGTCTATTAACCAGAAAGCCCTGAGTTCCAAGAACACAGCAGCTGCGAAGGACTAGCCAAGAAGAGCGCAAAAGTACCACAACATGCCTGCCTCCACAGCTTTTTCCTTGGGGACATGCCTAATTCCTGGCTGATTTGCCTTTCTCGTCTTAGGGTTGGGGTTCAGCCTAGGGCTAGGATTTTTAAAATCAGGAAGCCCTGAGTTCCAGGCACACTGGAGCTGTGAAAGGCATCCAAAAGGGAGTGCAAAAGTGCCACAACATGGCTGCTTTCACGGCTTTTTCCTTGGCAAGACGCCTAACACCAGGCTGATTTACCTTCCCAGGGTTACTGTTAGGCTTAGGCCTAGGGCTAGGATTTTTAAAACTAGGAAGCCCTGGGCTCCAGGCACACTGCAGCTGTTCAAGGCATCCCAAGGGGAGTACAAAAGTGCAACAACATGGCAGCTTTCACAGCTTTTTCCTTGGCACCATCCCTATACCTAGGCTGATTTATCTGCCTAGGGTTAGGGTTAGGCTTCAGCCTAGGGCTTGGATTTCTTTAACCAGGAAGCCCTGAGTTCCAGGCTTACTTCATCTGCCAAAGGCATCCCAAAGGGAGTGCAGAAGTGCCACAACATGGCTGCTTTCACGGCTTTTCCCTTAGGAAGAACCCTAATACCCGGCTGATTTACCTTCCTAGGGTTACTGTTAGGCTTAGGCCTAGGACTTTTAAAACCAGGAAGCCCTGGGCTCCAGGCACACTGCAGCTGCGAAAGGCAGCCCAAGGGGAGCGCAAAAGTGACGCAACATGGCTGCCACCACTGATATTTCCATGAGACCTTCCTGAACCATAGGCTGATTTTCCTTCCTAGGGTTAAGGTTTGATTTACGCCTAGGGTAAGCGTTCTATTAACCAGAAAGCCCTGAGTTCCAAGAACACAGCAGCTGCGAAGGACTAGCCAAGAAGAGCGCAAAAGTACCACAACATGCCTGCCTCCACAGCTTTTTCCTTGGGGACATGCCTAATTCCTGGCTGATTTGCCTTTCTCGTCTTAGGTTTGAGGTTCGGCCTAGGGCTAGGATTTTTAAAATCAGGAAGCCCTGAGTTCCAGGCACACTGGAGCTGTGAAAGGCATCCAAAAGGGAGTGCAAAAGTGCCACAACATGGCTGCTTTCACGGCTTTTTCCTTGGCAAGACGCCTAACACCAGGCTGATTTGCCTTCCCAGGGTTACTGTTAGGCTTAGGCCTAAGGCTAGGATTTTTAAAACTAGGAAGCCCTGGGCTCCAGGCACACTGCAGCTGTTCAAGGCATCCCAAGGGGAGTACAAAAGTGCAACAACATGGCAGCTTTCACAGCTTTTTCCTTGGCACCATCCCTATACCTAGGCTGATTTATCTGCCTAGGGTTAGGGTTAGGGTTCAGCCTAGGGCTTGGATTTCTTTAACCAGGAAGCCCTGAGTTCCAGGCTTACTTCATCTGCCAAAGGCATCCCAAAGGGAGTGCAGAAGTGCCACAACATGGCTGCTTTCACGGCTTTTCCCTTAGGAAGAACCCTAATACCCGGCTGATTTACCTTCCTACGGTTACTGTTAGGCTTAGGCCTAGGACTTTTAAAACCAGGAAGCCCTGGGCTCCAGGCACACTGCAGCTGCGAAAGGCAGCCCAAGGGGAGCGCAAAAGTGACGCAACTTGGCTGCCACCACTGATATTTCCATGAGACCATCCCGAACCATAGGCTGATTTTCCTTCCTAGGGTTAAGGTTTGAGTTACGCCTAGGGTAAGGGTCTATTAACCAGAAAGCCCTGAGTTCCAAGAACACAGCAGCTGCGAAGGACTAGCCAAGAAGAGCGCAAAAGTAGCACAACATGCCTGCCTCCACAGCTTTTTCCTTGGGGACATGCCTAATTCCTGGCTGATTTGCCTTTCTCGTCTTAGGGTTGGGGTTCAGCCTAGGGCTAGGATTTTTAAAATCAGGAAGCCCTGAGTTCCAGGCACACTGGAGCTGTGAAAGGCATCCAAAAGGGAGTGCAAAAGTGCCACAACATGGCTGCTTTCACGGCTTTTTCCTTGGCAAGACGCCTAACACCAGGCTGATTTACCTTCCCAGGGTTACTGTTAGGCTTAGGCCTAGGGCTAGGATTTTTAAAACTAGGAAGCCCTGGGCTCCAGGCACACTGCAGCTGTTCAAGGCATCCCAAGGGGAGTACAAAAGTGCAACAACATGGCAGCTTTCACAGCTTTTTCCTTGGCACCATCCCTATACCTAGGCTGATTTATCTGCCTAGGGTTAGGGTTAGGGTTCAGCCTAGGGCTGTGATTTCTTTAACCAGGAAGCCCTGAGTTCCAGGCTTACTTCATCTGCCAAAGGCATCCCAAAGGGAGTGCAGAAGTGCCACAACATGGCTGCTTTCACGGCTTTTCCCTTAGGAAGAACCCTAATACCCGGCTGATTTACCTTCCTAGGGTTACTGTTAGGCTTTGGCCTAGGACTTTTAAAACCAGGAAGCCCTGGGCTCCAGGCACACTGCAGCTGCGAAAGGCATCCCAAGGGGAGCGCAAAAGTGACGCAACTTGGCTGCCACCACTGATATTTCCATGAGACCATCCCGAACCATAGGCTGATTTTCCTTCCTAGGGTTAAGGTTTGAGTTACGCCTAGGGTAAGGGTCTATTAACCAGAAAGCCCTGAGTTCCAAGAACACAGCAGCTGCGAAGGACTAGCCAAGAAGAGCGCAAAAGTACCACAACATGCCTGCCTCCACAGCTTTTTCCTTGGGGACATGCCTAATTCCTGGCTGATTTGCCTTTCTCGTCTTAGGGTTGGGGTTCGGCCTAGGGCTAGGATATTTAAAAGCAGGAAGCCCTGAGTTCCAGGCACACTGGAGCTGTGAAAGGCATCCAAAAGGGAGTGCAAAAGTGCCACAACATGGCTGCTTTCACGGCTTTTTCCTTGGCAAGACGCCTAACACCAGGCTGATTTGCCTTCCCAGGGTTACTGTTAGGCTTAGGCCAAGGGCTAGGATTTTTAAAACTAGGAAGCCCTGGGCTCCAGGCACACTGCAGCTGTTCAAGGCATCCCAAGGGGAGTACAAAAGTGCAACAACATGGCAGCTTTCACAGCTTTTTCCTTGGCACCATCCCTATACCTAGGCTGATTTATCTGCCTAGGGTTAGGGTTAGGCTTCAGCCTAGGGCTTGGATTTCTTTAACCAGGAAGCCCTGAGTTCCAGGCTTACTTCATCTGCCAAAGGCATCCCAAAGGGAGTGCAGAAGTGCCACAACATGGCTGCTTTCACGGCTTTTCCCTTAGGAAGAACCCTAATACCCGGCTGATTTACCTTACTAGGGTTACTGTTAGGCTTAGGCCTAGGACTTTTAAAACCAGGAAGCCCTGGGCTCCAGGCACACTGCAGCTGCGAAAGGCAGCCCAAGGGGAGCGCAAAAGTGACGCAACATGGCTGCCACCACTGATATTTCCATGAGACCTTCCTGAACCATAGGCTGATTTTCCTTCCTAGGGTTAAGGTTTGATTTACGCCTAGGGTAAGGGTTCTATTAACCAGAAAGCCCTGAGTTCCAAGAACACAGCAGCTGCGAAGGACTAGCCAAGAAGAGCGCAAAAGTACCACAACATGCCTGCCTCCACAGCTTTTTCCTTGGGGACATGCCTAATTCCTGGCTGATTTGCCTTTCTCGTCTTAGGGTTGGGGTTCGGCCTAGGGCTAGGATTTTTAAAAGCAGGAAGCCCTGAGTTCCAGGCACACTGGAGCTGTGAAAGGCATCCAAAAGGGAGTGCAAAAGTGCCACAACATGGCTGCTTTCACGGCTTTTTCCTTGGCAAGACGCCTAACACCAGGCTGATTTACCTTCCCAGGGTTACTGTTAGGCTTAGGCCTAGGGCTAGGATTTTTAAAACTAGGAAGCCCTTAGCTCCAGGCACACTGCAGCTGTTCAAGGCATCCCAAGGGGAGTACAAAAGTGCAACAACATGGCAGCTTTCACAGCTTTTTCCTTGGCACCATCCCTATACCTAGGCTGATTTATCTGCCTAGGGTTAGGGTTAGGGTTCAGCCTAGGGCTTGGATTTTTTTAACCAGGAAGCCCTGAGTTCCAGGCTTACTTCATCTGCCAAAGGCATCCCAAAGGGAGTGCAGAAGTGCCACAACATGGCTGCTTTCACGGCTTTTCCCTTAGGAAGAACCCTAATACCCGGCTGATTTACCTTCCTAGGGTTACTGTTAGGCTTAGGCCTAGGACTTTTAAAACCAGGAAGCCCTGGGCTCCAGGCACACTGCAGCTGCGAAAGGCATCCCAAGGGGAGCGCAAAAGTGACGCAACTTGGCTGCCACCACTGATATTTCCATGAGACCATCCCGAACCATAGGCTGATTTTCCTTCCTAGGGTTAAGGTTTGAGTTACGCCTAGGGTAAGGGTTCTATTAACCAGAAAGCCCTGAGTTCCAAGAACACAGCAGCTGCGAAGGACTACCCAAGAAGAGCGCAAAAGTAGCACAACATGCCTGCCTCCACAGCTTTTTCCTTGGGGACATGCCTAATTCCTGGCTGATTTGCCTTTCTCGTCTTAGGGTTGGGGTTCGGCCTAGGGCTAGGATTTTTAAAATCAGGAAGCCCTGAGTTCCAGGCACAGTGGAGCTGTGAAAGGCATCCAAAAGGGAGTGCAAAAGTGCCACAACATGGCTTCTTTCATGGCTTTTTCCTTGGCAAGACGCCTAACACCAGGCTGATTTACCTTCCCAGGGTTACTGTTAGGCTTAGGCCTACGGCTAGGATTTTTAAAACTAGGAAGCCCTGGGCTCCAGGCACACTGCAGCTGTTCAAGGCATCCCAAGGGGAGTACAAAAGTGCAACAACATGGCAGCTTTCACAGCTTTTTCCTTGGCACCATCACTATACCTAGGCTGATTTATCTGCCTAGGGTTAGGGTTAGGGTTCAGCCTAGGGCTGTGATTTCTTTAACCAGGAAGCCCTGAGTTCCAGGCTTACTTCATCTGCCAAAGGCATCCCAAAGGGAGTGCAGAAGTGCCACAACATGGCTGCTTTCACGGCTTTTCCCTTAGGAAGAACCCTAATACCCGGCTGATTTACCTTCCTAGGGTTACTGTTAGGCTTAGGCCTAGGACTTTTAAAACCAGGAAGCCCTGGGCTCCAGGCACACTGCAGCTGCGAAAGGCATCCCAAGGGGAGCGCAAAAGTGACGCAACTTGGCTGCCACCACTGATATTTCCATGAGACCATCCCGAACCATAGGCTGATTTTCCTTCCTAGGGTTAAGGTTTGAGTTACGCCTAGGGTAAGGGTCTATTAACCAGAAAGCCCTGAGTTCCAAGAACACAGCAGCTGCGAAGGACTAGCCAAGAAGAGCGCAAAAGTAGCACAACATGCCTGCCTCCACAGCTTTTTCCTTGGGGACATGCCTAATTCCTGGCTGATTTGCCTTTCTCGTCTTAGGGTTGGGGTTCGGCCTAGGGCTAGGATTTTTAAAAGCAGGAAGCCCTGAGTTCCAGGCACACTGGAGCTGTGAAAGGCATCCAAAAGGGAGTGCAAAAGTGCCACAACATGGCTGCTTTCACGGCTTTTTCCTTGGCAAGACGCCTAACACCAGGCTGATTTACCTTCCCAGGGTTACTGTTAGGCTTAGGCCTAGGGCTAGGATTTTTAAAACTAGGAAGCCCTGGGCTCCAGGCACACTGCAGCTGTTCAAGGCATCCCAAGGGGAGTACAAAAGTGCAACAACATGGCAGCTTTCACAGCTTTTTCCTTGGCACCATCCCTATACCTAGGCTGATTTATCTGCCTAGGGTTAGGGTTAGGGTTCAGCCTAGGGCTTGGATTTCTTTAACCAGGAAGCCCTGAGTTCCAGGCTTACTTCATCTGCCAAAGGCATCCCAAAGGGAGTGCAGAAGTGCCACAACATGGCTGCTTTCACGGCTTTTCCCTTAGGAAGAACCCTAATACCCGGCTGATTTACCTTCCTAGGGTTACTGTTAGGCTTAGGCCTAGGACTTTTAAAACCAGGAAGCCCTGGGCTCCAGGCACACTGCAGCTGCGAAAGGCATCCCAAGGGGAGCGCAAAAGTGACGCAACTTGGCTGCCACCACTGATATTTCCATGAGACCATCCCGAACCATAGGCTGATTTTCCTTCCTAGGGTTAAGGTTTGAGTTACGCCTAGGGTAAGGGTCTATTTACCAGAAAGCCCTGAGTTCCAAGAACACAGCAGCTGCGAAGGACTAGCCAAGAAGAGCGCAAAAGTACCACAACATGCCTGCCTCCACAGCTTTTTCCTTGGGGACATGCCTAATTCCTGGCTGATTTGCCTTTCTCGTCTTAGGGTTGGGG
This sequence comes from Ammospiza caudacuta, assembly GCF_027887145.1. Classification (NCBI taxonomy): domain Eukaryota; kingdom Metazoa; phylum Chordata; class Aves; order Passeriformes; family Passerellidae; genus Ammospiza; species Ammospiza caudacuta. The sequence goes on from NW_026682921.1 coordinate 101,988, forward strand.
TTCGGCCTAGGGCTAGGATTTTTAAAAGCAGGAAGCCCTGAGTTCCAGGCACACTGCAGCTGTGAAAGGCATCCAAAAGGGAGTGCAAAAGTGCCACAACATGGCTGCTTTCACGGCTTTTTCCTTGGCAAGAAGCCTAACACCAGGCTGATTTACCTTCCCAGGGTTACTGTTAGGCTTAGGCCTAGGGCTAGGATTTTTAAAACTAGGAAGCCCTGGGCTCCAGGCACACTGCAGCTGTTCAAGGCATCCCAAGGGGAGTACAAAAGTGCAACAACATGGCAGCTTTCACAGCTTTTTCCTTGGCACCATCCCTATACCTAGGCTGATTTATCTGCCTAGGGTTAGGGTTAGGGTTCAGCCTAGGGCTTGGATTTCTTTAACCAGGAAGCCCTGAGTTCCAGGCTTACTTCATCTGCCAAAGGCATCCCAAAGGGAGTGCAGAAGTGCCACAACATGGCTGCTTTCACGGCTTTTCCCTTAGGAAGAACCCTAATACCCGGCTGATTTACCTTCCTAGGGTTACTGTTAGGCTTAGGCCTAGGACTTTTAAAACCAGGAAGCCCTGGGCTCCAGGCACACTGCAGCTGCGAAAGGCATCCCAAGGGGAGCGCAAAAGTGACGCAACTTGGCTGCCACCACTGATATTTCCATGAGACCATCCCGAACCATAGGCTGATTTTCCTTCCTAGGGTTAAGGTTTGAGTTACGCCTAGGGTAAGGGTCTATTAACCAGAAAGCCCTGAGTTCCAAGAACACAGCAGCTGCGAAGGACTAGCCAAGAAGAGCGCAAAAGTACCACAACATGCCTGCCTCCACAGCTTTTTCCTTGGGGACATGCCTAATTCCTGGCTGATTTGCCTTTCTCGTCTTAGGGTTGGGGTTCGGCCTAGGGCTAGGATTTTTAAAATCAGGAAGCCCTGAGTTCCAGGCACACTGGAGCTGTGAAAGGCATCCAAAAGGGAGTGCAAAAGTGCCACAACATGGCTGCTTTCACGGCTTTTTCCTTGGCAAGACGCCTAACACCAGGCTGATATACCTTCCCAGGGTTACTGTTAGGCTTAGGCCAAGGGCTAGGATTTTTAAAACTAGGAAGCCCTGGGCTCCAGGCACACTGCAGCTGTTCAAGGCATCCCAAGGGGAGTACAAAAGTGCAACAACATGGCAGCTTTCACAGCTTTTTCCTTGGCACCATCCCTATACCTAGGCTGATTTATCTGCCTAGGGTTGGGGTTAGGGTTCAGCCTAGGGCTGTGATTTCTTTAACCAGGAAGCCCTGAGTTCCAGGCTTACTTCATCTGCCAAAGGCATCCCAAAGGGAGTGCAGAAGTGCCACAACATGGCTGCTTTCACGGCTTTTCCCTTAGGAAGAACCCTAATACCCGGCTGATTTACCTTCCTAGGGTTACTGTTAGGCTTAGGCCTAGGACTTTTAAAACCAGGAAGCCCTGGGCTCCAGGCACACTGCAGCTGCGAAAGGCAGCCCAAGGGGAGCGCAAAAGTGACGCAACATGGCTGCCACCACTGATATTTCCATGAGACCTTCCTGAACCATAGGCTGATTTTCCTTCCTAGGGTTAAGGTTTGATTTACGCCTAGGGTAAGGGTTCTATTAACCAGAAAGCCCTGAGTTCCAAGAACACAGCAGCTGCGAAGGACTAGCCAAGAAGAGCGCAAAAGTACCACAACATGCCTGCCTCCACAGCTTTTTCCTTGGGGACATGCCTAATTCCTGGCTGATTTGCCTTTCTCGTCTTAGGGTTGGGGTTCGGCCTAGGGCTAGGATTTTTAAAATCAGGAAGCCCTGAGTTCCAGGCACACTGGAGCTGTGAAAGGCATCCAAAAGGGAGTGCAAAAGTGCCACAACATGGCTGCTTTCACGGCTTTTTCCTTGGCAAGACGCCTAACACCAGGCTGATTTGCCTTCCCAGGGTTACTGTTAGGCTTAGGCCAAAGGCTAGGATTTTTAAAACTAGGAAGCCCTGGGCTCCAGGCACACTGCAGCTGTTCAAGGCATCCCAAGGGGAGTACAAAAGTGCAACAACATGGCAGCTTTCACAGCTTTTTCCTTGGCACCATCCCTATACCTAGGCTGATTTATCTGCCTAGGGTTAGGGTTAGGGTTCAGCCTAGGGCTGTGATTTCTTTAACCAGGAAGCCCTGAGTTCCAGGCTTACTTCATCTGCCAAAGGCATCCCAAAGGGAGTGCAGAAGTGCCACAACATGGCTGCTTTCACGGCTTTTCCCTTAGGAAGAACCCTAATACCCGGCTGATTTACCTTCCTAGGGTTACTGTTAGGCTTAGGCCTAGGACTTTTAAAACCAGGAAGCCCTGGGCTCCAGGCACACTGCAGCTGCGAAAGGCATCCCAAGGGGAGCGCAAAAGTGACGCAACTTGGCTGCCACCACTGATATTTCCATGAGACCATCCCGAACCATAGGCTGATTTTCCTTCCTAGGGTTAAGGTTTGAGTTACGCCTAGGGTAAGGGTCTATTAACCAGAAAGCCCTGAGTTCCAAGAACACAGCAGCTGCGAAGGACTAGCCAAGAAGAGCGCAAAAGTACCACAACATGCCTGCCTCCACAGCTTTTTCCTTGGGGACATGCCTAATTCCTGGCTGATTTGCCTTTCTCGTCTTAGGGTTGGGGTTCGGCCTAGGGCTAGGATTTTTAAAAGCAGGAAGCCCTGAGTTCCAGGCACACTGGAGCTGTGAAAGGCATCCAAAAGGGAGTGCAAAAGTGCCACAACATGGCTGCTTTCACGGCTTTTTCCTTGGCAAGACGCCTAACACCAGGCTGATTTACCTTCCCAGGGTTACTGTTAGGCTTAGGCCTAGGGCTAGGATTTTTAAAACTAGGAAGCCCTGGGCTCCAGGCACACTGCAGCTGTTCAAGGCATCCCAAGGGGAGTACAAAAGTGCAACAACATGGCAGCTTTCACAGCTTTTTCCTTGGCACCATCCCTATACCTAGGCTGATTTATCTGCCTAGGGTTAGGGTTAGGGTTCAGCCTAGGGCTGTGATTTTTTTAACCAGGAAGCCCTGAGTTCCAGGCTTACTTCATCTGCCAAAGGCATCCCAAAGGGAGTGCAGAAGTGCCACAACATGGCTGCTTTCACGGCTTTTCCCTTAGGAAGAACCCTAATACCCGGCTGATTTACCTTCCTAGGGTTACTGTTAGGCTTAGGCCTAGGACTTTTAAAACCAGGAAGCCCTGGGCTCCAGGCACACTGCAGCTGCGAAAGGCATCCCAAGGGGAGCGCAAAAGTGACGCAACTTGGCTGCCACCACTGATATTTCCATGAGACCATCCCGAACCATAGGCTGATTTTCCTTCCTAGGGTTAAGGTTTGAGTTACGCCTAGGGTAAGGGTCTATTAACCAGAAAGCCCTGAGTTCCAAGAACACAGCAGCTGCGAAGGACTAGCCAAGAAGAGCGCAAAAGTACCACAACATGCCCGCCTCCACAGCTTTTTCCTTGGGGACATGCCTAATTCCTGGCTGATTTGCCTTTCTCGTCTTAGGGTTGGGGTTCGGCCTAGGGCTAGGATTTTTAAAAGCAGGAAGCCCTGAGTTCCAGGCACACTGCAGCTGTGAAAGGCATCCAAAAGGGAGTGCAAAAGTGCCACAACATGGCTGCTTTCACGGCTTTTTCCTTGGCAAGACGCCTTACACCAGGCTGATTTGCCTTCCCAGGGTTACTGTTAGGCTTAGGCCAAGGGCTAGGATTTTTAAAACTAGGAAGCCCTGGGCTCCAGGCACACTGCAGCTGTTCAAGGCATCCCAAGGGGAGTACAAAAGTGCAACAACATGGCAGCTTTCACAGCTTTTTCCTTGGCACCATCCCTATACCTAGGCTGATTTATCTGCCTAGGGTTAGGGTTAGGGTTCAGCCTAGGGCTGTGATTTCTTTAACCAGGAAGCCCTGAGTTCCAGGCTTACTTCATCTGCCAAAGGCATCCCAAAGGGAGTGCAGAAGTGCCACAACATGGCTGCTTTCACGGCTTTTCCCTTAGGAAGAACCCTAATACCCGGCTGATTTACCTTCCTAGGGTTACTGTTAGGCTTAGGCCTAGGACTTTTAAAACCAGGAAGCCCTGGGCTCCAGGCACACTGCAGCTGCGAAAGGCATCCCAAGGGGAGCGCAAAAGTGACGCAACTTGGCTGCCACCACTGATATTTCCATGAGACCATCCCGAACCATAGGCTGATTTTCCTTCCTAGGGTTAAGGTTTGAGTTACGCCTAGGGTAAGGGTCTATTAACCAGAAAGCCCTGAGTTCCAAGAACACAGCAGCTGCGAAGGACTAGCCAAGAAGAGCGCAAAAGTACCACAACATGCCTGCCTCCACAGCTTTTTCCTTGGGGACATGCCTAATTCCTGGCTGATTTGCCTTTCTCGTCTTAGGGTTGGGGTTCGGCCTAGGGCTAGGATTTTTAAAATCAGGAAGCCCTGAGTTCCAGGCACACTGCAGCTGTGAAAGGCATCCAAAAGGGAGTGCAAAAGTGCCACAACATGGCTGCTTTCACGGCTTTTTCCTTGGCAAGACGCCTAACACCAGGCTGATTTACCTTCCCAGGGTTACTGTTAGGCTTAGGCCTAGGGCTAGGATTTTTAAAACTAGGAAGCCCTGGGATCCAGGCACACTGCAGCTGTTCAAGGCATCCCAAGGGGAGTACAAAAGTGCAACAACATGGCAGCTTTCACAGCTTTTTCCTTGGCACCATCCCTATACCTAGGCTGATTTATCTGCCTAGGGTTAGGGTTAGGGTTCAGCCTAGGGCTGTGATTTTTTTAACCAGGAAGCCCTGAGTTCCAGGCTTACTTCATCTGCCAAAGGCATCCCAAAGGGAGTGCAGAAGTGCCACAACATGGCTGCTTTCACGGCTTTTCCCTTAGGAAGAACCCTAATACCCGGCTGATTTACCTTCCTAGGGTTACTGTTAGGCTTAGGCCTAGGACTTTTAAAACCAGGAAGCCCTGGGCTCCAGGCACACTGCAGCTGCGAAAGGCAGCCCAAGGGGAGCGCAAAAGTGACGCAACATGGCTGCCACCACTGATATTTCCATGAGACCTTCCTGAACCATAGGCTGATTTTCCTTCCTAGGGTTAAGGTTTGAGTTACGCCTAGGGTAAGGGTTCTATTAACCAGAAAGCCCTGAGTTCCAAGAACACAGCAGCTGCGAAGGACTAGCCAAGAAGAGCGCAAAAGTACCACAACATGCCTGCCTCCACAGCTTTTTCCTTGGGGACATGCCTAATTCCTGGCTGATTTGCCTTTCTCGTCTTAGGTTTGAGGTTCGGCCTAGGGCTAGGATTTTTAAAATCAGGAAGCCCTGAGTTCCAGGCACACTGGAGCTGTGAAAGGCATCCAAAAGGGAGTGCAAAAGTGCCACAACATGGCTGCTTTCACGGCTTTTTCCTTGGCAAGACGCCTAACACCAGGCTGATTTACCTTCCCAGGGTTACTGTTAGGCTTAGGCCTAGGGCTAGGATTTTTAAAACTAGGAAGCCCTGGGATCCAGGCACACTGCAGCTGTTCAAGGCATCCCAAGGGGAGTACAAAAGTGCAACAACATGGCAGCTTTCACAGCTTTTTCCTTGGCACCATCCCTATACCTAGGCTGATTTATCTGCCTAGGGTTAGGGTTAGGGTTCAGCCTAGGGCTGTGATTTTTTTAACCAGGAAGCCCTGAGTTCCAGGCTTACTTCATCTGCCAAAGGCATCCCAAAGGGAGTGCAGAAGTGCCACAACATGGCTGCTTTCACGGCTTTTCCCTTAGGAAGAACCCTAATACCCGGCTGATTTACCTTCCTAGGGTTACTGTTAGGCTTAGGCCTAGGACTTTTAAAACCAGGAAGCCCTGGGCTCCAGGCACACTGCAGCTGCGAAAGGCAGCCCAAGGGGAGCGCAAAAGTGACGCAACATGGCTGCCACCACTGATATTTCCATGAGACCTTCCTGAACCATAGGCTGATTTTCCTTCCTAGGGTTAAGGTTTGAGTTACGCCTAGGGTAAGGGTTCTATTAACCAGAAAGCCCTGAGTTCCAAGAACACAGCAGCTGCGAAGGACTAGCCAAGAAGAGCGCAAAAGTACCACAACATGCCTGCCTCCACAGCTTTTTCCTTGGGGACATGCCTAATTCCTGGCTGATTTGCCTTTCTCGTCTTAGGTTTGTGGTTCGGCCTAGGGCTAGGATTTTTAAAATCAGGAAGCCCTGAGTTCCAGGCACACTGGAGCTGTGAAAGGCATCCAAAAGGGAGTGCAAAAGTGCCACAACATGGCTGCTTTCACGGCTTTTTCCTTGGCAAGACGCCTAACACCAGGCTGATTTGCCTTCCCAGGGTTACTGTTAGGCTTAGGCCTAGGGCTAGGATTTTTAAAACTAGGAAGCCCTGGGCTCCAGGCACACTGCAGCTGTTCAAGACATCCCAAGGGGAGTACAAAAGTGCAACAACATGGCAGCTTTCACAGCTTTTTCCTTGGCACCATCCCTATACCTAGGCTGATTTATCTGCCTAGGGTTAGGGTTAGGGTTCAGCCTAGGGCTTGGATTTCTTTAACCAGGAAGCCCTGAGTTCCAGGCTTACTTCATCTGCCAAAGGCATCCCAAAGGGAGTGCAGAAGTGCCACAACATGGCTGCTTTCACGGCTTTTCCCTTAGGAAGAACCCTAATACCCGGCTGATTTACCTTCCTAGGGTTACTGTTAGGCTTAGGCCTAGGACTTTTAAAACCAGGAAGCCCTGGGCTCCAGGCACACTGCAGCTGCGAAAGGCAGGCATCCCAAGGGGAGCGCAAAAGTGACGCAACTTGGCTGCCACCACTGATATTTCCATGAGACCATCCCGAACCATAGGCTGATTTTCCTTCCTAGGGTTAAGGTTTGAGTTACGCCTAGGGTAAGGGTCTATTAACCAGAAAGCCCTGAGTTCCAAGAACACAGCAGCTGCGAAGGACTAGCCAAGAAGAGCGCAAAAGTACCACAACATGCCTGCCTCCACAGCTTTTTCCTTGGGGACATGCCTAATTCCTGGCTGATTTGCCTTTCTCGTCTTAGGGTTGGGGTTCAGCCTAGGGCTAGGATTTTTAAAATCAGGAAGCCCTGAGTTCCAGGCACACTGGAGCTGTGAAAGGCATCCAAAAGGGAGTGCAAAAGTGCCACAACATGGCTGCTTTCACGGCTTTTTCCTTGGCAAGACGCCTAACACCAGGCTGATTTACCTTCCCAGGGTTACTGTTAGGCTTAGGCCTAGGGCTAGGATTTTTAAAACTAGGAAGCCCTGGGCTCCAGGCACACTGCAGCTGTTCAAGGCATCCCAAGGGGAGTACAAAAGTGCAACAACATGGCAGCTTTCACAGCTTTTTCCTTGGCACCATCCCTATACCTAGGCTGATTTATCTGCCTAGGGTTAGGGTTAGGGTTCAGCCTAGGGCTGTGATTTCTTTAACCAGGAAGCCCTGAGTTCCAGGCTTACTTCATCTGCCAAAGGCATCCCAAAGGGAGTGCAGAAGTGCCACAACATGGCTGCTTTCACGGCTTTTCCCTTAGGAAGAACCCTAATACCCGGCTGATTTACCTTCCTAGGGTTACTGTTAGGCTTTGGCCTAGGACTTTTAAAACCAGGAAGCCCTGGGCTCCAGGCACACTGCAGCTGCGAAAGGCATCCCAAGGGGAGCGCAAAAGTGACGCAACTTGGCTGCCACCACTGATATTTCCATGAGACCATCCCGAACCATAGGCTGATTTTCCTTCCTAGGGTTAAGGTTTGAGTTACGCCTAGGGTAAGGGTCTATTAACCAGAAAGCCCTGAGTTCCAAGAACACAGCAGCTGCGAAGGACTAGCCAAGAAGAGCGCAAAAGTACCACAACATGCCTGCCTCCACAGCTTTTTCCTTGGGGACATGCCTAATTCCTGGCTGATTTGCCTTTCTCGTCTTAGGGTTGGGGTTCGGCCTAGGGCTAGGATATTTAAAAGCAGGAAGCCCTGAGTTCCAGGCACACTGGAGCTGTGAAAGGCATCCAAAAGGGAGTGCAAAAGTGCCACAACATGGCTGCTTTCACGGCTTTTTCCTTGGCAAGACGCCTAACACCAGGCTGATTTGCCTTCCCAGGGTTACTGTTAGGCTTAGGCCAAGGGCTAGGATTTTTAAAACTAGGAAGCCCTGGGCTCCAGGCACACTGCAGCTGTTCAAGGCATCCCAAGGGGAGTACAAAAGTGCAACAACATGGCAGCTTTCACAGCTTTTTCCTTGGCACCATCCCTATACCTAGGCTGATTTATCTGCCTAGGGTTAGGGTTAGGCTTCAGCCTAGGGCTTGGATTTCTTTAACCAGGAAGCCCTGAGTTCCAGGCTTACTTCATCTGCCAAAGGCATCCCAAAGGGAGTGCAGAAGTGCCACAACATGGCTGCTTTCACGGCTTTTCCCTTAGGAAGAACCCTAATACCCGGCTGATTTACCTTACTAGGGTTACTGTTAGGCTTAGGCCTAGGACTTTTAAAACCAGGAAGCCCTGGGCTCCAGGCACACTGCAGCTGCGAAAGGCAGCCCAAGGGGAGCGCAAAAGTGACGCAACATGGCTGCCACCACTGATATTTCCATGAGACCTTCCTGAACCATAGGCTGATTTTCCTTCCTAGGGTTAAGGTTTGATTTACGCCTAGGGTAAGGGTTCTATTAACCAGAAAGCCCTGAGTTCCAAGAACACAGCAGCTGCGAAGGACTAGCCAAGAAGAGCGCAAAAGTACCACAACATGCCTGCCTCCACAGCTTTTTCCTTGGGGACATGCCTAATTCCTGGCTGATTTGCCTTTCTCGTCTTAGGGTTGGGGTTCGGCCTAGGGCTAGGATTTTTAAAAGCAGGAAGCCCTGAGTTCCAGGCACACTGGAGCTGTGAAAGGCATCCAAAAGGGAGTGCAAAAGTGCCACAACATGGCTGCTTTCACGGCTTTTTCCTTGGCAAGACGCCTAACACCAGGCTGATTTACCTTCCCAGGGTTACTGTTAGGCTTAGGCCTAGGGCTAGGATTTTTAAAACTAGGAAGCCCTTAGCTCCAGGCACACTGCAGCTGTTCAAGGCATCCCAAGGGGAGTACAAAAGTGCAACAACATGGCAGCTTTCACAGCTTTTTCCTTGGCACCATCCCTATACCTAGGCTGATTTATCTGCCTAGGGTTAGGGTTAGGGTTCAGCCTAGGGCTTGGATTTTTTTAACCAGGAAGCCCTGAGTTCCAGGCTTACTTCATCTGCCAAAGGCATCCCAAAGGGAGTGCAGAAGTGCCACAACATGGCTGCTTTCACGGCTTTTCCCTTAGGAAGAACCCTAATACCCGGCTGATTTACCTTCCTAGGGTTACTGTTAGGCTTAGGCCTAGGACTTTTAAAACCAGGAAGCCCTGGGCTCCAGGCACACTGCAGCTGCGAAAGGCATCCCAAGGGGAGCGCAAAAGTGACGCAACTTGGCTGCCACCACTGATATTTCCATGAGACCATCCCGAACCATAGGCTGATTTTCCTTCCTAGGGTTAAGGTTTGAGTTACGCCTAGGGTAAGGGTTCTATTAACCAGAAAGCCCTGAGTTCCAAGAACACAGCAGCTGCGAAGGACTACCCAAGAAGAGCGCAAAAGTAGCACAACATGCCTGCCTCCACAGCTTTTTCCTTGGGGACATGCCTAATTCCTGGCTGATTTGCCTTTCTCGTCTTAGGGTTGGGGTTCGGCCTAGGGCTAGGATTTTTAAAATCAGGAAGCCCTGAGTTCCAGGCACAGTGGAGCTGTGAAAGGCATCCAAAAGGGAGTGCAAAAGTGCCACAACATGGCTTCTTTCATGGCTTTTTCCTTGGCAAGACGCCTAACACCAGGCTGATTTACCTTCCCAGGGTTACTGTTAGGCTTAGGCCTACGGCTAGGATTTTTAAAACTAGGAAGCCCTGGGCTCCAGGCACACTGCAGCTGTTCAAGGCATCCCAAGGGGAGTACAAAAGTGCAACAACATGGCAGCTTTCACAGCTTTTTCCTTGGCACCATCACTATACCTAGGCTGATTTATCTGCCTAGGGTTAGGGTTAGGGTTCAGCCTAGGGCTGTGATTTCTTTAACCAGGAAGCCCTGAGTTCCAGGCTTACTTCATCTGCCAAAGGCATCCCAAAGGGAGTGCAGAAGTGCCACAACATGGCTGCTTTCACGGCTTTTCCCTTAGGAAGAACCCTAATACCCGGCTGATTTACCTTCCTAGGGTTACTGTTAGGCTTAGGCCTAGGACTTTTAAAACCAGGAAGCCCTGGGCTCCAGGCACACTGCAGCTGCGAAAGGCATCCCAAGGGGAGCGCAAAAGTGACGCAACTTGGCTGCCACCACTGATATTTCCATGAGACCATCCCGAACCATAGGCTGATTTTCCTTCCTAGGGTTAAGGTTTGAGTTACGCCTAGGGTAAGGGTCTATTAACCAGAAAGCCCTGAGTTCCAAGAACACAGCAGCTGCGAAGGACTAGCCAAGAAGAGCGCAAAAGTAGCACAACATGCCTGCCTCCACAGCTTTTTCCTTGGGGACATGCCTAATTCCTGGCTGATTTGCCTTTCTCGTCTTAGGGTTGGGGTTCGGCCTAGGGCTAGGATTTTTAAAAGCAGGAAGCCCTGAGTTCCAGGCACACTGGAGCTGTGAAAGGCATCCAAAAGGGAGTGCAAAAGTGCCACAACATGGCTGCTTTCACGGCTTTTTCCTTGGCAAGACGCCTAACACCAGGCTGATTTACCTTCCCAGGGTTACTGTTAGGCTTAGGCCTAGGGCTAGGATTTTTAAAACTAGGAAGCCCTGGGCTCCAGGCACACTGCAGCTGTTCAAGGCATCCCAAGGGGAGTACAAAAGTGCAACAACATGGCAGCTTTCACAGCTTTTTCCTTGGCACCATCCCTATACCTAGGCTGATTTATCTGCCTAGGGTTAGGGTTAGGGTTCAGCCTAGGGCTTGGATTTCTTTAACCAGGAAGCCCTGAGTTCCAGGCTTACTTCATCTGCCAAAGGCATCCCAAAGGGAGTGCAGAAGTGCCACAACATGGCTGCTTTCACGGCTTTTCCCTTAGGAAGAACCCTAATACCCGGCTGATTTACCTTCCTAGGGTTACTGTTAGGCTTAGGCCTAGGACTTTTAAAACCAGGAAGCCCTGGGCTCCAGGCACACTGCAGCTGCGAAAGGCATCCCAAGGGGAGCGCAAAAGTGACGCAACTTGGCTGCCACCACTGATATTTCCATGAGACCATCCCGAACCATAGGCTGATTTTCCTTCCTAGGGTTAAGGTTTGAGTTACGCCTAGGGTAAGGGTCTATTTACCAGAAAGCCCTGAGTTCCAAGAACACAGCAGCTGCGAAGGACTAGCCAAGAAGAGCGCAAAAGTACCACAACATGCCTGCCTCCACAGCTTTTTCCTTGGGGACATGCCTAATTCCTGGCTGATTTGCCTTTCTCGTCTTAGGGTTGGGGTTCGGCCTAGGGCTAGGATTTTTAAAAGCAGGAAGCCCTGAGTTCCAGGCACACTGCAGCTGTGAAAGGCATCCAAAAGGGAGTGCAAAAGTGCCACAACATGGCTGCTTTCACGGCTTTTTCCTTGGCAAGAAGCCTAACACCAGGCTGATTTACCTTCCCAGGGTTACTGTTAGGCTTAGGCCTAGGGCTAGGATTTTTAAAACTAGGAAGCCCTGGGCTCCAGGCACACTGCAGCTGTTCAAGGCATCCCAAGGGGAGTACAAAAGTGCAACAACATGGCAGCTTTCACAGCTTTTTCCTTGGCACCATCCCTATACCTAGGCTGATTTATCTGCCTAGGGTTAGGGTTAGGGTTCAGCCTAGGGCTTGGATTTTTTTAACCAGGAAGCCCTGAGTTCCAGGCTTACTTCATCTGCCAAAGGCATCCCAAAGGGAGTGCAGAAGTGCCACAACATGGCTGCTTTCACGGCTTTTCCCTTAGGAAGAACCCTAATACCCGGCTGATTTACCTTCCTAGGGTTACTGTTAGGCTTAGGCCTAGGACTTTTAAAACCAGGAAGCCCTGGGCTCCAGGCACACTGCAGCTGCGAAAGGCATCCCAAGGGGAGCGCAAAAGTGACGCAACTTGGCTGCCACCACTGATATTTCCATGAGACCATCCCGAACCATAGGCTGATTTTCCTTCCTAGGGTTAAGGTTTGAGTTACGCCTAGGGTAAGGGTCTATTAACCAGAAAGCCCTGAGTTCCAAGAACACAGCAGCTGCGAAGGACTAGCCAAGAAGAGCGCAAAAGTACCACAACATGCCTGCCTCCACAGCTTTTTCCTTGGGGACATGCCTAATTCCTGGCTGATTTGCCTTTCTCGTCTTAGGGTTGGGGTTCGGCCTAGGGCTAGGATTTTTAAAATCAGGAAGCCCTGAGTTCCAGGCACACTGGAGCTGTGAAAGGCATCCAAAAGGGAGTGCAAAAGTGCCACAACATGGCTGCTTTCACGGCTTTTTCCTTGGCAAGACGCCTAACACCAGGCTGATATACCTTCCCAGGGTTACTGTTAGGCTTAGGCCAAGGGCTAGGATTTTTAAAACTAGGAAGCCCTGGGCTCCAGGCACACTGCAGCTGTTCAAGGCATCCCAAGGGGAGTACAAAAGTGCAACAACATGGCAGCTTTCACAGCTTTTTCCTTGGCACCATCCCTATACCTAGGCTGATTTATCTGCCTAGGGTTGGGGTTAGGGTTCAGCCTAGGGCTGTGATTTCTTTAACCAGGAAGCCCTGAGTTCCAGGCTTACTTCATCTGCCAAAGGCATCCCAAAGGGAGTGCAGAAGTGCCACAACATGGCTGCTTTCACGGCTTTTCCCTTAGGAAGAACCCTAATACCCGGCTGATTTACCTTCCTAGGGTTACTGTTAGGCTTAGGCCTAGGACTTTTAAAACCAGGAAGCCCTGGGCTCCAGGCACACTGCAGCTGCGAAAGGCAGCCCAAGGGGAGCGCAAAAGTGACGCAACATGGCTGCCACCACTGATATTTCCATGAGACCTTCCTGAACCATAGGCTGATTTTCCTTCCTAGGGTTAAGGTTTGATTTACGCCTAGGGTAAGGGTTCTATTAACCAGAAAGCCCTGAGTTCCAAGAACACAGCAGCTGCGAAGGACTAGCCAAGAAGAGCGCAAAAGTACCACAACATGCCTGCCTCCACAGCTTTTTCCTTGGGGACATGCCTAATTCCTGGCTGATTTGCCTTTCTCGTCTTAGGGTTGGGGTTCGGCCTAGGGCTAGGATTTTTAAAATCAGGAAGCCCTGAGTTCCAGGCACACTGGAGCTGTGAAAGGCATCCAAAAGGGAGTGCAAAAGTGCCACAACATGGCTGCTTTCACGGCTTTTTCCTTGGCAAGACGCCTAACACCAGGCTGATTTGCCTTCCCAGGGTTACTGTTAGGCTTAGGCCAAAGGCTAGGATTTTTAAAACTAGGAAGCCCTGGGCTCCAGGCACACTGCAGCTGTTCAAGGCATCCCAAGGGGAGTACAAAAGTGCAACAACATGGCAGCTTTCACAGCTTTTTCCTTGGCACCATCCCTATACCTAGGCTGATTTATCTGCCTAGGGTTAGGGTTAGGGTTCAGCCTAGGGCTGTGATTTCTTTAACCAGGAAGCCCTGAGTTCCAGGCTTACTTCATCTGCCAAAGGCATCCCAAAGGGAGTGCAGAAGTGCCACAACATGGCTGCTTTCACGGCTTTTCCCTTAGGAAGAACCCTAATACCCGGCTGATTTACCTTCCTAGGGTTACTGTTAGGCTTAGGCCTAGGACTTTTAAAACCAGGAAGCCCTGGGCTCCAGGCACACTGCAGCTGCGAAAGGCATCCCAAGGGGAGCGCAAAAGTGACGCAACTTGGCTGCCACCACTGATATTTCCATGAGACCATCCCGAACCATAGGCTGATTTTCCTTCCTAGGGTTAAGGTTTGAGTTACGCCTAGGGTAAGGGTCTATTAACCAGAAAGCCCTGAGTTCCAAGAACACAGCAGCTGCGAAGGACTAGCCAAGAAGAGCGCAAAAGTACCACAACATGCCTGCCTCCACAGCTTTTTCCTTGGGGACATGCCTAATTCCTGGCTGATTTGCCTTTCTCGTCTTAGGGTTGGGGTTCGGCCTAGGGCTAGGATTTTTAAAAGCAGGAAGCCCTGAGTTCCAGGCACACTGGAGCTGTGAAAGGCATCCAAAAGGGAGTGCAAAAGTGCCACAACATGGCTGCTTTCACGGCTTTTTCCTTGGCAAGACGCCTAACACCAGGCTGATTTACCTTCCCAGGGTTACTGTTAGGCTTAGGCCTAGGGCTAGGATTTTTAAAACTAGGAAGCCCTGGGCTCCAGGCACACTGCAGCTGTTCAAGGCATCCCAAGGGGAGTACAAAAGTGCAACAACATGGCAGCTTTCACAGCTTTTTCCTTGGCACCATCCCTATACCTAGGCTGATTTATCTGCCTAGGGTTAGGGTTAGGGTTCAGCCTAGGGCTGTGATTTTTTTAACCAGGAAGCCCTGAGTTCCAGGCTTACTTCATCTGCCAAAGGCATCCCAAAGGGAGTGCAGAAGTGCCACAACATGGCTGCTTTCACGGCTTTTCCCTTAGGAAGAACCCTAATACCCGGCTGATTTACCTTCCTAGGGTTACTGTTAGGCTTAGGCCTAGGACTTTTAAAACCAGGAAGCCCTGGGCTCCAGGCACACTGCAGCTGCGAAAGGCATCCCAAGGGGAGCGCAAAAGTGACGCAACTTGGCTGCCACCACTGATATTTCCATGAGACCATCCCGAACCATAGGCTGATTTTCCTTCCTAGGGTTAAGGTTTGAGTTACGCCTAGGGTAAGGGTCTATTAACCAGAAAGCCCTGAGTTCCAAGAACACAGCAGCTGCGAAGGACTAGCCAAGAAGAGCGCAAAAGTACCACAACATGCCCGCCTCCACAGCTTTTTCCTTGGGGACATGCCTAATTCCTGGCTGATTTGCCTTTCTCGTCTTAGGGTTGGGGTTCGGCCTAGGGCTAGGATTTTTAAAAGCAGGAAGCCCTGAGTTCCAGGCACACTGCAGCTGTGAAAGGCATCCAAAAGGGAGTGCAAAAGTGCCACAACATGGCTGCTTTCACGGCTTTTTCCTTGGCAAGACGCCTTACACCAGGCTGATTTGCCTTCCCAGGGTTACTGTTAGGCTTAGGCCAAGGGCTAGGATTTTTAAAACTAGGAAGCCCTGGGCTCCAGGCACACTGCAGCTGTTCAAGGCATCCCAAGGGGAGTACAAAAGTGCAACAACATGGCAGCTTTCACAGCTTTTTCCTTGGCACCATCCCTATACCTAGGCTGATTTATCTGCCTAGGGTTAGGGTTAGGGTTCAGCCTAGGGCTGTGATTTCTTTAACCAGGAAGCCCTGAGTTCCAGGCTTACTTCATCTGCCAAAGGCATCCCAAAGGGAGTGCAGAAGTGCCACAACATGGCTGCTTTCACGGCTTTTCCCTTAGGAAGAACCCTAATACCCGGCTGATTTACCTTCCTAGGGTTACTGTTAGGCTTAGGCCTAGGACTTTTAAAACCAGGAAGCCCTGGGCTCCAGGCACACTGCAGCTGCGAAAGGCATCCCAAGGGGAGCGCAAAAGTGACGCAACTTGGCTGCCACCACTGATATTTCCATGAGACCATCCCGAACCATAGGCTGATTTTCCTTCCTAGGGTTAAGGTTTGAGTTACGCCTAGGGTAAGGGTCTATTAACCAGAAAGCCCTGAGTTCCAAGAACACAGCAGCTGCGAAGGACTAGCCAAGAAGAGCGCAAAAGTACCACAACATGCCTGCCTCCACAGCTTTTTCCTTGGGGACATGCCTAATTCCTGGCTGATTTGCCTTTCTCGTCTTAGGGTTGGGGTTCGGCCTAGGGCTAGGATTTTTAAAATCAGGAAGCCCTGAGTTCCAGGCACACTGCAGCTGTGAAAGGCATCCAAAAGGGAGTGCAAAAGTGCCACAACATGGCTGCTTTCACGGCTTTTTCCTTGGCAAGACGCCTAACACCAGGCTGATTTACCTTCCCAGGGTTACTGTTAGGCTTAGGCCTAGGGCTAGGATTTTTAAAACTAGGAAGCCCTGGGATCCAGGCACACTGCAGCTGTTCAAGGCATCCCAAGGGGAGTACAAAAGTGCAACAACATGGCAGCTTTCACAGCTTTTTCCTTGGCACCATCCCTATACCTAGGCTGATTTATCTGCCTAGGGTTAGGGTTAGGGTTCAGCCTAGGGCTGTGATTTTTTTAACCAGGAAGCCCTGAGTTCCAGGCTTACTTCATCTGCCAAAGGCATCCCAAAGGGAGTGCAGAAGTGCCACAACATGGCTGCTTTCACGGCTTTTCCCTTAGGAAGAACCCTAATACCCGGCTGATTTACCTTCCTAGGGTTACTGTTAGGCTTAGGCCTAGGACTTTTAAAACCAGGAAGCCCTGGGCTCCAGGCACACTGCAGCTGCGAAAGGCAGCCCAAGGGGAGCGCAAAAGTGACGCAACATGGCTGCCACCACTGATATTTCCATGAGACCTTCCTGAACCATAGGCTGATTTTCCTTCCTAGGGTTAAGGTTTGAGTTACGCCTAGGGTAAGGGTTCTATTAACCAGAAAGCCCTGAGTTCCAAGAACACAGCAGCTGCGAAGGACTAGCCAAGAAGAGCGCAAAAGTACCACAACATGCCTGCCTCCACAGCTTTTTCCTTGGGGACATGCCTAATTCCTGGCTGATTTGCCTTTCTCGTCTTAGGTTTGAGGTTCGGCCTAGGGCTAGGATTTTTAAAATCAGGAAGCCCTGAGTTCCAGGCACACTGGAGCTGTGAAAGGCATCCAAAAGGGAGTGCAAAAGTGCCACAACATGGCTGCTTTCACGGCTTTTTCCTTGGCAAGACGCCTAACACCAGGCTGATTTGCCTTCCCAGGGTTACTGTTAGGCTTAGGCCTAGGGCTAGGATTTTTAAAACTAGGAAGCCCTGGGCTCCAGGCACACTGCAGCTGTTCAAGACATCCCAAGGGGAGTACAAAAGTGCAACAACATGGCAGCTTTCACAGCTTTTTCCTTGGCACCATCCCTATACCTAGGCTGATTTATCTGCCTAGGGTTAGGGTTAGGGTTCAGCCTAGGGCTTGGATTTCTTTAACCAGGAAGCCCTGAGTTCCAGGCTTACTTCATCTGCCAAAGGCATCCCAAAGGGAGTGCAGAAGTGCCACAACATGGCTGCTTTCACGGCTTTTCCCTTAGGAAGAACCCTAATACCCGGCTGATTTACCTTCCTAGGGTTACTGTTAGGCTTAGGCCTAGGACTTTTAAAACCAGGAAGCCCTGGGCTCCAGGCACACTGCAGCTGCGAAAGGCAGGCATCCCAAGGGGAGCGCAAAAGTGACGCAACTTGGCTGCCACCACTGATATTTCCATGAGACCATCCCGAACCATAGGCTGATTTTCCTTCCTAGGGTTAAGGTTTGAGTTACGCCTAGGGTAAGGGTCTATTAACCAGAAAGCCCTGAGTTCCAAGAACACAGCAGCTGCGAAGGACTAGCCAAGAAGAGCGCAAAAGTACCACAACATGCCTGCCTCCACAGCTTTTTCCTTGGGGACATGCCTAATTCCTGGCTGATTTGCCTTTCTCGTCTTAGGGTTGGGGTTCGGCCTAGGGCTAGGATTTTTAAAAGCAGGAAGCCCTGAGTTCCAGGCACACTGCAGCTGTGAAAGGCATCCAAAAGGGAGTGCAAAAGTGCCACAACATGGCTGCTTTCATGGCTTTTTCCTTGGCAAGACGCCTTACACCAGGCTGATTTGCCTTCCCAGGGTTACTGTTAGGCTTAGGCCAAGGGCTAGGATTTTTAAAACTAGGAAGCCCTGGGCTCCAGGCACACTGCAGCTGTTCAAGGCATCCCAAGGGGAGTACAAAAGTGCAACAACATGGCAGCTTTCACAGCTTTTTCCTTGGCACCATCCCTATACCTGGGCTGATTTATCTGCCTAGGGTTAGGGTTAGGGTTCAGCCTAGGGCTGTGATTTCTTTAACCAGGAAGCCCTGAGTTCCAGGCTTACTTCATCTGCCAAAGGCATCCCAAAGGGAGTGCAGAAGTGCCACAACATGGCTGCTTTCACGGCTTTTCCCTTAGGAAGAACCCTAATACCCGGCTGATTTACCTTCCTAGGGTTACTGTTAGGCTTAGGCCTAGGACTTTTAAAACCAGGAAGCCCTGGGCTCCAGGCACACTGCAGCTGCGAAAGGCATCCCAAGGGGAGCGCAAAAGTGACGCAACTTGGCTGCCACCACTGATATTTCCATGAGAGCATCCCGAACCATAGGCTGATTTTCCTTCCTAGGGTTAAGGTTTGAGTTACGCCTAGGGTAAGGGTCTATTAACCAGAAAGCCCTGAGTTCCAAGAACACAGCAGCTGCGAAGGACTAGCCAAGAAGAGCGCAAAAGTACCACAACATGCCTGCCTCCACAGCTTTTTCCTTGGGGACATGCCTAATTCCTGGCTGATTTGCCTTTCTCGTCTTAGGGTTGGGGTTCGGCCTAGGGCTAGGATTTTTAAAATCAGGAAGCCCTGAGTTCCAGGCACACTGCAGCTGTGAAAGGCATCCAAAAGGGAGTGCAAAAGTGCCACAACATGGCTGCTTTCACGGCTTTTTCCTTGGCAAGACGCCTAACACCAGGCTGATTTACCTTCCCAGGGTTACTGTTAGGCTTAGGCCTAGGGCTAGGATTTTTAAAACTAGGAAGCCCTTAGCTCCAGGCACACTGCAGCTGTTCAAGGCATCCCAAGGGGAGTACAAAAGTGCAACAACATGGCAGCTTTCACAGCTTTTTCCTTGGCACCATCCCTATACCTAGGCTGATTTATCTGCCTAGGGTTAGGGTTAGGGTTCAGCCTAGGGCTGTGATTTTTTTAACCAGGAAGCCCTGAGTTCCAGGCTTACTTCATCTGCCAAAGGCATCCCAAAGGGAGTGCAGAAGTGCCACAACATGGCTGCTTTCACGGCTTTTCCCTTAGGAAGAACCCTAATACCCGGCTGATTTACCTTCCTAGGGTTACTGTTAGGCTTAGGCCTAGGACTTTTAAAACCAGGAAGCCCTGGGCTCCAGGCACACTGCAGCTGCGAAAGGCAGCCCAAGGGGAGCGCAAAAGTGACGCAACATGGCTGCCACCACTGATATTTCCATGAGACCTTCCTGAACCATAGGCTGATTTTCCTTCCTAGGGTTAAGGTTTGAGTTACGCCTAGGGTAAGGGTTCTATTAACCAGAAAGCCCTGAGTTCCAAGAACACAGCAGCTGCGAAGGACTAGCCAAGAAGAGCGCAAAAGTACCACAACATGCCTGCCTCCACAGCTTTTTCCTTGGGGACATGCCTAATTCCTGGCTGATTTGCCTTTCTCGTCTTAGGTTTGAGGTTCGGCCTAGGGCTAGGATTTTTAAAATCAGGAAGCCCTGAGTTCCAGGCACACTGGAGCTGTGAAAGGCATCCAAAAGGGAGTGCAAAAGTGCCACAACATGGCTGCTTTCACGGCTTTTTCCTTGGCAAGACGCCTAACACCAGGCTGATTTGCCTTCCCAGGGTTACTGTTAGGCTTAGGCCTAGGGCTAGGATTTTTAAAACTAGGAAGCCCTGGGCTCCAGGCACACTGCAGCTGTTCAAGACATCCCAAGGGGAGTACAAAAGTGCAACAACATGGCAGCTTTCACAGCTTTTTCCTTAGCACCATCCCTATACCTAGGCTGATTTATCTGCCTAGGGTTAGGGTTAGGGTTCAGCCTAGGGCTTGGATTTCTTTAACCAGGAAGCCCTGAGTTCCAGGCTTACTTCATCTGCCAAAGGCATCCCAAAGGGAGTGCAGAAGTGCCACAACATGGCTGCTTTCACGGCTTTTCCCTTAGGAAGAACCCTAATACCCGGCTGATTTACCTTCCTAGGGTTACTGTTAGGCTTAGGCCTAGGACTTTTAAAACCAGGAAGCCCTGGGCTCCAGGCACACTGCAGCTGCGAAAGGCAGGCATCCCAAGGGGAGCGCAAAAGTGACGCAACTTGGCTGCCACCACTGATATTTCCATGAGACCATCCCGAACCATAGGCTGATTTTCCTTCCTAGGGTTAAGGTTTGAGTTACGCCTAGGGTAAGGGTCTATTAACCAGAAAGCCCTGAGTTCCAAGAACACAGCAGCTGCGAAGGACTAGCCAAGAAGAGCGCAAAAGTACCACAACATGCCTGCCTCCACAGCTTTTTCCTTGGGGACATGCCTAATTCCTGGCTGATTTGCCTTTCTCGTCTTAGGGTTGGGGTTCGGCCTAGGGCTAGGATTTTTAAAAGCAGGAAGCCCTGAGTTCCAGGCACACTGCAGCTGTGAAAGGCATCCAAAAGGGAGTGCAAAAGTGCCACAACATGGCTGCTTTCACGGCTTTTTCCTTGGCAAGACGCCTAACACCAGGCTGATTTACCTTCCCAGGGTTACTGTTAGGCTTAGGCCTAGGGCTAGGATTTTTAAAACTAGGAAGCCCTTAGCTCCAGGCACACTGCAGCTGTTCAAGGCATCCCAAGGGGAGTACAAAAGTGCAACAACATGGCAGCTTTCACAGCTTTTTCCTTGGCACCATCCCTATACCTAGGCTGATTTATCTGCCTAGGGTTAGGGTTAGGGTTCAGCCTAGGGCTTGGATTTCTTTAACCAGGAAGCCCTGAGTTCCAGGCTTACTTCATCTGCCAAAGGCATCCCAAAGGGAGTGCAGAAGTGCCACAACATGGCTGCTTTCACGGCTTTTCCCTTAGGAAGAACCCTAATACCCGGCTGATTTACCTTCCTAGGGTTACTGTTAGGCTTAGGCCTAGGACTTTTAAAACCAGGAAGCCCTGGGCTCCAGGCACACTGCAGCTGCGAAAGGCAGCCCAAGGGGAGCGCAAAAGTGACGCAACATGGCTGCCACCACTGATATTTCCATGAGACCTTCCTGAACCATAGGCTGATTTTCCTTCCTAGGGTTAAGGTTTGATTTACGCCTAGGGTAAGGGTTCTATTAACCAGAAAGCCCTGAGTTCCAAGAACACAGCAGCTGCGAAGGACTACCCAAGAAGAGCGCAAAAGTACCACAACATGCCTGCCTCCACAGCTTTTTCCTTGGGGACATGCCTAATTCCTGGCTGATTTGCCTTTCTCGTCTTAGGTTTGAGGTTCGGCCTAGGGCTAGGATTTTTAAAATCAGGAAGCCCTGAGTTCCAGGCACACTGGAGCTGTGAAAGGCATCCAAAAGGGAGTGCAAAAGTGCCACAACATGGCTGCTTTCACGGCTTTTTCCTTGGCAAGACGCCTAACACCAGGCTGATTTGCCTTCCCAGGGTTACTGTTAGGCTTAGGCCAAGGGCTAGGATTTTTAAAACTAGGAAGCCCTGGGCTCCAGGCACACTGCAGCTGTTCAAGGCATCCCAAGGGGAGTACAAAAGTGCAACAACATGGCAGCTTTCACAGCTTTTTCCTTGGCACCATCCCTATACCTAGGCTGATTTATCTGCCTAGGGTTAGGGTTAGGGTTCAGCCTAGGGCTTGGATTTCTTTAACCAGGAAGCCCTGAGTTCCAGGCTTACTTCATCTGCCAAAGGCATCCCAAAGGGAGTGCAGAAGTGCCACAACATGGCTGCTTTCACGGCTTTTCCCTTAGGAAGAACCCTAATACCCGGCTGATTTACCTTCCTAGGGTTACTGTTAGGCTTAGGCCTAGGACTTTTAAAACCAGGAAGCCCTGGGCTCCAGGCACACTGCAGCTGCGAAAGGCATCCCAAGGGGAGCGCAAAAGTGACGCAACTTGGCTGCCACCACTGATATTTCCATGAGACCATCCCGAACCATAGGCTGATTTTCCTTCCTAGGGTTAAGGTTTGAGTTACGCCTAGGGTAAGGGTCTATTAACCAGAAAGCCCTGAGTTCCAAGAACACAGCAGCTGCGAAGGACTAGCCAAGAAGAGCGCAAAAGTACCACAACATGCCTGCCTCCACAGCTTTTTCCTTGGGGACATGCCTAATTCCTGGCTGATTTGCCTTTCTCGTCTTAGGGTTGGGGTTCGGCCTAGGGCTAGGATTTTTAAAATCAGGAAGCCCTGAGTTCCAGGCACACTGCAGCTGTGAAAGGCATCCAAAAGGGAGTGCAAAAGTGCCACAACATGGCTGCTTTCACGGCTTTTTCCTTGGCAAGACGCCTAACACCAGGCTGATTTACCTTCCCAGGGTTACTGTTAGGCTTAGGCCTAGGGCTAGGATTTTTAAAACTAGGAAGCCCTGGGATCCAGGCACACTGCAGCTGTTCAAGGCATCCCAAGGGGAGTACAAAAGTGCAACAACATGGCAGCTTTCACAGCTTTTTCCTTGGCACCATCCCTATACCTAGGCTGATTTATCTGCCTAGGGTTAGGGTTAGGGTTCAGCCTAGGGCTGTGATTTTTTTAACCAGGAAGCCCTGAGTTCCAGGCTTACTTCATCTGCCAAAGGCATCCCAAAGGGAGTGCAGAAGTGCCACAACATGGCTGCTTTCACGGCTTTTCCCTTAGGAAGAACCCTAATACCCGGCTGATTTACCTTCCTAGGGTTACTGTTAGGCTTAGGCCTAGGACTTTTAAAACCAGGAAGCCCTGGGCTCCAGGCACACTGCAGCTGCGAAAGGCAGCCCAAGGGGAGCGCAAAAGTGACGCAACATGGCTGCCACCACTGATATTTCCATGAGACCTTCCTGAACCATAGGCTGATTTTCCTTCCTAGGGTTAAGGTTTGAGTTACGCCTAGGGTAAGGGTTCTATTAACCAGAAAGCCCTGAGTTCCAAGAACACAGCAGCTGCGAAGGACTAGCCAAGAAGAGCGCAAAAGTACCACAACATGCCTGCCTCCACAGCTTTTTCCTTGGGGACATGCCTAATTCCTGGCTGATTTGCCTTTCTCGTCTTAGGTTTGAGGTTCGGCCTAGGGCTAGGATTTTTAAAATCAGGAAGCCCTGAGTTCCAGGCACACTGGAGCTGTGAAAGGCATCCAAAAGGGAGTGCAAAAGTGCCACAACATGGCTGCTTTCACGGCTTTTTCCTTGGCAAGACGCCTAACACCAGGCTGATTTGCCTTCCCAGGGTTACTGTTAGGCTTAGGCCTAGGGCTAGGATTTTTAAAACTAGGAAGCCCTGGGCTCCAGGCACACTGCAGCTGTTCAAGACATCCCAAGGGGAGTACAAAAGTGCAACAACATGGCAGCTTTCACAGCTTTTTCCTTGGCACCATCCCTATACCTAGGCTGATTTATCTGCCTAGGGTTAGGGTTAGGGTTCAGCCTAGGGCTTGGATTTCTTTAACCAGGAAGCCCTGAGTTCCAGGCTTACTTCATCTGCCAAAGGCATCCCAAAGGGAGTGCAGAAGTGCCACAACATGGCTGCTTTCACGGCTTTTCCCTTAGGAAGAACCCTAATACCCGGCTGATTTACCTTCCTAGGGTTACTGTTAGGCTTAGGCCTAGGACTTTTAAAACCAGGAAGCCCTGGGCTCCAGGCACACTGCAGCTGCGAAAGGCAGGCATCCCAAGGGGAGCGCAAAAGTGACGCAACTTGGCTGCCACCACTGATATTTCCATGAGACCATCCCGAACCATAGGCTGATTTTCCTTCCTAGGGTTAAGGTTTGAGTTACGCCTAGGGTAAGGGTCTATTAACCAGAAAGCCCTGAGTTCCAAGAACACAGCAGCTGCGAAGGACTAGCCAAGAAGAGCGCAAAAGTACCACAACATGCCTGCCTCCACAGCTTTTTCCTTGGGGACATGCCTAATTCCTGGCTGATTTGCCTTTCTCGTCTTAGGGTTGGGGTTCGGCCTAGGGCTAGGATTTTTAAAAGCAGGAAGCCCTGAGTTCCAGGCACACTGCAGCTGTGAAAGGCATCCAAAAGGGAGTGCAAAAGTGCCACAACATGGCTGCTTTCACGGCTTTTTCCTTGGCAAGACGCCTAACACCAGGCTGATTTACCTTCCCAGGGTTACTGTTAGGCTTAGGCCTAGGGCTAGGATTTTTAAAACTAGGAAGCCCTTAGCTCCAGGCACACTGCAGCTGTTCAAGGCATCCCAAGGGGAGTACAAAAGTGCAACAACATGGCAGCTTTCACAGCTTTTTCCTTGGCACCATCCCTATACCTAGGCTGATTTATCTGCCTAGGGTTAGGGTTAGGGTTCAGCCTAGGGCTTGGATTTCTTTAACCAGGAAGCCCTGAGTTCCAGGCTTACTTCATCTGCCAAAGGCATCCCAAAGGGAGTGCAGAAGTGCCACAACATGGCTGCTTTCACGGCTTTTCCCTTAGGAAGAACCCTAATACCCGGCTGATTTACCTTCCTAGGGTTACTGTTAGGCTTAGGCCTAGGACTTTTAAAACCAGGAAGCCCTGGGCTCCAGGCACACTGCAGCTGCGAAAGGCAGCCCAAGGGGAGCGCAAAAGTGACGCAACATGGCTGCCACCACTGATATTTCCATGAGACCTTCCTGAACCATAGGCTGATTTTCCTTCCTAGGGTTAAGGTTTGATTTACGCCTAGGGTAAGGGTTCTATTAACCAGAAAGCCCTGAGTTCCAAGAACACAGCAGCTGCGAAGGACTACCCAAGAAGAGCGCAAAAGTACCACAACATGCCTGCCTCCACAGCTTTTTCCTTGGGGACATGCCTAATTCCTGGCTGATTTGCCTTTCTCGTCTTAGGTTTGAGGTTCGGCCTAGGGCTAGGATTTTTAAAATCAGGAAGCCCTGAGTTCCAGGCACACTGGAGCTGTGAAAGGCATCCAAAAGGGAGTGCAAAAGTGCCACAACATGGCTGCTTTCACGGCTTTTTCCTTGGCAAGACGCCTAACACCAGGCTGATTTGCCTTCCCAGGGTTACTGTTAGGCTTAGGCCAAGGGCTAGGATTTTTAAAACTAGGAAGCCCTGGGCTCCAGGCACACTGCAGCTGTTCAAGGCATCCCAAGGGGAGTACAAAAGTGCAACAACATGGCAGCTTTCACAGCTTTTTCCTTGGCACCATCCCTATACCTAGGCTGATTTATCTGCCTAGGGTTAGGGTTAGGGTTCAGCCTAGGGCTGTGATTTCTTTAACCAGGAAGCCCTGAGTTCCAGGCTTACTTCATCTGCCAAAGGCATCCCAAAGGGAGTGCAGAAGTGCCACAACATGGCTGCTTTCACGGCTTTTCCCTTAGGAAGAACCCTAATACCCGGCTGATTTACCTTCCTAGGGTTACTGTTAGGCTTAGGCCTAGGACTTTTAAAACCAGGAAGCCCTGGGCTCCAGGCACACTGCAGCTGCGAAAGGCATCCCAAGGGGAGCGCAAAAGTGACGCAACTTGGCTGCCACCACTGATATTTCCATGAGACCATCCCGAACCATAGGCTGATTTTCCTTCCTAGGGTTAAGGTTTGAGTTACGCCTAGGGTAAGGGTCTATTAACCAGAAAGCCCTGAGTTCCAAGAACACAGCAGCTGCGAAGGACTAGCCAAGAAGAGCGCAAAAGTACCACAACATGCCTGCCTCCACAGCTTTTTCCTTGGGGACATGCCTAATTCCTGGCTGATTTGCCTTTCTCGTCTTAGGGTTGGGGTTCGGCCTAGGGCTAGGATTTTTAAAAGCAGGAAGCCCTGAGTTCCAGGCACACTGGAGCTGTGAAAGGCATCCAAAAGGGAGTGCAAAAGTGCCACAACATGGCTGCTTTCACGGCTTTTTCCTTGGCAAGACGCCTAACACCAGGCTGATTTACCTTCCCAGGGTTACTGTTAGGCTTAGGCCTAGGGCTAGGATTTTTAAAACTAGGAAGCCCTGGGCTCCAGGCACACTGCAGCTGTTCAAGGCATCCCAAGGGGAGTACAAAAGTGCAACAACATGGCAGCTTTCACAGCTTTTTCCTTGGCACCATCCCTATACCTAGGCTGATTTATCTGCCTAGGGTTAGGGTTAGGGTTCAGCCTAGGGCTGTGATTTTTTTAACCAGGAAGCCCTGAGTTCCAGGCTTACTTCATCTGCCAAAGGCATCCCAAAGGGAGTGCAGAAGTGCCACAACATGGCTGCTTTCACGGCTTTTCCCTTAGGAAGAACCCTAATACCCGGCTGATTTACCTTCCTAGGGTTACTGTTAGGCTTAGGCCTAGGACTTTTAAAACCAGGAAGCCCTGGGCTCCAGGCACACTGCAGCTGCGAAAGGCATCCCAAGGGGAGCGCAAAAGTGACGCAACTTGGCTGCCACCACTGATATTTCCATGAGACCATCCCGAACCATAGGCTGATTTTCCTTCCTAGGGTTAAGGTTTGAGTTACGCCTAGGGTAAGGGCTCTATTAACCAGAAAGCCCTGAGTTCCAAGAACACAGCAGCTGCGAAGGACTACCCAAGAAGAGCGCAAAAGTACCACAACATGCCTGCCTCCACAGCTTTTTCCTTGGGGACATGCCTAATTCCTGGCTGATTTGCCTTTCTCGTCTTAGGGTTGGGGTTCGGCCTAGGGCTAGGATTTTTAAAAGCAGGAAGCCCTGAGTTCCAGGCACACTGCAGCTGTGAAAGGCATCCAAAAGGGAGTGCAAAAGTGCCACAACATGGCTGCTTTCATGGCTTTTTCCTTGGCAAGACGCCTAACACCAGGCTGATTTCCCTTCCCAGGGTTACTGTTAGGCTTAGGCCTAGGGCTAGGATTTTTAAAACTAGGAAGCCCTGGGCTCCAGGCACACTGCAGCTGTTCAAGGCATCCCAAGGGGAGTACAAAAGTGCAACAACATGGCAGCTTTCACAGCTTTTTCCTTGGCACCATCCCTATACCTAGGCTGATTTATCTGCCTAGGGTTAGGGTTAGGGTTCAGCCTAGGGCTTGGATTTTTTTAACCAGGAAGCCCTGAGTTCCAGGCTTACTTCATCTGCCAAAGGCATCCCAAAGGGAGTGCAGAAGTGCCACAACATGGCTGCTTTCACGGCTTTTCCCTTAGGAAGAACCCTAATACCCGGCTGATTTACCTTCCTAGGGTTACTGTTAGGCTTAGGCCTAGGACTTTTAAAACCAGGAAGCCCTGGGCTCCAGGCACACTGCAGCTGCGAAAGGCAGCCCAAGGGGAGCGCAAAAGTGACGCAACATGGCTGCCACCACTGATATTTCCATGAGACCTTCCTGAACCATAGGCTGATTTTCCTTCCTAGGGTTAAGGTTTGAGTTACGCCTAGGGTAAGGGTTCTATTAACCAGAAAGCCCTGAGTTCCAAGAACACAGCAGCTGCGAAGGACTACCCAAGAAGAGCGCAAAAGTACCACAACATGCCTGCCTCCACAGCTTTTTCCTTGGGGACATGCCTAATTCCTGGCTGATTTGCCTTTCTCGTCTTAGGTTTGAGGTTCGGCCTAGGGCTAGGATTTTTAAAATCAGGAAGCCCTGAGTTCCAGGCACACTGGAGCTGTGAAAGGCATCCAAAAGGGAGTGCAAAAGTGCCACAACATGGCTGCTTTCACGGCTTTTTCCTTGGCAAGACGCCTAACACCAGGCTGATTTGCCTTCCCAGGGTTACTGTTAGGCTTAGGCCTAGGGCTAGGATTTTTAAAACTAGGAAGCCCTGGGCTCCAGGCACACTGCAGCTGTTCAAGGCATCCCAAGGGGAGTACAAAAGTGCAACAACATGGCAGCTTTCACAGCTTTTTCCTTGGCACCATCCCTATACCTAGGCTGATTTATCTGCCTAGGGTTAGGGTTAGGGTTCAGCCTAGGGCTTGGATTTCTTTAACCAGGAAGCCCTGAGTTCCAGGCTTACTTCATCTGCCAAAGGCATCCCAAAGGGAGTGCAGAAGTGCCACAACATGGCTGCTTTCACGGCTTTTCCCTTAGGAAGAACCCTAATACCCGGCTGATTTACCTTCCTAGGGTTACTGTTAGGCTTAGGCCTAGGACTTTTAAAACCAGGAAGCCCTGGGCTCCAGGCACACTGCAGCTGCGAAAGGCAGGCATCCCAAGGGGAGCGCAAAAGTGACGCAACTTGGCTGCCACCACTGATATTTCCATGAGTCCATCCGGAACCATAGGCTGATTTTCCTTCCTAGGGTTAAGGTTTGAGTTACGCCTAGGGTAAGGGTCTATTAACCAGAAAGCCCTGAGTTCCAAGAACACAGCAGCTGCGAAGGACTAGCCAAGAAGAGCGCAAAAGTAGCACAACATGCCTGCCTCCACAGCTTTTTCCTTGGGGACATGCCTAATTCCTGGCTGATTTGCCTTTCTCGTCTTAGGGTTGGGGTTCGGCCTAGGGCTAGGATTTTTAAAATCAGGAAGCCCTGAGTTCCAGGCACACTGGAGCTGTGAAAGGCATCCAAAAGGGAGTGCAAAAGTGCCACAACATGGCTGCTTTCACGGCTTTTTCCTTGGCAAGACGCCTTACACCAGGCTGATTTGCCTTCCCAGGGTTACTGTTAGGCTTAGGCCAAGGGCTAGGATTTTTAAAACTAGGAAGCCCTGGGCTCCAGGCACACTGCAGCTGTTCAAGGCATCCCAAGGGGAGTACAAAAGTGCAACAACATGGCAGCTTTCACAGCTTTTTCCTTGGCACCATCCCTATACCTAGGCTGATTTATCTGCCTAGGGTTAGGGTTAGGGTTCAGCCTAGGGCTTGGATTTCTTTAACCAGGAAGCCCTGAGTTCCAGGCTTACTTCATCTGCCAAAGGCATCCCAAAGGGAGTGCAGAAGTGCCACAACATGGCTGCTTTCACGGCTTTTCCCTTAGGAAGAACCCTAATACCCGGCTGATTTACCTTCCTAGGGTTACTGTTAGGCTTAGGCCTAGGACTTTTAAAACCAGGAAGCCCTGGGCTCCAGGCACACTGCAGCTGCGAAAGGCAGGCATCACAAGGGGAGCGCAAAAGTGACGCAACTTGGCTGCCACCACTGATATTTCCATGAGACCATCCCGAACCATAGGCTGATTTTCCTTCCTAGGGTTAAGGTTTGAGTTACGCCTAGGGTAAGGGTCTATTAACCAGAAAGCCCTGAGTTCCAAGAACACAGCAGCTGCGAAGGACTAGCCAAGAAGAGCGCAAAAGTACCACAACATGCCTGCCTCCACAGCTTTTTCCTTGGGGACATGCCTAATTCCTGGCTGATTTGCCTTTCTCGTCTTAGGGTTGGGGTTCGGCCTAGGGCTAGGATTTTTAAAATCAGGAAGCCCTGAGTTCCAGGCACACTGCAGCTGTGAAAGGCATCCAAAAGGGAGTGCAAAAGTGCCACAACATGGCTGCTTTCACGGCTTTTTCCTTGGCAAGACGCCTAACACCAGGCTGATTTACCTTCCCAGGGTTACTGTTAGGCTTAGGCCTAGGGCTAGGATTTTTAAAACTAGGAAGCCCTTAGCTCCAGGCACACTGCAGCTGTTCAAGGCATCCCAAGGGGAGTACAAAAGTGCAACAACATGGCAGCTTTCACAGCTTTTTCCTTGGCACCATCCCTATACCTAGGCTGATTTATCTGCCTAGGGTTAGGGTTAGGGTTCAGCCTAGGGCTTGGATTTCTTTAACCAGGAAGCCCTGAGTTCCAGGCTTACTTCATCTGCCAAAGGCATCCCAAAGGGAGTGCAGAAGTGCCACAACATGGCTGCTTTCACGGCTTTTCCCTTAGGAAGAACCCTAATACCCGGCTGATTTACCTTCCTAGGGTTACTGTTAGGCTTAGGCCTAGGACTTTTAAAACCAGGAAGCCCTGGGCTCCAGGCACACTGCAGCTGCGAAAGGCATCCCAAGGGGAGCGCAAAAGTGACGCAACTTGGCTGCCACCACTGATATTTCCATGAGACCATCCCGAACCATAGGCTGATTTTCCTTCCTAGGGTTAAGGTTTGAGTTACGCCTAGGGTAAGGGTCTATTAACCAGAAAGCCCTGAGTTCCAAGAACACAGCAGCTGCGAAGGACTAGCCAAGAAGAGCGCAAAAGTACCACAACATGCCTGCCTCCACAGCTTTTTCCTTGGGGACATGCCTAATTCCTGGCTGATTTGCCTTTCTCGTCTTAGGTTTGAGGTTCGGCCTAGGGCTAGGATTTTTAAAATCAGGAAGCCCTGAGTTCCAGGCACACTGGAGCTGTGAAAGGCATCCAAAAGGGAGTGCAAAAGTGCCACAACATGGCTGCTTTCACGGCTTTTTCCTTGGCAAGACGCCTAACACCAGGCTGATTTGCCTTCCCAGGGTTACTGTTAGGCTTAGGCCTAGGGCTAGGATTTTTAAAACTAGGAAGCCCTGGGCTCCAGGCACACTGCAGCTGTTCAAGGCATCCCAAGGGGAGTACAAAAGTGCAACAACATGGCAGCTTTCACAGCTTTTTCCTTGGCACCATCCCTATACCTAGGCTGATTTATCTGCCTAGGGTTAGGGTTAGGGTTCAGCCTAGGGCTTGGATTTCTTTAACCAGGAAGCCCTGAGTTCCAGGCTTACTTCATCTGCCAAAGGCATCCCAAAGGGAGTGCAGAAGTGCCACAACATGGCTGCTTTCACGGCTTTTCCCTTAGGAAGAACCCTAATACCCGGCTGATTTACCTTCCTAGGGTTACTGTTAGGCTTAGGCCTAGGACTTTTAAAACCAGGAAGCCCTGGGCTCCAGGCACACTGCAGCTGCGAAAGGCAGGCATCCCAAGGGGAGCGCAAAAGTGACGCAACTTGGCTGCCACCACTGATATTTCCATGAGACCATCCCGAACCATAGGCTGATTTTCCTTCCTAGGGTTAAGGTTTGAGTTACGCCTAGGGTAAGGGTCTATTAACCAGAAAGCCCTGAGTTCCAAGAACACAGCAGCTGCGAAGGACTAGCCAAGAAGAGCGCAAAAGTACCACAACATGCCTGCCTCCACAGCTTTTTCCTTGGGGACATGCCTAATTCCTGGCTGATTTGCCTTTCTCGTCTTAGGGTTGGGGTTCGGCCTAGGGCTAGGATTTTTAAAAGCAGGAAGCCCTGAGTTCCAGGCACACTGGAGCTGTGAAAGGCATCCAAAAGGGAGTGCAAAAGTGCCACAACATGGCTGCTTTCACGGCTTTTTCCTTGGCAAGACGCCTAACACCAGGCTGATTTACCTTCCCAGGGTTACTGTTAGGCTTAGGCCTAGGGCTAGGATTTTTAAAACTAGGAAGCCCTTAGCTCCAGGCACACTGCAGCTGTTCAAGGCATCCCAAGGGGAGTACAAAAGTGCAACAACATGGCAGCTTTCACAGCTTTTTCCTTGGCACCATCCCTATACCTAGGCTGATTTATCTGCCTAGGGTTAGGGTTAGGGTTCAGCCTAGGGCTTGGATTTCTTTAACCAGGAAGCCCTGAGTTCCAGGCTTACTTCATCTGCCAAAGGCATCCCAAAGGGAGTGCAGAAGTGCCACAACATGGCTGCTTTCACGGCTTTTCCCTTAGGAAGAACGCTAATACCCGGCTGATTTACCTTCCTAGGGTTACTGTTAGGCTTAGGCCTAGGACTTTTAAAACCAGGAAGCCCTGGGCTCCAGGCACACTGCAGCTGCGAAAGGCATCCCAAGGGGAGCGCAAAAGTGACGCAACTTGGCTGCCACCACTGATATTTCCATGAGACCATCCCGAACCATAGGCTGATTTTCCTTCCTAGGGTTAAGGTTTGAGTTACGCCTAGGGTAAGGGTCTATTAACCAGAAAGCCCTGAGTTCCAAGAACACAGCAGCTGCGAAGGACTAGCCAAGAAGAGCGCAAAAGTACCACAACATGCCTGCCTCCACAGCTTTTTCCTTGGGGACATGCCTAATTCCTGGCTGATTTGCCTTTCTCGTCTTAGGTTTGAGGTTCGGCCTAGGGCTAGGATTTTTAAAATCAGGAAGCCCTGAGTTCCAGGCACACTGGAGCTGTGAAAGGCATCCAAAAGGGAGTGCAAAAGTGCCACAACATGGCTGCTTTCACGGCTTTTTCCTTGGCAAGACGCCTAACACCAGGCTGATTTGCCTTCCCAGGGTTACTGTTAGGCTTAGGCCTAGGGCTAGGATTTTTAAAACTAGGAAGCCCTGGGCTCCAGGCACACTGCAGCTGTTCAAGGCATCCCAAGGGGAGTACAAAAGTGCAACAACATGGCAGCTTTCACAGCTTTTTCCTTGGCACCATCCCTATACCTAGGCTGATTTTTCTGCCTAGGGTTAGGGTTAGGGTTCAGCCTAGGGCTTGGATTTCTTTAACCAGGAAGCCCTGAGTTCCAGGCTTACTTCATCTGCCAAAGGCATCCCAAAGGGAGTGCAGAAGTGCCACAACATGGCTGCTTTCACGGCTTTTCCCTTAGGAAGAACGCTAATACCCGGCTGATTTACCTTCCTAGGGTTACTGTTAGGCTTAGGCCTAGGACTTTTAAAACCAGGAAGCCCTGGGCTCCAGGCACACTGCAGCTGCAAAAGGCATCCCAAGGGGAGCGCAAAAGTGACGCAACTTGGCTGCCACCACTGATATTTCCATGAGACCATCCCGAACCATAGGCTGATTTTCCTTCCTAGGGTTAAGGTTTGAGTTACGCCTAGGGTAAGGGTCTATTAACCAGAAAGCCCTGAGTTCCAAGAACACAGCAGCTGCGAAGGACTAGCCAAGAAGAGCGCAAAAGTAGCACAACATGCCTGCCTCCACAGCTTTTTCCTTGGGGACATGCCTAATTCCTGGCTGATTTGCCTTTCTCGTCTTAGGGTTGGGGTTCGGCCTAGGGCTAGGATTTTTAAAATCAGGAAGCCCTGAGTTCCAGGCACACTGCAGCTGTGAAAGGCATCCAAAAGGGAGTGCAAAAGTGCCACAACATGGCTGCTTTCACGGCTTTTTCCTTGGCAAGACGCCTAACACCAGGCTGATTTACCTTCCCAGGGTTACTGTTAGGCTTAGGCCTAGGGCTAGGATTTTTAAAACTAGGAAGCCCTTAGCTCCAGGCACACTGCAGCTGTTCAAGGCATCCCAAGGGGAGTACAAAAGTGCAACAACATGGCAGCTTTCACAGCTTTTTCCTTGGCACCATCCCTATACCTAGGCTGATTTATCTGCCTAGGGTTAGGGTTAGGGTTCAGCCTAGGGCTTGGATTTTTTTAACCAGGAAGCCCTGAGTTCCAGGCTTACTTCATCTGCCAAAGGCATCCCAAAGGGAGTGCAGAAGTGCCACAACATGGCTGCTTTCACGGCTTTTCCCTTAGGAAGAACCCTAATACCCGGCTGATTTACCTTCCTAGGGTTACTGTTAGGCTTAGGCCTAGGACTTTTAAAACCAGGAAGCCCTGGGCTCCAGGCACACTGCAGCTGCGAAAGGCATCCCAAGGGGAGCGCAAAAGTGACGCAACTTGGCTGCCACCACTGATATTTCCATGAGACCATCCCGAACCATAGGCTGATTTTCCTTCCTAGGGTTAAGGTTTGAGTTACGCCTAGGGTAAGGGTCTATTAACCAGAAAGCCCTGAGTTCCAAGAACACAGCAGCTGCGAAGGACTAGCCAAGAAGAGCGCAAAAGTAGCACAACATGCCTGCCTCCACAGCTTTTTCCTTGGGGACATGCCTAATTCCTGGCTGATTTGCCTTTCTCGTCTTAGGGTTGGGGTTTGGCCTAGGGCTAGGATTTTTAAAATCAGGAAGCCCTGAGTTCCAGGCACACTGCAGCTGTGAAAGGCATCCAAAAGGGAGTGCAAAAGTGCCACAACATGGCTGCTTTCACGGCTTTTTCCTTGGCAAGACGCCTAACACCAGGCTGATTTACCTTCCCAGGGTTACTGTTAGGCTTAGGCCTAGGGCTAGGATTTTTAAAACTAGGAAGCCCTTAGCTCCAGGCACACTGCAGCTGTTCAAGGCATCCCAAGGGGAGTACAAAAGTGCAACAACATGGCAGCTTTCACAGCTTTTTCCTTGGCACCATCCCTATACCTAGGCTGATTTATCTGCCTAGGGTTAGGGTTAGGGTTCAGCCTAGGGCTTGGATTTCTTTAACCAGGAAGCCCTGAGTTCCAGGCTTACTTCATCTGCCAAAGGCATCCCAAAGGGAGTGCAGAAGTGCCACAACATGGCTGCTTTCACGGCTTTTCCCTTAGGAAGAACCCTAATACCCGGCTGATTTACCTTCCTAGGGTTACTGTTAGGCTTAGGCCTAGGACTTTTAAAACCAGGAAGCCCTGGGCTCCAGGCACACTGCAGCTGCGAAAGGCATCCCAAGGGGAGCGCAAAAATGACGCAACTTGGCTGCCACCACTGATATTTCCATGAGAACATTCCGAACCATAGGCTGATTTTCCTTCCTAGGGTTAAGGTTTAAGTTACGCCTAGGGTAAGGTTTGTATTAACCAGAAAGCCCTGAGTTCCAAGAACACAGCAGCTGCGAAGGACTAGCCAAGAAGAGCGCAAAAGTAGCACAACATGCCTGCCTCCACAGCTTTTTCCTTGGGGACATGCCTAATTCCTGGCTGATTTGCCTTTCTCGTCTTAGGGTTGGGGTTCGGCCTAGGGCTAGGATTTTTAAAAGCAGGAAGCCCTGAGTTCCAGGCACACTGCAGCTGTGAAAGGCATCCAAAAGCGAGTGCAAAAGTGCCACAACATGGCTGCTTTCACGGCTTTTTCCTTGGCAAGAAGCCTAACACCAGGCTGATTTACCTTCCCAGGGTTACTGTTAGGCTTAGGCCTAGGGCTAGGATTTTTAAAACTAGGAAGCCCTTAGCTCCAGGCACACTGCAGCTGTTCAAGGCATCCCAAGGGGAGTACAAAAGTGCAACAACATGGCAGCTTTCACAGCTTTTTCCTTGGCACCATCCCTATACCTAGGCTGATTTATCTGCCTAGGGTTAGGGTTAGGGTTCAGCCTAGGGCTTGGATTTTTTTAACCAGGAAGCCCTGAGTTCCAGGCTTACTTCATCTGCCAAAGGCATCCCAAAGGGAGTGCAGAAGTGCCACAACATGGCTGCTTTCACGGCTTTTCCCTTAGGAAGAACCCTAATACCCGGCTGATTTACCTTCCTAGGGTTACTGTTAGGCTTAGGCCTAGGACTTTTAAAACCAGGAAGCCCTGGGCTCCAGGCACACTGCAGCTGCGAAAGGCATCCCAAGGGGAGTGCAAAAGTGACGCAACTTGGCTGCCACCACTGATATTTCCATGAGACCATCCCGAACCATAGGCTGATTTTCCTTCCTAGGGTTAAGGTTTGAGTTACGCCTAGGGTAAGGGTCTATTAACCAGAAAGCCCTGAGTTCCAAGAACACAGCAGCTGCGAAGGACTAGCCAAGAAGAGCGCAAAAGTACCACAACATGCCTGCCTCCACAGCTTTTTCCTTGGGGACATGCCTAATTCCTGGCTGATTTGCCTTTCTCGTCTTAGGGTTGGGGTTCGGCCTAGGGCTAGGATTTTTAAAATCAGGAAGCCCTGAGTTCCAGGCACACTGGAGCTGTGAAAGGCATCCAAAAGGGAGTGCAAAAGTGCCACAACATGGCTGCTTTCACGGCTTTTTCCTTGGCAAGACGCCTAACACCAGGCTGATTTACCTTCCCAGGGTTACTGTTAGGCTTAGGCCTAGGGCTAGGATTTTTAAAACTAGGAAGCCCTTAGCTCCAGGCACACTGCAGCTGTTCAAGGCATCCCAAGGGGAGTACAAAAGTGCAACAACATGGCAGCTTTCACAGCTTTTTCCTTGGCACCATCCCTATACCTAGGCTGATTTATCTGCCTAGGGTTAGGGTTAGGGTTCAGCCTAGGGCTTGGATTTCTTTAACCAGGAAGCCCTGAGTTCCAGGCTTACTTCATCTGCCAAAGGCATCCCAAAGGGAGTGCAGAAGTGCCACAACATGGCTGCTTTCACGGCTTTTCCCTTAGGAAGAACCCTAATACCCGGCTAATTTACCTTCCTAGGGTTACTGTTAGGCTTAGGCCTAGGACTTTTAAAACCAGGAAGCCCTGGGCTCCAGGCACACTGCAGCTGCGAAAGGCAGCCCAAGGGGAGCGCAAAAGTGACGCAACATGGCTGCCACCACTGATATTTCCATGAGACCATCCCGAACCATAGGCTGATTTTCCTTCCTAGGGTTAAGGTTTGAGTTACGCCTAGGGTAAGGGTTCTATTAACCAGAAAGCCCTGAGTTCCAAGAACACAGCAGCTGCGAAGGACTAGCCAAGAAGAGCGCAAAAGTACCACAACATGCCTGCCTCCACAGCTTTTTCCTTGGGGACATGCCTAATTCCTGGCTGATTTGCCTTTCTCGTCTTAGGTTTGAGGTTCGGCCTAGGGCTAGGATTTTTAAAATCAGGAAGCCCTGAGTTCCAGGCACACTGGAGCTGTGAAAGGCATCCAAAAGGGAGTGCAAAAGTGCCACAACATGGCTGCTTTCACGGCTTTTTCCTTGGCGAGACGCCTAACACCAGGCTGATTTACCTTCCCAGGGTTACTGTTAGGCTTAGGCCTAGGGCTAGGATTTTTAAAACTAGGAAGCCCTGGGCTCCAGGCACACTGCAGCTGTTCAAGGCATCCCAAGGGGAGTACAAAAGTGCAACAACATGGCAGCTTTCACAGCTTTTTCCTTGGCACCATCCCTATACCTAGGCTGATTTATCTGCCTAGGGTTAGGGTTAGGGTTCAGCCTAGGGCTTGGATTTTTTTAACCAGGAAGCCCTGAGTTCCAGGCTTACTTCATCTGCCAAAGGCATCCCAAAGGGAGTGCAGAAGTGCCACAACATGGCTGCTTTCACGGCTTTTCCCTTAGGAAGAACCCTAATACCCGGCTGATTTACCTTCCTAGGGTTACTGTTAGGCTTAGGCCTAGGACTTTTAAAACCAGGAAGCCCTGGGCTCCAGGCACACTGCAGCTGCGAAAGGCATCCCAAGGGGAGCGCAAAAGTGACGCAACTTGGCTGCCACCACTGATATTTCCATGAGACCATCCCGAACCATAGGCTGATTTTCCTTCCTAGGGTTAAGGTTTGAGTTACGCCTAGGGTAAGGGTCTATTAACCAGAAAGCCCTGAGTTCCAAGAACACAGCAGCTGCGAAGGACTAGCCAAGAAGAGCGCAAAAGTAGCACAACATGCCTGCCTCCACAGCTTTTTCCTTGGGGACATGCCTAATTCCTGGCTGATTTGCCTTTCTCGTCTTAGGGTTGGGGTTTGGCCTAGGGCTAGGATTTTTAAAATCAGGAAGCCCTGAGTTCCAGGCACACTGCAGCTGTGAAAGGCATCCAAAAGGGAGTGCAAAAGTGCCACAACATGGCTGCTTTCACGGCTTTTTCCTTGGCAAGACGCCTAACACCAGGCTGATTTACCTTCCCAGGGTTACTGTTAGGCTTAGGCCTAGGGCTAGGATTTTTAAAACTAGGAAGCCCTTAGCTCCAGGCACACTGCAGCTGTTCAAGGCATCCCAAGGGGAGTACAAAAGTGCAACAACATGGCAGCTTTCACAGCTTTTTCCTTGGCACCATCCCTATACCTAGGCTGATTTATCTGCCTAGGGTTAGGGTTAGGGTTCAGCCTAGGGCTTGGATTTTTTTAACCAGGAAGCCCTGAGTTCCAGGCTTACTTCATCTGCCAAAGGCATCCCAAAGGGAGTGCAGAAGTGCCACAACATGGCTGCTTTCACGGCTTTTCCCTTAGGAAGAACCCTAATACCCGGCTGATTTACCTTCCTAGGGTTACTGTTAGGCTTAGGCCTAGGACTTTTAAAACCAGGAAGCCCTGGGCTCCAGGCACACTGCAGCTGCGAAAGGCATCCCAAGGGGAGCGCAAAAATGACGCAACTTGGCTGCTACCACTGATATTTCCATGAGAACATCCCGAACCATAGGCTGATTTTCCTTCCTAGGGTTAAGGTTTAAGTTACGCCTAGGGTAAGGTTTCTATTAACCAGAAAGCCCTGAGTTCCAAGAACACAGCAGCTGCGAAGGACTAGCCAAGAAGAGCGCAAAAGTAGCACAACATGCCTGCCTCCACAGCTTTTTCCTTGGGGACATGCCTAATTCCTGGCTGATTTGCCTTTCTCGTCTTAGGGTTGGGGTTCGGCCTAGGGCTAGGATTTTTAAAAGCAGGAAGCCCTGAGTTCCAGGCACACTGGAGCTGTGAAAGGCATCCAAAAGCGAGTGCAAAAGTGCCACAACATGGCTGCTTTCACGGCTTTTTCCTTGGCAAGAAGCCTAACACCAGGCTGATTTACCTTCCCAGGGTTACTGTTAGGCTTAGGCCTAGGGCTAGGATTTTTAAAACTAGGAAGCCCTTAGCTCCAGGCACACTGCAGCTGTTCAAGGCATCCCAAGGGGAGTACAAAAGTGCAACAACATGGCAGCTTTCACAGCTTTTTCCTTGGCACCATCCCTATACCTAGGCTGATTTATCTGCCTAGGGTTAGGGTTAGGGTTCAGCCTAGGGCTTGGATTTTTTTAACCAGGAAGCCCTGAGTTCCAGGCTTACTTCATCTGCCAAAGGCATCCCAAAGGGAGTGCAGAAGTGCCACAACATGGCTGCTTTCACGGCTTTTCCCTTAGGAAGAACCCTAATACCCGGCTGATTTACCTTCCTAGGGTTACTGTTAGGCTTAGGCCTAGGACTTTTAAAACCAGGAAGCCCTGGGCTCCAGGCACACTGCAGCTGCGAAAGGCATCCCAAGGGGAGTGCAAAAGTGACGCAACTTGGCTGCCACCACTGATATTTCCATGAGACCATCCCGAACCATAGGCTGATTTTCCTTCCTAGGGTTAAGGTTTGAGTTACGCCTAGGGTAAGGGTCTATTAACCAGAAAGCCCTGAGTTCCAAGAACACAGCAGCTGCGAAGGACTAGCCAAGAAGAGCGCAAAAGTACCACAACATGCCTGCCTCCACAGCTTTTTCCTTGGGGACATGCCTAATTCCTGGCTGATTTGCCTTTCTCGTCTTAGGGTTGGGGTTCGGCCTAGGGCTAGGATTTTTAAAATCAGGAAGCCCTGAGTTCCAGGCACACTGGAGCTGTGAAAGGCATCCAAAAGGGAGTGCAAAAGTGCCACAACATGGCTGCTT
Organism: Ammospiza caudacuta; assembly: GCF_027887145.1. Taxonomy (NCBI): domain Eukaryota; kingdom Metazoa; phylum Chordata; class Aves; order Passeriformes; family Passerellidae; genus Ammospiza; species Ammospiza caudacuta. Next base: position 140,994 of record NW_026682921.1, read on the forward strand.
TCACGGCTTTTTCCTTGGCAAGACGCCTAACACCAGGCTGATTTACCTTCCCAGGGTTACTGTTAGGCTTAGGCCTAGGGCTAGGATTTTTAAAACTAGGAAGCCCTTAGCTCCAGGCACACTGCAGCTGTTCAAGGCATCCCAAGGGGAGTACAAAAGTGCAACAACATGGCAGCTTTCACAGCTTTTTCCTTGGCACCATCCCTATACCTAGGCTGATTTATCTGCCTAGGGTTAGGGTTAGGGTTCAGCCTAGGGCTTGGATTTCTTTAACCAGGAAGCCCTGAGTTCCAGGCTTACTTCATCTGCCAAAGGCATCCCAAAGGGAGTGCAGAAGTGCCACAACATGGCTGCTTTCACGGCTTTTCCCTTAGGAAGAACCCTAATACCCGGCTAATTTACCTTCCTAGGGTTACTGTTAGGCTTAGGCCTAGGACTTTTAAAACCAGGAAGCCCTGGGCTCCAGGCACACTGCAGCTGCGAAAGGCAGCCCAAGGGGAGCGCAAAAGTGACGCAACATGGCTGCCACCACTGATATTTCCATGAGACCATCCCGAACCATAGGCTGATTTTCCTTCCTAGGGTTAAGGTTTGAGTTACGCCTAGGGTAAGGGTTCTATTAACCAGAAAGCCCTGAGTTCCAAGAACACAGCAGCTGCGAAGGACTAGCCAAGAAGAGCGCAAAAGTACCACAACATGCCTGCCTCCACAGCTTTTTCCTTGGGGACATGCCTAATTCCTGGCTGATTTGCCTTTCTCGTCTTAGGTTTGAGGTTCGGCCTAGGGCTAGGATTTTTAAAATCAGGAAGCCCTGAGTTCCAGGCACACTGGAGCTGTGAAAGGCATCCAAAAGGGAGTGCAAAAGTGCCACAACATGGCTGCTTTCACGGCTTTTTCCTTGGCGAGACGCCTAACACCAGGCTGATTTACCTTCCCAGGGTTACTGTTAGGCTTAGGCCTAGGGCTAGGATTTTTAAAACTAGGAAGCCCTGGGCTCCAGGCACACTGCAGCTGTTCAAGGCATCCCAAGGGGAGTACAAAAGTGCAACAACATGGCAGCTTTCACAGCTTTTTCCTTGGCACCATCCCTATACTTAGGCTGATTTATCTGCCTAGGGTTAGGGTTAGGGTTCAGCCTAGGGCTTGGATTTTTTTAACCAGGAAGCCCTGAGTTCCAGGCTTACTTCATCTGCCAAAGGCATCCCAAAGGGAGTGCAGAAGTGCCACAACATGGCTGCTTTCACGGCTTTTCCCTTAGGAAGAACCCTAATACCCGGCTGATTTACCTTCCTAGGGTTACTGTTAGGCTTAGGCCTAGGACTTTTAAAACCAGGAAGCCCTGGGCTCCAGGCACACTGCAGCTGCGAAAGGCATCCCAAGGGGAGCGCAAAAGTGACGCAACTTGGCTGCCACCACTGATATTTCCATGAGACCATCCGGAATCATAGGCTGATTTTCCTTCCTAGGGTTAAGGTTTGAGTTACGCCTAGGGTAAGGGTCTATTAACCAGAAAGCCCTGAGTTCCAAGAACACAGCAGCTGCGAAGGACTACCCAAGAAGAGCGCAAAAGTAGCACAACATGCCTGCCTCCACAGCTTTTTCCTTGGGGACATGCCTAATTCCTGGCTGATTTGCCTTTCTCGTCTTAGGGTTGGGGTTCGGCCTAGGGCTAGGATTTTTAAAAGCAGGAAGCCCTGAGTTCCAGGCACACTGGAGCTGTGAAAGGCATCCAAAAGGGAGTGCAAAAGTGCCACAACATGGCTGCTTTCACGGCTTTTTCCTTGGCAAGACGCCTAACACCAGGCTGATTTACCTTCCCAGGGTTACTGTTAGGCTTAGGCCTAGGGCTAGGATTTTTAAAACTAGGAAGCCCTGGGCTCCAGGCACACTGCAGCTGTTCAAGGCATCCCAAGGGGAGTACAAAAGTGCAACAACATGGCAGCTTTCACAGCTTTTTCCTTGGCACCATCCCTATACCTAGGCTGATTTATCTGCCTAGGGTTAGGGTTAGGCTTCAGCCTAGGGCTTGGATTTTTTTAACCAGGAAGCCCTGAGTTCCAGGCTTACTTCATCTGCCAAAGGCATCCCAAAGGGAGTGCAGAAGTGCCACAACATGGCTGCTTTCACGGCTTTTCCCTTAGGAAGAACCCTAATACCCGGCTGATTTACCTTCCTAGGGTTACTGTTAGGCTTAGGCCTAGGACTTTTAAAACCAGGAAGCCCTGGGCTCCAGGCACACTGCAGCTGCGAAAGGGAGCCCAAGGGGAACGCAAAAGTGACGCAACTTGGCTGCCACCACTGATATTTCCATGAGACCATCCCGAACCATAGGCTGATTTTCCTTCCTAGGGTTAAGGTTTGAGTTACGCCTAGGGTAAGGGTCTATTAACCAGAAAGCCCTGAGTTCCAAGAACACAGCAGCTGCGAAGGACTACCCAAGAAGAGCGCAAAAGTACCACAACATGCCTGCCTCCACAGCTTTTTCCTTGGGGACATGCCTAATTCCTGGCTGATTTGCCTTTCTCGTCTTAGGGTTGGGGTTCGGCCTAGGGCTAGGATTTTTAAAAGCAGGAAGCCCTGAGTTCCAGGCACACTGCAGCTGTGAAAGGCATCCAAAAGGGAGTGCAAAAGTGCCACAACATGGCTGCTTTCACGGCTTTTTCCTTGGCAAGACGCCTAACACCAGGCTGATTTCCCTTCCCAGGGTTACTGTTAGGCTTAGGCCTAGGGCTAGGATTTTTAAAACTAGGAAGCCCTGGGCTCCAGGCACACTGCAGCTGTTCAAGGCATCCCAAGGGGAGTACAAAAGTGCAACAACATGGCAGCTTTCACAGCTTTTTCCTTGGCACCATCCCTATACCTAGGCTGATTTATCTGCCTAGGGTTAGGGTTAGGGTTCAGCCTAGGGCTTGGATTTTTTTAACCAGGAAGCCCTGAGTTCCAGGCTTACTTCATCTGCCAAAGGCATCCCAAAGGGAGTGCAGAAGTGCCACAACATGGCTGCTTTCACGGCTTTTCCCTTAGGAAGAACCCTAATACCCGGCTGATTTACCTTCCTAGGGTTACTGTTAGGCTTAGGCCTAGGACTTTTAAAACCAGGAAGCCCTGGGCTCCAGGCACACTGCAGCTGCGAAAGGCAGGCATCCCAAGGGGAGCGCAAAAGTGACGCAACATGGCTGCCACCACTGATATTTCCATGAGACCTTCCTGAACCATAGGCTGATTTTCCTTCCTAGGGTTAAGGTTTGAGTTACGCCTAGGGTAAGGGTTCTATTAACCAGAAAGCCCTGAGTTCCAAGAACACAGCAGCTGCGAAGGACTAGCCAAGAAGAGCGCAAAAGTACCACAACATGCCTGCCTCCACAGCTTTTTCCTTGGGGACATGCCTAATTCCTGGCTGATTTGCCTTTCTCGTCTTAGGTTTGAGGTTCGGCCTAGGGCTAGGATTTTTAAAATCAGGAAGCCCTGAGTTCCAGGCACACTGGAGCTGTGAAAGGCATCCAAAAGGGAGTGCAAAAGTGCCACAACATGGCTGCTTTCACGGCTTTTTCCTTGGCAAGACGCCTAACACCAGGCTGATTTGCCTTCCCAGGGTTACTGTTAGGCTTAGGCCTAGGGCTAGGATTTTTAAAACTAGGAAGCCCTGGGCTCCAGGCACACTGCAGCTGTTCAAGGCATCCCAAGGGGAGTACAAAAGTGCAACAACATGGCAGCTTTCACAGCTTTTTCCTTGGCACCATCCCTATACCTAGGCTGATTTATCTGCCTAGGGTTAGGGTTAGGGTTCAGCCTAGGGCTTGGATTTCTTTAACCAGGAAGCCCTGAGTTCCAGGCTTACTTCATCTGCCAAAGGCATCCCAAAGGGAGTGCAGAAGTGCCACAACATGGCTGCTTTCACGGCTTTTCCCTTAGGAAGAACCCTAATACCCGGCTGATTTACCTTCCTAGGGTTACTGTTAGGCTTAGGCCTAGGACTTTTAAAACCAGGAAGCCCTGGGCTCCAGGCACACTGCAGCTGCGAAAGGCAGGCATCCCAAGGGGAGCGCAAAAGTGACGCAACTTGGCTGCCACCACTGATATTTCCATGAGTCCATCCGGAACCATAGGCTGATTTTCCTTCCTAGGGTTAAGGTTTGAGTTACGCCTAGGGTAAGGGTCTATTAACCAGAAAGCCCTGAGTTCCAAGAACACAGCAGCTGCGAAGGACTAGCCAAGAAGAGCGCAAAAGTAGCACAACATGCCTGCCTCCACAGCTTTTTCCTTGGGGACATGCCTAATTCCTGGCTGATTTGCCTTTCTCGTCTTAGGGTTGGGGTTCGGCCTAGGGCTAGGATTTTTAAAATCAGGAAGCCCTGAGTTCCAGGCACACTGGAGCTGTGAAAGGCATCCAAAAGGGAGTGCAAAAGTGCCACAACATGGCTGCTTTCACGGCTTTTTCCTTGGCAAGACGCCTTACACCAGGCTGATTTGCCTTCCCAGGGTTACTGTTAGGCTTAGGCCAAGGGCTAGGATTTTTAAAACTAGGAAGCCCTGGGCTCCAGGCACACTGCAGCTGTTCAAGGCATCCCAAGGGGAGTACAAAAGTGCAACAACATGGCAGCTTTCACAGCTTTTTCCTTGGCACCATCCCTATACCTAGGCTGATTTATCTGCCTAGGGTTAGGGTTAGGGTTCAGCCTAGGGCTTGGATTTCTTTAACCAGGAAGCCCTGAGTTCCAGGCTTACTTCATCTGCCAAAGGCATCCCAAAGGGAGTGCAGAAGTGCCACAACATGGCTGCTTTCACGGCTTTTCCCTTAGGAAGAACCCTAATACCCGGCTGATTTACCTTCCTAGGGTTACTGTTAGGCTTAGGCCTAGGACTTTTAAAACCAGGAAGCCCTGGGCTCCAGGCACACTGCAGCTGCGAAAGGCAGGCATCACAAGGGGAGCGCAAAAGTGACGCAACTTGGCTGCCACCACTGATATTTCCATGAGACCATCCCGAACCATAGGCTGATTTTCCTTCCTAGGGTTAAGGTTTGAGTTACGCCTAGGGTAAGGGTCTATTAACCAGAAAGCCCTGAGTTCCAAGAACACAGCAGCTGCGAAGGACTAGCCAAGAAGAGCGCAAAAGTACCACAACATGCCTGCCTCCACAGCTTTTTCCTTGGGGACATGCCTAATTCCTGGCTGATTTGCCTTTCTCGTCTTAGGGTTGGGGTTCGGCCTAGGGCTAGGATTTTTAAAATCAGGAAGCCCTGAGTTCCAGGCACACTGCAGCTGTGAAAGGCATCCAAAAGGGAGTGCAAAAGTGCCACAACATGGCTGCTTTCACGGCTTTTTCCTTGGCAAGACGCCTAACACCAGGCTGATTTACCTTCCCAGGGTTACTGTTAGGCTTAGGCCTAGGGCTAGGATTTTTAAAACTAGGAAGCCCTTAGCTCCAGGCACACTGCAGCTGTTCAAGGCATCCCAAGGGGAGTACAAAAGTGCAACAACATGGCAGCTTTCACAGCTTTTTCCTTGGCACCATCCCTATACCTAGGCTGATTTATCTGCCTAGGGTTAGGGTTAGGGTTCAGCCTAGGGCTTGGATTTCTTTAACCAGGAAGCCCTGAGTTCCAGGCTTACTTCATCTGCCAAAGGCATCCCAAAGGGAGTGCAGAAGTGCCACAACATGGCTGCTTTCACGGCTTTTCCCTTAGGAAGAACCCTAATACCCGGCTGATTTACCTTCCTAGGGTTACTGTTAGGCTTAGGCCTAGGACTTTTAAAACCAGGAAGCCCTGGGCTCCAGGCACACTGCAGCTGCGAAAGGCATCCCAAGGGGAGCGCAAAAGTGACGCAACTTGGCTGCCACCACTGATATTTCCATGAGACCATCCCGAACCATAGGCTGATTTTCCTTCCTAGGGTTAAGGTTTGAGTTACGCCTAGGGTAAGGGTCTATTAACCAGAAAGCCCTGAGTTCCAAGAACACAGCAGCTGCGAAGGACTAGCCAAGAAGAGCGCAAAAGTACCACAACATGCCTGCCTCCACAGCTTTTTCCTTGGGGACATGCCTAATTCCTGGCTGATTTGCCTTTCTCGTCTTAGGTTTGAGGTTCGGCCTAGGGCTAGGATTTTTAAAATCAGGAAGCCCTGAGTTCCAGGCACACTGGAGCTGTGAAAGGCATCCAAAAGGGAGTGCAAAAGTGCCACAACATGGCTGCTTTCACGGCTTTTTCCTTGGCAAGACGCCTAACACCAGGCTGATTTGCCTTCCCAGGGTTACTGTTAGGCTTAGGCCTAGGGCTAGGATTTTTAAAACTAGGAAGCCCTGGGCTCCAGGCACACTGCAGCTGTTCAAGGCATCCCAAGGGGAGTACAAAAGTGCAACAACATGGCAGCTTTCACAGCTTTTTCCTTGGCACCATCCCTATACCTAGGCTGATTTATCTGCCTAGGGTTAGGGTTAGGGTTCAGCCTAGGGCTTGGATTTCTTTAACCAGGAAGCCCTGAGTTCCAGGCTTACTTCATCTGCCAAAGGCATCCCAAAGGGAGTGCAGAAGTGCCACAACATGGCTGCTTTCACGGCTTTTCCCTTAGGAAGAACCCTAATACCCGGCTGATTTACCTTCCTAGGGTTACTGTTAGGCTTAGGCCTAGGACTTTTAAAACCAGGAAGCCCTGGGCTCCAGGCACACTGCAGCTGCGAAAGGCAGGCATCCCAAGGGGAGCGCAAAAGTGACGCAACTTGGCTGCCACCACTGATATTTCCATGAGACCATCCCGAACCATAGGCTGATTTTCCTTCCTAGGGTTAAGGTTTGAGTTACGCCTAGGGTAAGGGTCTATTAACCAGAAAGCCCTGAGTTCCAAGAACACAGCAGCTGCGAAGGACTAGCCAAGAAGAGCGCAAAAGTACCACAACATGCCTGCCTCCACAGCTTTTTCCTTGGGGACATGCCTAATTCCTGGCTGATTTGCCTTTCTCGTCTTAGGGTTGGGGTTCGGCCTAGGGCTAGGATTTTTAAAAGCAGGAAGCCCTGAGTTCCAGGCACACTGGAGCTGTGAAAGGCATCCAAAAGGGAGTGCAAAAGTGCCACAACATGGCTGCTTTCACGGCTTTTTCCTTGGCAAGACGCCTAACACCAGGCTGATTTACCTTCCCAGGGTTACTGTTAGGCTTAGGCCTAGGGCTAGGATTTTTAAAACTAGGAAGCCCTTAGCTCCAGGCACACTGCAGCTGTTCAAGGCATCCCAAGGGGAGTACAAAAGTGCAACAACATGGCAGCTTTCACAGCTTTTTCCTTGGCACCATCCCTATACCTAGGCTGATTTATCTGCCTAGGGTTAGGGTTAGGGTTCAGCCTAGGGCTTGGATTTCTTTAACCAGGAAGCCCTGAGTTCCAGGCTTACTTCATCTGCCAAAGGCATCCCAAAGGGAGTGCAGAAGTGCCACAACATGGCTGCTTTCACGGCTTTTCCCTTAGGAAGAACGCTAATACCCGGCTGATTTACCTTCCTAGGGTTACTGTTAGGCTTAGGCCTAGGACTTTTAAAACCAGGAAGCCCTGGGCTCCAGGCACACTGCAGCTGCGAAAGGCATCCCAAGGGGAGCGCAAAAGTGACGCAACTTGGCTGCCACCACTGATATTTCCATGAGAGCATCCCGAACCATAGGCTGATTTTCCTTCCTAGGGTTAAGGTTTGAGTTACGCCTAGGGTAAGGGTCTATTAACCAGAAAGCCCTGAGTTCCAAGAACACAGCAGCTGCGAAGGACTAGCCAAGAAGAGCGCAAAAGTACCACAACATGCCTGCCTCCACAGCTTTTTCCTTGGGGACATGCCTAATTCCTGGCTGATTTGCCTTTCTCGTCTTAGGTTTGAGGTTCGGCCTAGGGCTAGGATTTTTAAAATCAGGAAGCCCTGAGTTCCAGGCACACTGGAGCTGTGAAAGGCATCCAAAAGGGAGTGCAAAAGTGCCACAACATGGCTGCTTTCACGGCTTTTTCCTTGGCAAGACGCCTAACACCAGGCTGATTTGCCTTCCCAGGGTTACTGTTAGGCTTAGGCCTAGGGCTAGGATTTTTAAAACTAGGAAGCCCTTAGCTCCAGGCACACTGCAGCTGTTCAAGGCATCCCAAGGGGAGTACAAAAGTGCAACAACATGGCAGCTTTCACAGCTTTTTCCTTGGCACCATCCCTATACCTAGGCTGATTTTTCTGCCTAGGGTTAGGGTTAGGGTTCAGCCTAGGGCTTGGATTTCTTTAACCAGGAAGCCCTGAGTTCCAGGCTTACTTCATCTGCCAAAGGCATCCCAAAGGGAGTGCAGAAGTGCCACAACATGGCTGCTTTCACGGCTTTTCCCTTAGGAAGAACGCTAATACCCGGCTGATTTACCTTCCTAGGGTTACTGTTAGGCTTAGGCCTAGGACTTTTAAAACCAGGAAGCCCTGGGCTCCAGGCACACTGCAGCTGCAAAAGGCATCCCAAGGGGAGCGCAAAAGTGACGCAACTTGGCTGCCACCACTGATATTTCCATGAGACCATCCCGAACCATAGGCTGATTTTCCTTCCTAGGGTTAAGGTTTGAGTTACGCCTAGGGTAAGGGTCTATTAACCAGAAAGCCCTGAGTTCCAAGAACACAGCAGCTGCGAAGGACTAGCCAAGAAGAGCGCAAAAGTAGCACAACATGCCTGCCTCCACAGCTTTTTCCTTGGGGACATGCCTAATTCCTGGCTGATTTGCCTTTCTCGTCTTAGGGTTGGGGTTCGGCCTAGGGCTAGGATTTTTAAAATCAGGAAGCCCTGAGTTCCAGGCACACTGGAGCTGTGAAAGGCATCCAAAAGGGAGTGCAAAAGTGCCACAACATGGCTGCTTTCACGGCTTTTTCCTTGGCAAGACGCCTAACACCAGGCTGATTTACCTTCCCAGGGTTACTGTTAGGCTTAGGCCTAGGGCTAGGATTTTTAAAACTAGGAAGCCCTTAGCTCCAGGCACACTGCAGCTGTTCAAGGCATCCCAAGGGGAGTACAAAAGTGCAACAACATGGCAGCTTTCACAGCTTTTTCCTTGGCACCATCCCTATACCTAGGCTGATTTATCTGCCTAGGGTTAGGGTTAGGGTTCAGCCTAGGGCTTGGATTTTTTTAACCAGGAAGCCCTGAGTTCCAGGCTTACTTCATCTGCCAAAGGCATCCCAAAGGGAGTGCAGAAGTGCCACAACATGGCTGCTTTCACGGCTTTTCCCTTAGGAAGAACCCTAATACCCGGCTGATTTACCTTCCTAGGGTTACTGTTAGGCTTAGGCCTAGGACTTTTAAAACCAGGAAGCCCTGGGCTCCAGGCACACTGCAGCTGCGAAAGGCATCCCAAGGGGAGCGCAAAAGTGACGCAACTTGGCTGCCACCACTGATATTTCCATGAGACCATCCCGAACCATAGGCTGATTTTCCTTCCTAGGGTTAAGGTTTGAGTTACGCCTAGGGTAAGGGTCTATTAACCAGAAAGCCCTGAGTTCCAAGAACACAGCAGCTGCGAAGGACTAGCCAAGAAGAGCGCAAAAGTAGCACAACATGCCTGCCTCCACAGCTTTTTCCTTGGGGACATGCCTAATTCCTGGCTGATTTGCCTTTCTCGTCTTAGGGTTGGGGTTTGGCCTAGGGCTAGGATTTTTAAAATCAGGAAGCCCTGAGTTCCAGGCACACTGGAGCTGTGAAAGGCATCCAAAAGGGAGTGCAAAAGTGCCACAACATGGCTGCTTTCACGGCTTTTTCCTTGGCAAGACGCCTAACACCAGGCTGATTTACCTTCCCAGGGTTACTGTTAGGCTTAGGCCTAGGGCTAGGATTTTTAAAACTAGGAAGCCCTTAGCTCCAGGCACACTGCAGCTGTTCAAGGCATCCCAAGGGGAGTACAAAAGTGCAACAACATGGCAGCTTTCACAGCTTTTTCCTTGGCACCATCCCTATACCTAGGCTGATTTATCTGCCTAGGGTTAGGGTTAGGGTTCAGCCTAGGGCTTGGATTTTTTTAACCAGGAAGCCCTGAGTTCCAGGCTTACTTCATCTGCCAAAGGCATCCCAAAGGGAGTGCAGAAGTGCCACAACATGGCTGCTTTCACGGCTTTTCCCTTAGGAAGAACCCTAATACCCGGCTGATTTACCTTCCTAGGGTTACTGTTAGGCTTAGGCCTAGGACTTTTAAAACCAGGAAGCCCTGGGCTCCAGGCACACTGCAGCTGCGAAAGGCATCCCAAGGGGAGCGCAAAAATGACGCAACTTGGCTGCCACCACTGATATTTCCATGAGAACATCCCGAACCATAGGCTGATTTTCCTTCCTAGGGTTAAGGTTTAAGTTACGCCTAGGGTAAGGTTTGTATTAACCAGAAAGCCCTGAGTTCCAAGAACACAGCAGCTGCGAAGGACTAGCCAAGAAGAGCGCAAAAGTAGCACAACATGCCTGCCTCCACAGCTTTTTCCTTGGGGACATGCCTAATTCCTGGCTGATTTGCCTTTCTCGTCTTAGGGTTGGGGTTCGGCCTAGGGCTAGGATTTTTAAAAGCAGGAAGCCCTGAGTTCCAGGCACACTGGAGCTGTGAAAGGCATCCAAAAGCGAGTGCAAAAGTGCCACAACATGGCTGCTTTCACGGCTTTTTCCTTGGCAAGAAGCCTAACACCAGGCTGATTTACCTTCCCAGGGTTACTGTTAGGCTTAGGCCTAGGGCTAGGATTTTTAAAACTAGGAAGCCCTGGGCTCCAGGCACACTGCAGCTGTTCAAGGCATCCCAAGGGGAGTACAAAAGTGCAACAACATGGCAGCTTTCACAGCTTTTTCCTTGGCACCATCCCTATACCTAGGCTGATTTATCTGCCTAGGGTTAGGGTTAGGGTTCAGCCTAGGGCTTGGATTTTTTTAACCAGGAAGCCCTGAGTTCCAGGCTTACTTCATCTGCCAAAGGCATCCCAAAGGGAGTGCAGAAGTGCCACAACATGGCTGCTTTCACGGCTTTTCCCTTAGGAAGAACCCTAATACCCGGCTGATTTACCTTCCTAGGGTTACTGTTAGGCTTAGGCCTAGGACTTTTAAAACCAGGAAGCCCTGGGCTCCAGGCACACTGCAGCTGCGAAAGGCATCCCAAGGGGAGCGCAAAAGTGACGCAACTTGGCTGCCACCACTGATATTTCCATGAGACCATCCCGAACCATAGGCTGATTTTCCTTCCTAGGGTTAAGGTTTGAGTTACGCCTAGGGTAAGGGTCTATTAACCAGAAAGCCCTGAGTTCCAAGAACACAGCAGCTGCGAAGGACTAGCCAAGAAGAGCGCAAAAGTACCACAACATGCCTGCCTCCACAGCTTTTTCCTTGGGGACATGCCTAATTCCTGGCTGATTTGCCTTTCTCGTCTTAGGGTTGGGGTTCGGCCTAGGGCTAGGATTTTTAAAATCAGGAAGCCCTGAGTTCCAGGCACACTGGAGCTGTGAAAGGCATCCAAAAGGGAGTGCAAAAGTGCCACAACATGGCTGCTTTCACGGCTTTTTCCTTGGCAAGACGCCTAACACCAGGCTGATTTACCTTCCCAGGGTTACTGTTAGGCTTAGGCCTAGGGCTAGGATTTTTAAAACTAGGAAGCCCTTAGCTCCAGGCACACTGCAGCTGTTCAAGGCATCCCAAGGGGAGTACAAAAGTGCAACAACATGGCAGCTTTCACAGCTTTTTCCTTGGCACCATCCCTATACCTAGGCTGATTTATCTGCCTAGGGTTAGGGTTAGGGTTCAGCCTAGGGCTTGGATTTCTTTAACCAGGAAGCCCTGAGTTCCAGGCTTACTTCATCTGCCAAAGGCATCCCAAAGGGAGTGCAGAAGTGCCACAACATGGCTGCTTTCACGGCTTTTCCCTTAGGAAGAACCCTAATACCCGGCTGATTTACCTTCCTAGGGTTACTGTTAGGCTTAGGCCTAGGACTTTTAAAACCAGGAAGCCCTGGGCTCCAGGCACACTGCAGCTGCGAAAGGCAGCCCAAGGGGAGCGCAAAAGTGACGCAACATGGCTGCCACCACTGATATTTCCATGAGACCATCCCGAACCATAGGCTGATTTTCCTTCCTAGGGTTAAGGTTTGAGTTACGCCTAGGGTAAGGGTTCTATTAACCAGAAAGCCCTGAGTTCCAAGAACACAGCAGCTGCGAAGGACTAGCCAAGAAGAGCGCAAAAGTACCACAACATGCCTGCCTCCACAGCTTTTTCCTTGGGGACATGCCTAATTCCTGGCTGATTTGCCTTTCTCGTCTTAGGTTTGAGGTTCGGCCTAGGGCTAGGATTTTTAAAATCAGGAAGCCCTGAGTTCCAGGCACACTGGAGCTGTGAAAGGCATCCAAAAGGGAGTGCAAAAGTGCCACAACATGGCTGCTTTCACGGCTTTTTCCTTGGCGAGACGCCTAACACCAGGCTGATTTACCTTCCCAGGGTTACTGTTAGGCTTAGGCCTAGGGCTAGGATTTTTAAAACTAGGAAGCCCTGGGCTCCAGGCACACTGCAGCTGTTCAAGGCATCCCAAGGGGAGTACAAAAGTGCAACAACATGGCAGCTTTCACAGCTTTTTCCTTGGCACCATCCCTATACCTAGGCTGATTTATCTGCCTAGGGTTAGGGTTAGGGTTCAGCCTAGGGCTTGGATTTTTTTAACCAGGAAGCCCTGAGTTCCAGGCTTACTTCATCTGCCAAAGGCATCCCAAAGGGAGTGCAGAAGTGCCACAACATGGCTGCTTTCACGGCTTTTCCCTTAGGAAGAACCCTAATACCCGGCTGATTTACCTTCCTAGGGTTACTGTTAGGCTTAGGCCTAGGACTTTTAAAACCAGGAAGCCCTGGGCTCCAGGCACACTGCAGCTGCGAAAGGCATCCCAAGGGGAGTGCAAAAGTGACGCAACTTGGCTGCCACCACTGATATTTCCATGAGACCATCCCGAACCATAGGCTGATTTTCCTTCCTAGGGTTAAGGTTTGAGTTACGCCTAGGGTAAGGGTCTATTAACCAGAAAGCCCTGAGTTCCAAGAACACAGCAGCTGCGAAGGACTAGCCAAGAAGAGCGCAAAAGTACCACAACATGCCTGCCTCCACAGCTTTTTCCTTGGGGACATGCCTAATTCCTGGCTGATTTGCCTTTCTCGTCTTAGGGTTGGGGTTCGGCCTAGGGCTAGGATTTTTAAAATCAGGAAGCCCTGAGTTCCAGGCACACTGGAGCTGTGAAAGGCATCCAAAAGGGAGTGCAAAAGTGCCACAACATGGCTGCTTTCACGGCTTTTTCCTTGGCAAGACGCCTAACACCAGGCTGATTTACCTTCCCAGGGTTACTGTTAGGCTTAGGCCTAGGGCTAGGATTTTTAAAACTAGGAAGCCCTTAGCTCCAGGCACACTGCAGCTGTTCAAGGCATCCCAAGGGGAGTACAAAAGTGCAACAACATGGCAGCTTTCACAGCTTTTTCCTTGGCACCATCCCTATACCTAGGCTGATTTATCTGCCTAGGGTTAGGGTTAGGGTTCAGCCTAGGGCTTGGATTTCTTTAACCAGGAAGCCCTGAGTTCCAGGCTTACTTCATCTGCCAAAGGCATCCCAAAGGGAGTGCAGAAGTGCCACAACATGGCTGCTTTCACGGCTTTTCCCTTAGGAAGAACCCTAATACCCGGCTAATTTACCTTCCTAGGGTTACTGTTAGGCTTAGGCCTAGGACTTTTAAAACCAGGAAGCCCTGGGCTCCAGGCACACTGCAGCTGCGAAAGGCAGCCCAAGGGGAGCGCAAAAGTGACGCAACATGGCTGCCACCACTGATATTTCCATGAGAGCATCCCGAACCATAGGCTGATTTTCCTTCCTAGGGTTAAGGTTTGAGTTACGCCTAGGGTAAGGGTTCTATTAACCAGAAAGCCCTGAGTTCCAAGAACACAGCAGCTGCGAAGGACTAGCCAAGAAGAGCGCAAAAGTACCACAACATGCCTGCCTCCACAGCTTTTTCCTTGGGGACATGCCTAATTCCTGGCTGATTTGCCTTTCTCGTCTTAGGTTTGAGGTTCGGCCTAGGGCTAGGATTTTTAAAATCAGGAAGCCCTGAGTTCCAGGCACACTGGAGCTGTGAAAGGCATCCAAAAGGGAGTGCAAAAGTGCCACAACATGGCTGCTTTCACGGCTTTTTCCTTGGCAAGACGCCTAACACCAGGCTGATTTACCTTCCCAGGGTTACTGTTAGGCTTAGGCCTAGGGCTAGGATTTTTAAAACTAGGAAGCCCTGGGCTCCAGGCACACTGCAGCTGTTCAAGGCATCCCAAGGGGAGTACAAAAGTGCAACAACATGGCAGCTTTCACAGCTTTTTCCTTGGCACCATCCCTATACTTAGGCTGATTTATCTGCCTAGGGTTAGGGTTAGGGTTCAGCCTAGGGCTTGGATTTTTTTAACCAGGAAGCCCTGAGTTCCAGGCTTACTTCATCTGCCAAAGGCATCCCAAAGGGAGTGCAGAAGTGCCACAACATGGCTGCTTTCACGGCTTTTCCCTTAGGAAGAACCCTAATACCCGGCTGATTTACCTTCCTAGGGTTACTGTTAGGCTTAGGCCTAGGACTTTTAAAACCAGGAAGCCCTGGGCTCCAGGCACACTGCAGCTGCGAAAGGCATCCCAAGGGGAGCGCAAAAGTGACGCAACTTGGCTGCCACCACTGATATTTCCATGAGACCATCCGGAATCATAGGCTGATTTTCCTTCCTAGGGTTAAGGTTTGAGTTACGCCTAGGGTAAGGGTCTATTAACCAGAAAGCCCTGAGTTCCAAGAACACAGCAGCTGCGAAGGACTACCCAAGAAGAGCGCAAAAGTAGCACAACATGCCTGCCTCCACAGCTTTTTCCTTGGGGACATGCCTAATTCCTGGCTGATTTGCCTTTCTCGTCTTAGGGTTGGGGTTCGGCCTAGGGCTAGGATTTTTAAAAGCAGGAAGCCCTGAGTTCCAGGCACACTGGAGCTGTGAAAGGCATCCAAAAGGGAGTGCAAAAGTGCCACAACATGGCTGCTTTCACGGCTTTTTCCTTGGCAAGACGCCTAACACCAGGCTGATTTACCTTCCCAGGGTTACTGTTAGGCTTAGGCCTAGGGCTAGGATTTTTAAAACTAGGAAGCCCTGGGCTCCAGGCACACTGCAGCTGTTCAAGGCATCCCAAGGGGAGTACAAAAGTGCAACAACATGGCAGCTTTCACAGCTTTTTCCTTGGCACCATCCCTATACCTAGGCTGATTTATCTGCCTAGGGTTAGGGTTAGGCTTCAGCCTAGGGCTTGGATTTTTTTAACCAGGAAGCCCTGAGTTCCAGGCTTACTTCATCTGCCAAAGGCATCCCAAAGGGAGTGCAGAAGTGCCACAACATGGCTGCTTTCACGGCTTTTCCCTTAGGAAGAACCCTAATACCCGGCTGATTTACCTTCCTAGGGTTACTGTTAGGCTTAGGCCTAGGACTTTTAAAACCAGGAAGCCCTGGGCTCCAGGCACACTGCAGCTGCGAAAGGGAGCCCAAGGGGAACGCAAAAGTGACGCAACTTGGCTGCCACCACTGATATTTCCATGAGACCATCCCGAACCATAGGCTGATTTTCCTTCCTAGGGTTAAGGTTTGAGTTACGCCTAGGGTAAGGGTCTATTAACCAGAAAGCCCTGAGTTCCAAGAACACAGCAGCTGCGAAGGACTAGCCAAGAAGAGCGCAAAAGTACCACAACATGCCTGCCTCCACAGCTTTTTCCTTGGGGACATGCCTAATTCCTGGCTGATTTGCCTTTCTCGTCTTAGGGTTGGGGTTCGGCCTAGGGCTAGGATTTTTAAAATCAGGAAGCCCTGAGTTCCAGGCACACTGGAGCTGTGAAAGGCATCCAAAAGGGAGTGCAAAAGTGCCACAACATGGCTGCTTTCACGGCTTTTTCCTTGGCAAGAAGCCTAACACCAGGCTGATTTACCTTCCCAGGGTTACTGTTAGGCTTAGGCCTAGGGCTAGGATTTTTAAAACTAGGAAGCCCTGGGCTCCAGGCACACTGCAGCTGTTCAAGGCATCCCAAGGGGAGTACAAAAGTGCAACAACATGGCAGCTTTCACAGCTTTTTCCTTGGCACCATCCCTATACCTAGGCTGATTTATCTGCCTAGGGTTAGGGTTAGGGTTCAGCCTAGGGCTTGGATTTCTTTAACCAGGAAGCCCTGAGTTCCAGGCTTACTTCATCTGCCAAAGGCATCCCAAAGGGAGTGCAGAAGTGCCACAACATGGCTGCTTTCACGGCTTTTCCCTTAGGAAGAACCCTAATACCCGGCTGATTTACCTTCCTAGGGTTACTGTTAGGCTTAGGCCTAGGACTTTTAAAACCAGGAAGCCCTGGGCTCCAGGCACACTGCAGCTGCAAAAGGCATCCCAAGGGGAGCGCAAAAGTGACGCAACTTGGCTGCCACCACTGATATTTCCATGAGAGCATCCCGAACCATAGGCTGATTTTCCTTCCTAGGGTTAAGGTTTGAGTTACGCCTAGGGTAAGGGTCTATTAACCAGAAAGCCCTGAGTTCCAAGAACACAGCAGCTGCGAAGGACTAGCCAAGAAGAGCGCAAAAGTAGCACAACATGCCTGCCTCCACAGCTTTTTCCTTGGGGACATGCCTAATTCCTGGCTGATTTGCCTTTCTCGTCTTAGGGTTGGGGTTCGGCCTAGGGCTAGGATTTTTAAAATCAGGAAGCCCTGAGTTCCAGGCACACTGCAGCTGTGAAAGGCATCCAAAAGCGAGTGCAAAAGTGCCACAACATGGCTGCTTTCACGGCTTTTTCCTTGGCAAGAAGCCTAACACCAGGCTGATTTCCCTTCCCAGGGTTACTGTTAGGCTTAGGCCTAGGGCTAGGATTTTTAAAACTAGGAAGCCCTGGGCTCCAGGCACACTGCAGCTGTTCAAGGCATCCCAAGGGGAGTACAAAAGTGCAACAACATGGCAGCTTTCACAGCTTTTTCCTTGGCACCATCCCTATACCTAGGCTGATTTATCTGCCTAGGGTTAGGGTTAGGGTTCAGCCTAGGGCTTGGATTTTTTTAACCAGGAAGCCCTGAGTTCCAGGCTTACTTCATCTGCCAAAGGCATCCCAAAGGGAGTGCAGAAGTGCCACAACATGGCTGCTTTCACGGCTTTTCCCTTAGGAAGAACCCTAATACCCGGCTGATTTACCTTCCTAGGGTTACTGTTAGGCTTAGGCCTAGGACTTTTAAAACCAGGAAGCCCTGGGCTCCAGGCACACTGCAGCTGCGAAAGGCATCCCAAGGGGAGCGCAAAAGTGACGCAACTTGGCTGCCACCACTGATATTTCCATGAGACCATCCCGAACCATAGGCTGATTTTCCTTCCTAGGGTTAAGGTTTGAGTTACGCCTAGGGTAAGGGTCTATTAACCAGAAAGCCCTGAGTTCCAAGAACACAGCAGCTGCGAAGGACTAGCCAAGAAGAGCGCAAAAGTACCACAACATGCCTGCCTCCACAGCTTTTTCCTTGGGGACATGCCTAATTCCTGGCTGATTTGCCTTTCTCGTCTTAGGTTGGGGTTCGGCCTAGGGCTAGGATTTTTAAAATCAGGAAGCCCTGAGTTCCAGGCACACTGGAGCTGTGAAAGGCATCCAAAAGGGAGTGCAAAAGTGCCACAACATGGCTGCTTTCACGGCTTTTTCCTTGGCAAGAAGCCTAACACCAGGCTGATTTACCTTCCCAGGGTTACTGTTAGGCTTAGGCCTAGGGCTAGGATTTTTAAAACTAGGAAGCCCTGGGCTCCAGGCACACTGCAGCTGTTCAAGGCATCCCAAGGGGAGTACAAAAGTGCAACAACATGGCAGCTTTCACAGCTTTTTCCTTGGCACCATCCCTATACCTAGGCTGATTTATCTGCCTAGGGTTAGGGTTAGGGTTCAGCCTAGGGCTTGGATTTCTTTAACCAGGAAGCCCTGAGTTCCAGGCTTACTTCATCTGCCAAAGGCATCCCAAAGGGAGTGCAGAAGTGCCACAACATGGCTGCTTTCACGGCTTTTCCCTTAGGAAGAACCCTAATACCCGGCTGATTTACCTTCCTAGGGTTACTGTTAGGCTTAGGCCTAGGACTTTTAAAACCAGGAAGCCCTGGGCTCCAGGCACACTGCAGCTGCGAAAGGCATCCCAAGGGGAGCGCAAAAGTGACGCAACTTGGCTGCCACCACTGATATTTCCATGAGACCATCCCGAACCATAGGCTGATTTTCCTTCCTAGGGTTAAGGTTTGAGTTACGCCTAGGGTAAGGGTCTATTAACCAGAAAGCCCTGAGTTCCAAGAACACAGCAGCTGCGAAGGACTAGCCAAGAAGAGCGCAAAAGTACCACAATATGCCTGCCTCCACAGCTTTTTCCTTGGGGACATGCCTAATTCCTGGCTGATTTGCCTTTCTCGTCTTAGGTTTGAGGTTCGGCCTAGGGCTAGGATTTTTAAAATCAGGAAGCCCTGAGTTCCAGGCACACTGGAGCTGTGAAAGGCATCCAAAAGGGAGTGCAAAAGTGCCACAACATGGCTGCTTTCACGGCTTTTTCCTTGGCAAGACGCCTAACACCAGGCTGATTTGCCTTCCCAGGGTTACTGTTAGGCTTAGGCCTAGGGCTAGGATTTTTAAAACTAGGAAGCCCTTAGCTCCAGGCACACTGCAGCTGTTCAAGGCATCCCAAGGGGAGTACAAAAGTGCAACAACATGGCAGCTTTCACAGCTTTTTCCTTGGCACCATCCCTATACCTAGGCTGATTTATCTGCCTAGGGTTAGGGTTAGGGTTCAGCCTAGGGCTTGGATTTCTTTAACCAGGAAGCCCTGAGTTCCAGGCTTACTTCATCTGCCAAAGGCATCCCAAAGGGAGTGCAGAAGTGCCACAACATGGCTGCTTTCACGGCTTTTCCCTTAGGAAGAACCCTAATACCCGGCTGATTTACCTTCCTAGGGTTACTGTTAGGCTTAGGCCTAGGACTTTTAAAACCAGGAAGCCCTGGGCTCCAGGCACACTGCAGCTGCGAAAGGCATCCAAAGGGGAGCGCAAAAGTGACGCAACTTGGCTGCCACCACTGATATTTCCATGAGACCATTCCTAACCATAGGCTGATTTTCCTTCCTAGGGTTAAGGTTTGAGTTACGCCTAGGGTAAGGGTTCTATTAACCAGAAAGCCCTGAGTTCCAAGAACACAGCAGCTGCGAAGGACTAGCCAAGAAGAGCGCAAAAGTACCACAACATGCCTGCCTCCACAGCTTTTTCCTTGGGGACATGCCTAATTCCTGGCTGATTTGCCTTTCTCGTCATAGGGTTGGGGTTCGGCCTAGGGCTAGGATTTTTAAAAGCAGGAAGCCCTGAGTTCCAGGCACACTGGAGCTGTGAAAGGCATCCAAAAGGGAGTGCAAAAGTGCCACAACATGGCTGCTTTCACGGCTTTTTCCTTGGCAAGAATCTTAACACCAGGCTGATTTACTTTCCCAGGGTTACTGTTAGGCTTAGGCCTAGGGCTAGGATTTTTGAAACTAGGAGGCCCTTAGCTCCAGGCACACTGCAGCTGTTCAAGGCATCCCAAGGGGAGTACAAAAGTGCAACAACATGGCTGCTTTCACAGCTTTTTCCTTGGCAAGAAGCCTAACACCAGGCTGATTTACTTTCCCAGGGTTACTGTTAGGCTTAGGCCTAGGGCTAGGATTTTTGAAACTAGGAAGCCCTGGGCTCCAGGCACACTGCAGCTGTTCAAGGCATCCCAAGGGGAGTACAAAAGTGCAACAACATGGCAGCTTTCACAGCTTTTTCCTTGGCACCATCCCTATACCTAGGCTGATTTATCTGCCTAGGGTTAGGGTTAGGGTTCAGCCTAGGGCTTGGATTTCTTTAACCAGGAAGCCCTGAGTTCCAGGCTTACTTCATCTGCCAAAGGCATCCCAAAGGGAGTGCAGAAGTGCCACAACATGGCTGCTTTCACGGCTTTTTCCTTGGCAAGAAGCCTAACATCAGGCTGATTTACCTTCCCAGGGTTACTGTTAGGCTTAGGCCTAGGGCTAGGATTTTTGAAACTAGGAAGCCCTTAGCTCCAGGCACACTGCAGCTGTTCAAGGCATCCCAAGGGGACTACAAAAGTGCAACAACATGGCTGCTTTCACGGCTTTTCCCTTAGGAAGAACCCTAATACCCGGCTGATTTACCTTCCTAGGGTTACTGTTAGGCTTAGGCCTAGGACTTTTAAAACCAGGAAGCCCTGGGCTCCAGGCACACTGCAGCTGCGAAAGGCATCCCAAGGGGAGCGCAAAAGTGACGCAACTTGGCTGCCACCACTGATATTTCCATGAGACCATCCCGAACCATAGGTTGATTTTCCTTCCTAGGGTTAAGGTTTGAGTTACGCCTAGGGTAAGGGTTCTATTAACCAGAAAGCCCTGAGTTCCAAGAACACAGCAGCTGCGAAGGACTAGCCAAGAAGAGCGCAAAAGTACCACAACATGCCTGCCTCCACAGCTTTTTCCTTGGGGACATGCCTAATTCCTGGCTGATTTGCCTTTCTCGTCTTAGGGTTGGGGTTCGGCCTAGGGCTAGGATTTTAAAAGCAGGAAGCCCTGAGTTCCAGGCACACTGGAGCTGTGAAAGGCATCCAAAAGGGAGTGCAAAAGTGCCACAACATGGCTGCTTTCACGGCTTTTTCCTTGGCAAGAAGCCTAACACCAGGCTGATTTGCCTTCCCAGGGTTACTGTTAGGCTTAGGCCTAGGGCTAGGATTTTTAAAACTAGGAAGCCCTGGGCTCCAGGCACACTGCAGCTGTTCAAGGCATCCCAAGGGGAGTACAAAAGTGCAACAACATGGCAGCTTTCACAGCTTTTTCCTTGGCACCATCCCTATACCTAGGCTGATTTATCTGCCTAGGGTTAGGGTTAGGGTTCAGCCTAGGGCTTGAATTTTTTTTAACCAGGAAGCCCTGAGTTCCAGGCTTACTTCATCTGCCAAAGGCATCCCAAAGGGAGTGCAGAAGTGCCACAACATGGCTGCTTTCACGGCTTTTCCCTTAGGAAGAACCCTAATACCCGGCTGATTTACCTTCCTAGGGTTACTGTTAGGCTTAGGCCTAGGACTTTTAAAACCAGGAAGCCCTGGGCTCCAGGCACACTGCAGCTGTGAAAGGCATCCCAAGGGCAGCGCAAAAGTGACGCAACTTGGCTGCCACCACTGATATTTCCATGAGACCATCCCGAACCATAGGATGATTTTCCTTCCTAGGGTTAAGGTTTGAGTTACGCCTAGGGTAAGGGTTCTATTAACCAGAAAGCCCTGAGTTCCAAGAACACAGCAGCTGCGAAGGACTAGCCAAGAAGAGCGCAAAAGTACCACAACATGCCTGCCTCCACAGCTTTTTCCTTGGGGACATGCCTAATTCCTGGCTGATTTGCCTTTCTCGTCTTAGGGTTGGGGTTCGGCCTAGGGCTAGGATTTTTAAAATCAGGAAGCCCTGAGTTCCAGGCACACTGGAGCTGTGAAAGGCATCCAAAAGGGAGTGCAAAAGTGCCACAACATGGCTGCTTTCACGGCTTTTTCCTTGGCAAGAAGCCTAACATCAGGCTGATTTACTTTCCCAGGGTTACTGTTAGGCTTAGGCCTAGGGCTAGGATTTTTGAAACTAGGAAGCCCTTAGCTCCAGGCACACTGCAGCTCTTCAATGCATCCCAAGGGGAGTACAAAAGTGCAACAACATGGCAGCTTTCACAGCTTTTTTCTTGGCACCATCCCTATACCTAGGCTGATTTATCTGCCTAGGGTTAGGGTTCAGCCTAGGGCTTGAATTTTTTTAACCAGGAAGCCCTGAGTTCCAGGCTTACTTCATCTGCCAAAGGCATCCCAAAGGGAGTGCAAAAGTGCCACAACATGGCTGCTCTCACGGCTTTTTCCTTGGCAAGAAGCCTAACATCAGGCTGATTTACTTTCCCAGGGTTACTGTTAGGCTTAGGCCTAGGGCTAGGATTTTTGAAACTAGGAAGCCCTTAGCTCCAGGCACACTGCAGCTGTTCAAGGCATCCCAAGGGGAGTACAAAAGTGCAACAACATGGCAGCTTTCACAGCTTTTTCCTTGGCACCATCCCTATACCTAGGCTGATTTATCTGCCTAGGGTTAGGGTTAGGGTTCAGCCTAGGGCTTGAATTTTTTTTACCAGGAAGCCCTGAGTTCCAGGCTTACTTCATCTGCCAAAGGCATCCCAAAGGGAGTGCAGAAGTGCCACAACATGGCTGCTTTCACCCCTTGTTCCTTGGCAAGACGCCTAACACCAGGCTGACTTACCTTCCCAGGGTTACTATTAGGCTTAGGCCTAGGGCTAGGATTTTTAAAACTAGGAAGCCCTTAGCTCCAGGCACACTGCAGCTGTTCAAGGCATCCCAAGGGGAGTACAAAAGTGCAACAACATGGCAGCTTTCACAGCTTTTTCCTTGGCACCATCCCTATACCTAGGCTGATTTATCTGCCTAGGGTTAGGGTTAGGGTTCAGCCTAGGGCTTGAATTTCTTTAACCAGGAAGCCCTGAGTTCCAGGCTTACTTCATCTGCCAAAGGCATCCCAAAGGGAGTGCAGAAGTGCCACAACATGGCTGCTTTCACGGCTTTTCCCTTAGGAAGAACCCTAATACCCGGCTGATTTACCTTCCTAGGGTTACTGTTAGGCTTAGGCCTAGGACTTTTAAAACCAGGAAGCCCTGGGCTCCAGGCACACTGCAGCTGCAAAAGGCATCCCAAGGGGAGCGCAAAAGTGACGCAACTTGGCTGCCACCACTGATATTTCCATGAGACCATCCCGAACCATAGGTTGATTTTCCTTCCTAGGGTTAAGGTTTGAGTTACGCCTAGGGTAAGGGTCTATTAACCAGAAAGCCCTGAGTTCCAAGAACACAGCAGCTGCGAAGGACTACCCAAGAAGAGCGCAAAAGTAGCACAACATGCCTGCCTCCACAGCTTTTTCCTTGGGGACATGCCTAATTCCTGGCTGATTTGCCTTTCTCGTCTTAGGGTTGCGGTTCGGCCTAGGGCCAGGATTTTTAAAAGCAGGAAGCCCTGAGTTCCAGGCACACTGCAGCTGTGAAAGGCATCCAAAAGGGAGTGCAAAAGTGCCACAACATGGCTGCTTTCACGGCTTTTTCCTTGGCAAGAAGCCTAACACCAGGCTGATTTACTTTCCCAGGGTTACTGTTAGGCTTAGGCCTAGGGCTAGGATTTTTGAAACTAGGAGGCCCTTAGCTCCAGGCACACTGCAGCTGTTCATGGCATCCCAAGGGGAGTACAAAAGTGCAACAACATGGCAGCTTTCACAGCTTTTTCCTTGGCAAGAAGCCTAACACCAGGCTGATTTACTTTCCCAGGGTTACTGTTAGGCTTAGGCCTAGGGCTAGGATTTTTGAAACTAGGAAGCCCTTAGCTCCAGGCACACTGCAGCTCTTCAATGCATCCCAAGGGGAGTACAAAAGTGCAACAACATGGCAGCTTTCACAGCTTTTTTCTTGGCACCATCCCTATACCTAGGCTGATTTATCTGCCTAGGGTTAGGGTTCAGCCTAGGGCTTGAATTTTTTTAACCAGGAAGCCCTGAGTTCCAGGCTTACTTCATCTGCCAAAGGCATCCCAAAGGGAGTGCAAAAGTGCCACAACATGGCTGCTCTCACGGCTTTTTCCTTGGCAAGAAGCCTAACATCAGGCTGATTTACTTTCCCAGGGTTACTGTTAGGCTTAGGCCTAGGGCTAGGATTTTTGAAACTAGGAAGCCCTTAGCTCCAGGCACACTGCAGCTGTTCAAGGCATCCCAAGGGGAGTACAAAAGTGCAACAACATGGCAGCTTTCACAGCTTTTTCCTTGGCACCATCCCTATACCTAGGCTGATTTATCTGCCTAGGGTTAGGGTTAGGGTTCAGCCTAGGGCTTGAATTTTTTTTACCAGGAAGCCCTGAGTTCCAGGCTTACTTCATCTGCCAAAGGCATCCCAAAGGGAGTGCAGAAGTGCCACAACATGGCTGCTTTCACCCCTTGTTCCTTGGCAAGACGCCTAACACCAGGCTGACTTACCTTCCCAGGGTTACTATTAGGCTTAGGCCTAGGGCTAGGATTTTTAAAACTAGGAAGCCCTTAGCTCCAGGCACACTGCAGCTGTTCAAGGCATCCCAAGGGGAGTACAAAAGTGCAACAACATGGCAGCTTTCACAGCTTTTTCCTTGGCACCATCCCTATACCTAGGCTGATTTATCTGCCTAGGGTTAGGGTTAGGGTTCAGCCTAGGGCTTGAATTTCTTTAACCAGGAAGCCCTGAGTTCCAGGCTTACTTCATCTGCCAAAGGCATCCCAAAGGGAGTGCAGAAGTGCCACAACATGGCTGCTTTCACGGCTTTTCCCTTAGGAAGAACCCTAATACCCGGCTGATTTACCTTCCTAGGGTTACTGTTAGGCTTAGGCCTAGGACTTTTAAAACCAGGAAGCCCTGGGCTCCAGGCACACTGCAGCTGCAAAAGGCATCCCAAGGGGAGCGCAAAAGTGACGCAACTTGGCTGCCACCACTGATATTTCCATGAGACCATCCCGAACCATAGGTTGATTTTCCTTCCTAGGGTTAAGGTTTGAGTTACGCCTAGGGTAAGGGTCTATTAACCAGAAAGCCCTGAGTTCCAAGAACACAGCAGCTGCGAAGGACTACCCAAGAAGAGCGCAAAAGTAGCACAACATGCCTGCCTCCACAGCTTTTTCCTTGGGGACATGCCTAATTCCTGGCTGATTTGCCTTTCTCGTCTTAGGGTTGCGGTTCGGCCTAGGGCCAGGATTTTTAAAAGCAGGAAGCCCTGAGTTCCAGGCACACTGCAGCTGTGAAAGGCATCCAAAAGGGAGTGCAAAAGTGCCACAACATGGCTGCTTTCACGGCTTTTTCCTTGGCAAGAAGCCTAACACCAGGCTGATTTACTTTCCCAGGGTTACTGTTAGGCTTAGGCCTAGGGCTAGGATTTTTGAAACTAGGAGGCCCTTAGCTCCAGGCACACTGCAGCTGTTCATGGCATCCCAAGGGGAGTACAAAAGTGCAACAACATGGCAGCTTTCACAGCTTTTTCCTTGGCAAGAAGCCTAACACCAGGCTGATTTACTTTCCCAGGGTTACTGTTAGGCTTAGGCCTAGGGCTAGGATTTTTGAAACTAGGAAGCCCTTAGCTCCAGGCACACTGCAGCTGTTCAAGGCATCCCAAGGGGAGTACAAAAGTGCAACAACATGGCAGCTTTCACAGCTTTTTCCTTGGCACCATCCCTATACCTAGGCTGATTTATCTGCCTAGGGTTAGGGTTAGGGTTCAGCCTAGGGCTTGGATTTCTTTAACCAGGAAGCCCTGAGTTCCAGGCTTACTTCATATGCCAAAGGCATCCCAAAGGGAGTGCAGAAGTGCCACAACATGGCTGCTTTCACGGCTTTTTCCTTGGCAAGAAGCCTAACATCAGGCTGATTTACCTTCCCAGGGTTACTGTTAGGCTTAGGCCTAGGGCTAGGATTTTTGAAACTAGGAAGCCCTTATCTCCAGGCACACTGCAGCTGTTCAAGGCATCCCAAGGGGACTACAAAAGTGCAACAACATGGCTGCTTTCACGGCTTTTCCCTTAGGAAGAACCCTAATACCCGGCTGATTTACCTTCCTAGGGTTACTGTTAGGCTTAGGCCTAGGACTTTTAAAACCAGGAAGCCCTGGGCTCCAGGCACACTGCAGCTGCGAAAGGCATCCCAAGGGGAGCTCAAAAGTGACGCAACTTGGCTGCCACCACTGATATTTCCATGAGACCATCCCGAACCATAGGTTGATTTTCCTTCCTAGGGTTAAGGTTTGAGTTACGCCTAGGGTAAGGGTTCTATTAACCAGAAAGCCCTGAGTTCCAAGAACACAGCAGCTGCGAAGGACTAGCCAAGAAGAGCGCAAAAGTACCACAACATGCCTGCCTCCACAGCTTTTTCCTTGGGGACATGCCTAATTCCTGGCTGATTTGCCTTTCTCGTCTTAGGGTTGGGGTTCGGCCTAGGGCTAGGATTTTTAAAAGCAGGAAGCCCTGAGTTCCAGGCACACTGGAGCTGTGAAAGGCATCCAAAAGGGAGTGCAAAAGTGCCACAACATGGCTGCTTTCACGGCTTTTTCCTTGGCAAGAAGCCTAACACCAGGCTGATTTGCCTTCCCAGGGTTACTGTTAGGCTTAGGCCTAGGGCTAGGATTTTTAAAACTAGGAAGCCCTGGGCTCCAGGCACACTGCAGCTGTTCAAGGCATCCCAAGGGGAGTACAAAAGTGCAACAACATGGCAGCTTTCACAGCTTTTTCCTTGGCACCATCCCTATACCTAGGCTGATTTATCTGCCTAGGGTTAGGGTTAGGGTTCAGCCTAGGGCTTGAATTTTTTTTAACCAGGAAGCCCTGAGTTCCAGGCTTACTTCATCTGCCAAAGGCATCCCAAAGGGAGTGCAGAAGTGCCACAACATGGCTGCTTTCACGGCTTTTCCCTTAGGAAGAACCCTAATACCCGGCTGATTTACCTTCCTAGGGTTACTGTTAGGCTTAGGCCTAGGACTTTTAAAACCAGGAAGCCCTGGGCTCCAGGCACACTGCAGCTGCAAAAGGCATCCCAAGGAGAGCGCAAAAGTGACGCAACTTGGCTGCCACCACTGATATTTCCATGAGACCATCCCGAACCATAGGCTGATTTTCCTTCCTAGGGTTAAGGTTTGAGTTACGCCTAGGGTAAGGGTTCTATTAACCAGAAAGCCCTGAGTTCCAAGAACACAGCAGCTGCGAAGGACTAGCCAAGAAGAGCGCAAAAGTACCACAACATGCCTGCCTCCACAGCTTTTTCCTTGGGGACATGCCTAATTCCTGGCTGATTTGCCTTTCTCGTCTTAGGGTTGGGGTTCGGCCTAGGGCTAGGATTTTTAAAAGCAGGAAGCCCTGAGTTCCAGGCACACTGGAGCTGTGAAAGGCATCCAAAAGGGAGTGCAAAAGTGCCACAACATGGCTGCTTTCACGGCTTTTTCCTTGGCAAGAAGCCTAACACCAGGCTGATTTGCCTTCCCAGGGTTACTGTTAGGCTTAGGCCTAGGGCTAGGATTTTTAAAACTAGGAAGCCCTGGGCTCCAGGCACACTGCAGCTGTTCAAGGCATCCCAAGGGGAGTACAAAAGTGCAACAACATGGCAGCTTTCACAGCTTTTTCCTTGGCACCATCCCTATACCTAGGCTGATTTATCTGCCTAGGGTTAGGGTTAGGGTTCAGCCTAGGGCTTGAATTTTTTTTAACCAGGAAGCCCTGAGTTCCAGGCTTACTTCATCTGCCAAAGGCATCCCAAAGGGAGTGCAGAAGTGCCACAACATGGCTGCTTTCACGGCTTTTCCCTTAGGAAGAACCCTAATACCCGGCTGATTTACCTTCCTAGGGTTACTGTTAGGCTTAGGCCTAGGACTTTTAAAACCAGGAAGCCCTGGGCTCCAGGCACACTGCAGCTGTGAAAGGCATCCCAAGGGCAGCGCAAAAGTGACGCAACTTGGCTGCCACCACTGATATTTCCATGAGACCATCCCGAACCATAGGATGATTTTCCTTCCTAGGGTTAAGGTTTGAGTTACGCCTAGGGTAAGGGTTCTATTAACCAGAAAGCCCTGAGTTCCAAGAACACAGCAGCTGCGAAGGACTAGCCAAGAAGAGCGCAAAAGTACCACAACATGCCTGCCTCCACAGCTTTTTCCTTGGGGACATGCCTAATTCCTGGCTGATTTGCCTTTCTCGTCTTAGGGTTGGGGTTCGGCCTAGGGCTAGGATTTTTAAAATCAGGAAGCCCTGAGTTCCAGGCACACTGGAGCTGTGAAAGGCATCCAAAAGGGAGTGCAAAAGTGCCACAACATGGCTGCTTTCACGGCTTTTTCCTTGGCAAGTAGCCTAACATCAGGCTGATTTACTTTCCCAGGGTTACTGTTAGGCTTAGGCCTAGGGCTAGGATTTTTGAAACTAGGAAGCCCTTAGCTCCAGGCACACTGCAGCTGTTCAAGGCATCCCAAGGGGAGTACAAAAGTGCAACAACATGGCAGCTTTCACAGCTTTTTCCTTGGCACCATCCCTATACCTAGGCTGATTTATCTGCCTAGGGTTAGGGTTAGGGTTCAGCCTAGGGCTTGGATTTCTTTAACCAGGAAGCCCTGAGTTCCAGGCTTACTTCATCTGCCAAAGGCATCCCAAAGGGAGTGCAGAAGTGCCACAACATGGCTGCTTTCACGGCTTTTTCCTTGGCAAGAAGCCTAACACCAGGCTGATTTGCCTTCCCAGGGTTACTGTTAGGCTTAGGCCTAGGGCTAGGATTTTTAAAACTAGGAAGCCCTGGGCTCCAGGCACACTGCAGCTGTTCAAGGCATCCCAAGGGGAGTACAAAAGTGCAACAACATGGCAGCTTTCACAGCTTTTTCCTTGGCACCATCCCTATACCTAGGCTGATTTATCTGCCTAGGGTTAGGGTTAGGGTTCAGCCTAGGGCTTGAATTTTTTTTAACCAGGAAGCCCTGAGTTCCAGGCTTACTTCATCTGCCAAAGGCATCCCAAAGGGAGTGCAGAAGTGCCACAACATGGCTGCTTTCACGGCTTTTCCCTTAGGAAGAACCCTAATACCCGGCTGATTTACCTTCCTAGGGTTACTGTTAGGCTTAGGCCTAGGACTTTTAAAACCAGGAAGCCCTGGGCTCCAGGCACACTGCAGCTGTGAAAGGCATCCCAAGGGCAGCGCAAAAGTGACGCAACTTGGCTGCCACCACTGATATTTCCATGAGACCATCCCGAACCATAGGATGATTTTCCTTCCTAGGGTTAAGGTTTGAGTTACGCCTAGGGTAAGGGTTCTATTAACCAGAAAGCCCTGAGTTCCAAGAACACAGCAGCTGCGAAGGACTAGCCAAGAAGAGCGCAAAAGTACCACAACATGCCTGCCTCCACAGCTTTTTCCTTGGGGACATGCCTAATTCCTGGCTGATTTGCCTTTCTCGTCTTAGGGTTGGGGTTCGGCCTAGGGCTAGGATTTTTAAAATCAGGAAGCCCTGAGTTCCAGGCACACTGGAGCTGTGAAAGGCATCCAAAAGGGAGTGCAAAAGTGCCACAACATGGCTGCTTTCACGGCTTTTTCCTTGGCAAGTAGCCTAACATCAGGCTGATTTACTTTCCCAGGGTTACTGTTAGGCTTAGGCCTAGGGCTAGGATTTTTGAAACTAGGAAGCCCTTAGCTCCAGGCACACTGCAGCTGTTCAAGGCATCCCAAGGGGAGTACAAAAGTGCAACAACATGGCAGCTTTCACAGCTTTTTCCTTGGCACCATCCCTATACCTAGGCTGATTTATCTGCCTAGGGTTAGGGTTAGGGTTCAGCCTAGGGCTTGGATTTCTTTAACCAGGAAGCCCTGAGTTCCAGGCTTACTTCATCTGCCAAAGGCATCCCAAAGGGAGTGCAGAAGTGCCACAACATGGCTGCTTTCACGGCTTTTTCCTTGGCAAGAAGCCTAACACCAGGCTGACATAATTTCCCAGGGTTACTGTTAGGCTTAGGCCTAGGGCTAGGATTTTTAAAACTAGGAAGCCCTGGGCTCCAGGCACACTGCAGCTGTTCAAGGCATCCCAAGGGGAGTACAAAAGTGCAACAACATGGCAGCTTTCACAGCTTTTTCCTTGGCACCATCCCTATACCTAGGCTGATTTATCTGCCTAGGGTTAGGGTTAGGGTTCAGCCTAGGGCTT
Organism: Ammospiza caudacuta; assembly: GCF_027887145.1. Taxonomy (NCBI): domain Eukaryota; kingdom Metazoa; phylum Chordata; class Aves; order Passeriformes; family Passerellidae; genus Ammospiza; species Ammospiza caudacuta. The sequence continues at coordinate 170,789 of NW_026682921.1, forward strand.
GGATTTCTTTAACCAGGAAGCCCTGAGTTCCAGGCTTACTTCATCTGCCAAAGGCATCCCAAAGGGAGTGCAGAAGTGCCACAACATGGCTGCTTTCACGGCTTTTCCCTTAGGAAGAACCCTAATACCCGGCTGATTTACCTTCCTAGGGTTACTGTTAGGCTTAGGCCTAGGACTTTTAAAACCAGGAAGCCCTGGGCTCCAGGCACACTGCAGCTGCGAAAGGCATCCCAAGGGGAGCGCAAAAGTGACGCAACTTGGCTGCCACCACTGATATTTCCATGAGACCATCCCGAACCATAGGCTGATTTTCCTTCCTAGGGTTAAGGTTTGAGTTACGCCTAGGGTAAGGGTTCTATTAACCAGAAAGCCCTGAGTTCCAAGAACACAGCAGCTGCGAAGGACTAGCCAAGAAGAGCGCAAAAGTAGCACAACATGCCTGCCTCCACAGCTTTTTCCTTGGGGACATGCCTAATTCCTGGCTGATTTGCCTTTCTCGTCTTAGGGTTGGGGTTCGGCCTAGGGCTAGGATTTTTAAAATCAGGAAGCCCTGAGTTCCAGGCACACTGGAGCTGTGAAAGGCATCCAAAAGGGAGTGCAAAAGTGCCACAACATGGCTGCTTTCACGGCTTTTTCCTTGGCAAGAAGCCTAACACCAGGCTGACATACTTTCCCAGGGTTACTGTTAGGCTTAGGCCTAGGGCTAGGATTTTTGAAACTAGGAAGCCCTGGGCTCCAGGCACACTGCAGCTGTTCAAGGCATCCCAAGGGGAGTACAAAAGTGCAACAACATGGCAGCTTTCACAGCTTTTTCCTTGGCACCATCCCTATACCTAGGCTGATTTATCTGCCTAGGGTTAGGGTTAGGGTTCAGCCTAGGGCTTGGATTTCTTTAACCAGGAAGCCCTGAGTTCCAGGCTTACTTCATCTGCCAAAGGCATCCAAAAGGGAGTGCAGAAGTGCCACAACATGGCTGCTTTCACGGCTTTTTCCTTGGCAAGAAGCCTAACATCAGGCTGATTTACTTTCCCAGGGTTACTGTTAGGCTTAGGCCTAGGGCTAGGATTTTTGAAACTAGGAAGCCCTTAGCTCCAGGCACACTGCAGCTGTTCAAGGCATCCCAAGGGGAGTACAAAAGTGCAACAACATGGCAGCTTTCACAGCTTTTTCCTTGGCACCATCCCTATACCTGGGCTGATTTATCTGCCTAGGGTTAGGGTTAGGGTTCAGCCTAGGGCTTGAATTTTTTTTACCAGGAAGCCCTGAGTTCCAGGCTTACTTCATCTGCCAAAGGCATCCCAAAGGGAGTGCAGAAGTGCCACAACATGGCTGCTTTCACGGCTTTTCCCTTAGGAAGAACCCTAATACCCGGCTGATTTACCTTCCTAGGGTTACTGTTAGGCTTAGGCCTAGGACTTTTAAAACCAGGAAGCCCTGGGCCCCAGGCACACTGCAGCTGCGAAAGGCATCCCAAGGGGAGCGCAAAAGTGACGCAACTTGGCTGCCACCACTGATATTTCCATGAGACCATCCCGAACCATAGGTTGATTTTCCTTCCTAGGGTTAAGGTTTGAGTTACGCCTAGGGTAAGGGTTCTATTAACCAGAAAGCCCTGAGTTCCAAGAACACAGCAGCTGCGAAGGACTAGCCAAGAAGAGCGCAAAAGTACCACAACATGCCTGCCTCCACAGCTTTTTCCTTGGGGACATGCCTAATTCCTGGCTGATTTGCCTTTCTCGTCTTAGGGTTGGGGTTCGGCCTAGGGCTAGGATTTTTAAAAGCAGGAAGCCCTGAGTTCCAGGCACACTGGAGCTGTGAAAGGCATCCAAAAGGGAGTGCAAAAGTGCCACAACATGGCTGCTTTCACGGCTTTTTCCTTGGCAAGAAGCCTAACACCAGGCTGACATACTTTCCCAGGGTTACTGTTAGGCTTAGGCCTAGGGCTAGGATTTTTGAAACTAGGAAGCCCTGGGCTCCAGGCACACTGCAGCTGTTCAAGGCATCCCAAGGGGAGTACAAAAGTGCAACAACATGGCAGCTTTCACAGCTTTTTCCTTGGCACCATCCCTATACCTAGGCTGATTTATCTGCCTAGGGTTAGGGTTAGGGTTCAGCCTAGGGCTTGGATTTCTTTAACCAGGAAGCCCTGAGTTCCAGGCTTACTTCATCTGCCAAAGGCATCCCAAAGGGAGTGCAGAAGTGCCACAACATGGCTGCTTTCACGGCTTTTCCCTTAGGAAGAACCCTAATACCCGGCTGATTTACCTTCCTAGGGTTACTGTTAGGCTTAGGCCTAGGACTTTTAAAACCAGGAAGCCCTGGGCTCCAGGCACACTGCAGCTGCGAAAGGCATCCCAAGGGGAGCGCAAAAGTGACGCAACTTGGCTGCCACCACTGATATTTCCATGAGACCATCCCGAACCATAGGCTGATTTTCCTTCCTAGGGTTAAGGTTTGAGTTACGCCTAGGGTAAGGGTTCTATTAACCAGAAAGCCCTGAGTTCCAAGAACACAGCAGCTGCGAAGGACTAGCCAAGAAGAGCGCAAAAGTACCACAACATGCCTGCCTCCACAGCTTTTTCCTTGGGGACATGCCTAATTCCTGGCTGATTTGCCTTTCTCGTCTTAGGGTTGGGGTTCGGCCTAGGGCTAGGATTTTTAAAATCAGGAAGCCCTGAGTTCCAGGCACACTGGAGCTGTGAAAGGCATCCAAAAGGGAGTGCAAAAGTGCCACAACATGGCTGTTTCACGGCTTTTTCCTTGGCAAGAAGCCTAACATCAGGCTGATTTACTTTCCCAGGGTTACTGTTAGGCTTAGGCCTAGGGCTAGGAGTTTTGAAACTAGGAAGCCCTTAGCTCCAGGCACACTGCAGCTGTTCAAGGCATCCCAAGGGGAGTACAAAAGTGCAACAACATGGCAGCTTTCACAGCTTTTTCCTTGGCACCATCCCTATACCTAGGCTGATTTACTGCCTAGGGTTAGGGTTAGGGTTCAGCCTAGGGCTTGGATTTCTTTAACCAGGAAGCCCTGAGTTCCAGGCTTACTTCATCTGCCAAAGGCATCCAAAAGGGAGTGCAGAAGTGCCACAACATGGCTGCTTTCACGGCTTTTTCCTTGGCAAGAAGCCTTACATCAGGCTGATTTACTTTCCCAGGGTTACTGTTAGGCTTAGGCCTAGGGCTAGGATTTTTGAAACTAGGAAGCCCTTAGCTCCAGGCACACTGCAGCTGTTCAAGGCATCCCAAGGGGAGTACAAAAGTGCAACAACATGGCAGCTTTCACAGCTTTTTCCTTGGCACCATCCCTATACCTGGGCTGATTTATCTGCCTAGGGTTAGGGTTAGGGTTCAGCCTAGGGCTTGAATTTTTTTTACCAGGAAGCCCTGAGTTCCAGGCTTACTTCATCTGCCAAAGGCATCCCAAAGGGAGTGCAGAAGTGCCACAACATGGCTGCTTTCACGGCTTTTCCCTTAGGAAGAACCCTAATACCCGGCTGATTTACCTTCCTAGGGTTACTGTTAGGCTTAGGCCTAGGACTTTTAAAACCAGGAAGCCCTGGGCCCCAGGAACACTGCAGCTGCGAAAGGCATCCCAAGGGGAGCCCAAAAGTGACGCAACTTGGCTGCCACCACTGATATTTCCATGAGACCATCCCTAACCATAGGTTGATTTTCCTTCCTAGGGTTAAGGTTTGAGTTACGCCTAGGGTAAGGGTTCTATTAACCAGAAAGCCCTGAGTTCCAAGAACACAGCAGCTGCGAAGGACTAGCCAAGAAGAGCGCAAAAGTACCACAACATGCCTGCCTCCACAGCTTTTTCCTTGGGGACATGCCTAATTCCTGGCTGATTTGCCTTTCTCGTCATAGGGTTGGGGTTCGGCCTAGGGCTAGGATTTTTAAAAGCAGGAAGCCCTGAGTTCCAGGCACACTGGAGCTGTGAAAGGCATCCAAAAGGGATTGCAAAAGTGCCACAACATGGCTGCTTTCACGGCTTTTTCCTTGGCAAGACGCCTAACACCAGGCTGACTTACCTTCCCAGGGTTACTATTAGGCTTAAGCCTAGGGCTACGATTTTTAAAACTAGGAAGCCCTTAGCTCCAGGCACACTGCAGCTGTTCAAGGCATCCCAAGGGGAGTACAAAAGTGCAACAACATGGCAGCTTTCACAGCTTTTTCCTTGGCACCATCCCTATACCTAGGCTGATTTATCTGCCTAGGGTTAGGGTTAGAGTTCAGCCTAGGGCTTGGATTTCTTTAACCAGGAAGCCCTGAGTTCCAGGCTTACTTCATCTGCCAAAGGCATCCCAAAGGGAGTGCAGAAGTGCCACAACATGGCTGCTTTCACGGCTTTTCCCTTAGGAAGAACCCTAATACCCGGCTGATTTACCTTCCTAGGGTTACTGTTAGGCTTAGGCCTAGGACTTTTAAAACCAGGAAGCCCTGGGCTCCAGGCACACTGCAGCTGCAAAAGGCATCCCAAGGGGAGCGCAAAAGTGACGCAACTTGGCTGCCACCACTGATATTTCCATGAGACCATCCGGAACCATAGGTTGATTTTCCTTCCTAGGGTTAAGGTTTGAGTTACGCCTAGGGTAAGGGTCTATTAACCAGAAAGCCCTGAGTTCCAAGAACACAGCAGCTGCGAAGGACTAGCCAAGAAGAGCGCAAAAGTACCACAACATGCCTGCCTCCACAGCTTTTTCCTTGGGGACATGCCTAATTCCTGGCTGATTTGCCTTTCTCGTCTTAGGGTTGGGGTTCGGCCTAGGGCTAGGATTTTTAAAAGCAGGAAGCCCTGAGTTCCAGGCACACTGGAGCTGTGAAAGGCATCCAAAAGGGAGTGCAAAAGTGCCACAACATGGCTGCTTTCACGGCTTTTTCCTTGGCAAGAAGCCTAACACCAGGCTGACATACTTTCCCAGGGTTACTGTTAGGCTTAGGCCTAGGGCTAGGATTTTTAAAACTAGGAAGCCCTGGGCTCCAGGCACACTGCAGCTGTTCAAGGCATCCCAAGGGGAGTACAAAAGTGCAACAACATGGCAGCTTTCACAGCTTTTTCCTTGGCACCATCCCTATACCTAGGCTGATTTATCTGCCTAGGGTTAGGGTTAGGGTTCAGCCTAGGGCTTGGATTTCTTTAACCAGGAAGCCCTGAGTTCCAGGCTTACTTCATCTGCCAAAGGCATCCCAAAGGGAGTGCAGAAGTGCCACAACATGGCTGCTTTCACGGCTTTTCCCTTAGGAAGAACCCTAATACCCGGCTGATTTACCTTCCCAGGGTTACTGTTAGGCTTAGGCCTAGGACTTTTAAAACCAGGAAGCCCTGGGCTCCAGGCACACTGCAGCTGAGAAAGGCATCCCAAGGGGAGCGCAAAAGTGACGCAACTTGGCTGCCACCACTGATATTTCCATGAGACCATCCCGAACCATAGGCTGATTTTCCTTCCTACGGTTAAGGTTTGAGTTACGCCTAGGGTAAGGGTTCTATTAACCAGAAAGCCCTGAGTTCCAAGAACACAGCAGCTGCGAAGGACTAGCCAAGAAGAGCGCAAAAGTACCACAACATGCCTGCCTCCACAGCTTTTTCCTTGTGGACATGCCTAATTCCTGGCTGATTTGCCTTTCTCGTCTTAGGGTTGGGGTTCGGCCTAGGGCTAGGATTTTTAAAATCAGGAAGCCCTGAGTTCCAGGCACACTGGAGCTGTGAAAGGCATCCAAAAGGGAGTGCAAAAGTGCCACAACATGGCTGCTTTCACGGCTTTTTCCTTGGCAAGAAGCCTAACACCAGGCTGATTTGCCTTCCCAGGGTTACTGTTAGGCTTAGGCCTAGGGCTAGGATTTTTAAAACTAGGAAGCCCTGGGCTCCAGGCACACTGCAGCTGTTCAAGGCATCCCAAGGGGAGTACAAAAGTGCAACAACATGGCAGCTTTCACAGCTTTTTCCTTGGCACCATCCCTATACCTAGGCTGATTTATCTGCCTAGGGTTAGGGTTAGGGTTCAGCCTAGGGCTTGGATTTCTTTAACCAGGAAGCCCTGAGTTCCAGGCTTACTTCATCTGCCAAAGGCATCCCAAAGGGAGTGCAGAAGTGCCACAACATGGCTGCTTTCACGGCTTTTTCCTTGGCAAGAAGCCTAACATCAGGCTGATTTACTTTCCCAGGGTTACTGTTAGGCTTAGGCCTAGGGCTAGGATTTTTGAAACTAGGAAGCCCTTAGCTCCAGGCACACTGCAGCTGTTCAAGGCATCCCAAGGGGAGTACAATAGTGCAACAACATGGCAGCTTTCACAGCTTTTTCCTTGGCACCATCCCTATACCTGGGCTGATTTATCTGCCTAGGGTTAGGGTTAGGGTTCAGCCTAGGGCTTGAATTTTTTTAACCAGGAAGCCCTGAGTTCCAGGCTTACTTCATCTGCCAAAGGCATCCCAAAGGGAGTGCAGAAGTGCCACAACATGGCTGCTTTCACGGCTTTTCCCTTAGGAAGAACCCTAATACCCGGCTGATTTACCTTCCTAGGGTTACTGTTAGGCTTAGGCCTAGGACTTTTAAAACCAGGAAGCCCTGGGCTCCAGGCACACTGCAGCTGCGAAAGGCATCCCAAGGGGAGCGCAAAAGTGACGCAACTTGGCTGCCACCGCTGATATTTCCATGAGACCATCCCGAACCATAGGCTGATTTTCCTTCCTAGGGTTAAGGTTTGAGTTACGCCTAGGGTAAGGGTTCTATTAACCAGAAAGCCCTGAGTTCCAAGAACACAGCAGCTGCGAAGGACTAGCCAAGAAGAGCGCAAAAGTACCACAACATGCCTGCCTCCACAGCTTTTTCCTTGGGGACATGCCTAATTCCTGGCTGATTTGCCTTTCTCGTCTTAGGGTTGGGGTTCGGCCTAGGGCTAGGATTTTTAAAAGCAGGAAGCCCTGAGTTCCAGGCACACTGGAGCTGTGAAAGGCATCCAAAAGGGAGTGCAAAAGTGCCACAACATGGCTGCTTTCACGCCTTTTTCCTTGGCAAGAAGCCTAACACCAGGCTGATTTACTTTCCCAGGGTTACTGCTAGGCTTAGGCCTAGGGCTAGGATTTTTGAAACTAGGAGGCCCTTAGCTCCAGGCACACTGCAGCTGTTCAAGGCATCCCAAGGGGAGTACAAAAGTGCAACAACATGGCAGCTTTCACAGCTTTTTCCTTGGCACCATCCCTATACCTAGGCTGATTTATCTGCCTAGGGTTAGGGTTAGGGTTCAGCCTAGGGCTTGGATTTCTTTAACCAGGAAGCCCTGAGTTCCAGGCTTACTTCATCTGCCAAAGGCATCCCAAAGGGAGTGCAGAAGTGCCACAACATGGCTGCTTTCACGGCTTTTTCCTTGGCAAGAAGCCTAACATCAGGCTGATTTACCTTCCAAGGGTTACTGTTAGGCTTAGGCCTAGGGCTAGGATTTTTGAAACTAGGAAGCCCTTAGCTCCAGGCACACTGCAGCTGTTCAAGGCATCCCAAGGGGACTACAAAAGTGCAACAACATGGCAGCTTTCACAGCTTTTTCCTTGGCACCATCCCTATACCTGGGCTGATTTATCTGCCTAGGGTTAGGGTTAGGGTTCAGCCTAGGGCTTGAATTTTTTTTACCAGGAAGCCCTGAGTTCCAGGCTTACTTCATCTGCCAAAGGCATCCCAAAGGGAGTGCAGAAGTGCCACAACATGGCTGCTTTCACGGCTTTTCCCTTAGGAAGAACCCTAATACCCGGCTGATTTACCTTCCTAGGGTTACTGTTAGGCTTAGGCCTAGGACTTTTAAAACCAGGAAGCCCTGGGCCCCAGGCACACTGCAGCTGCGAAAGGCATCCCAAGGGGAGCGCAAAAGTGACGCAACTTGGCTGCCACCACTGATATTTCCATGAGACCATCCCGAACCATAGGCTGATTTTCCTTCCTAGGGTTAAGGTTTGAGTTACGCCTAGGGTAAGGGTTCTATTAACCAGAAAGCCCTGAGTTCCAAGAACACAGCAGCTGCGAAGGACTAGCCAAGAGAGCGCAAAAGTACCACAACATGCCTGCCTCCACAGCTTTTTCCTTGGGGACATGCCTAATTCCTGGCTGATTTGCCTTTCTCGTCATAGGGTTGGGGTTCGGCCTAGGGCTAGGATTTTTAAAATCAGGAAGCCCTGAGTTCCAGGCACACTGGAGCTGTGAAAGGCATCCAAAAGGGATTGCAAAAGTGCCACAACATGGCTGCTTTCACGGCTTTTTCCTTGGCAAGACGCCTAACACCAGGCTGACTTACCTTCCCAGGGTTACTATTAGGCTTAAGCCTAGGGCTACGATTTTTAAAACTAGGAAGCCCTTAGCTCCAGGCACACTGCAGCTGTTCAAGGCATCCCAAGGGGAGTACAAAAGTGCAACAACATGGCAGCTTTCACGGCTTTTTCCTTGGCACCATCCCTATACCTAGGCTGATTTATCTGCCTAGGGTTAGGGTTAGGGTTCAGCCTAGGGCTTGAATTTCTTTAACCAGGAAGCCCTGAGTTCCAGGCTTACTTCATCTGCCAAAGGCATCCCAAAGGGAGTGCAGAAGTGCCACAACATGGCTGCTTTCACGGCTTTTCCCTTAGGAAGAACCCTAATACCCGGCTGATTTACCTTCCTAGGGTTACTGTTAGGCTTAGGCCTAGGACTTTTAAAACCAGGAAGCCCTGGGCTCCAGGCACACTGCAGCTGCAAAAGGCATCCCAAGGGGAGCGCAAAAGTGACGCAACTTGGCTGCCACCACTGATATTTCCATGAGACCATCCCGAACCATAGGCTGATTTTCCTTCCTAGGGTTAAGGTTTGAGTTACGCCTAGGGTAAGGGTTCTATTAACCAGAAAGCCCTGAGTTCCAAGAACACAGCAGCTGCGAAGGACTAGCCAAGAAGAGCGCAAAAGTACCACAACATGCCTGCCTCCACAGCTTTTTCCTTGGGGACATGCCTAATTCCTGGCTGATTTGCCTTTCTCGTCTTAGGGTTGGGGTTCGGCCTAGGGCTAGGATTTTTAAAAGCAGGAAGCCCTGAGTTCCAGGCACACTGGAGCTGTGAAAGGCATCCCAAGGGGAGTACAAAAGTGCAACAACATGGCAGCTTTCACAGCTTTTTCCTTGGCAAGAAGCCTAACACCAGGCTGATTTACTTTCCCAGGGTTACTGTTAGGCTTAGGCCTAGGGCTAGGATTTTTGAAACTAGGAAGCCCTGGGCTCCAGGCACACTGCAGCTGTTCAAGGCATCCCAAGGGGAGTACAAAAGTGCAACAACATGGCAGCTTTCACAGCTTTTTCCTTGGCACCATCCCTATACCTAGGCTGATTTATCTGCCTAGGGTTAGGGTTAGGGTTCAGCCTAGGGCTTGGATTTCTTTAACCAGGAAGCCCTGAGTTCCAGGCTTACTTCATCTGCCAAAGGCATCCCAAAGGGAGTGCAGAAGTGCCACAACATGGCTGCTTTCACGGCTTTTTCCTTGGCATGAAGCCTAACATCAGGCTGATTTACCTTCCTAGGGTTACTGTTCGGCTTAGGCCTAGGGCTAGGATTTTTGAAACTAGGAAGCCCTTAGCTCCAGGCACACTGCAGCTGTTCAAGGCATCCCAAGGGGACTACAAAAGTGCAACAACATGGCTGCTTTCACGGCTTTTCCCTTAGGAAGAACCCTAATACCCGGCTGATTTACCTTCCTAGGGTTACTGTTATGCTTAGGCCTAGGACTTTTAAAACCAGGAAGCCCTGGGCTCCAGGCACACTGCAGCTGCGAAAGGCATCCCAAGGGGAGCGCAAAAGTGACGCAACTTGGCTGCCACCACTGATATTTCCATGAGACCATCCCTAACCATAGGTTGATTTTCCTTCCTAGGGTTAAGGTTTGAGTTACGCCTAGGGTAAGGGCTCTATTAACCAGAAAGCCCTGAGTTCCAAGAACACAGCAGCTGCGAAGGACTAGCCAAGAAGAGCGCAAAAGTACCACAACATGCCTGCCTCCACAGCTTTTTCCTTGGGGACATGCCTAATTCCTGGCTGATTTGCCTTTCTCGTCTTAGGGTTGGGGTTCGGCCTAGGGCTAGGATTTTTAAAAGCAGGAAGCCCTGAGTTCCAGGCACACTGGAGCTGTGAAAGGCATCCAAAAGGGAGTGCAAAAGTGCCACAACATGGCTGCTTTCACGGCTTTTTCCTTGGCAAGAAGCCTAACACCAGGCTGATTTGCCTTCCCAGGGTTACTGTTAGGCTTAGGCCTAGGGCTAGGATTTTTAAAACTAGGAAGCCCTTAGCTCCAGGCACACTGCAGCTGTTCAAGGCATCCCAAGGGGAGTACAAAAGTGCAACAACATGGCAGCTTTCACAGCTTTTTCCTTGGCACCATCCCTATACCTAGGCTGATTTATCTGCCTAGGGTTAGGGTTAGGGTTCAGCCGAGGGCTTGAATTTTTTTTAACCAGGAAGCCCTGAGTTCCAGGCTTACTTCATCTGCCAAAGGCATCCCAAAGGGAGTGCAGAAGTGCCACAACATGGCTGCTTTCACGGCTTTTCCCTTAGGAAGAACCCTAATACCCGGCTGATTTACCTTCCTAGGGTTACTGTTAGGCTTAGGCCTAGGACTTTTAAAACCAGGAAGCCCTGGGCTCCAGGCACACTGCAGCTGTGAAAGGCAGGCATCCCAAGGGGAGCGCAAAAGTGACGCAACTTGGCTGCCACCACTGATATTTCCATGAGACCATCCCGAACCATAGGCTGATTTTCCTTCCTAGGGTTAAGGTTTGAGTTACGCCTAGGGTAAGGGTTCTATTAACCAGAAAGCCCTGAGTTCCAAGAACACAGCAGCTGCGAAGGACTAGCCAAGAAGAGCGCAAAAGTACCACAACATGCCTGCCTCCACAGCTTTTTCCTTGGGGACATGCCTAATTCCTGGCTGATTTGCCTTTCTCGTCTTAGGGTTGGGGTTCGGCCTAGGGCTAGGATTTTTAAAAGCAGGAAGCCCTGAGTTCCAGGCACACTGGAGCTGTGAAAGGCATCCAAAAGGGAGTGCAAAAGTGCCACAACATGGCTGCTTTCACGGCTTTTTCCTTGGCAAGAAGCCTAACATCAGGCTGATTTACTTTCCCAGGGTTACTGTTAGGCTTAGGCCTAGGGCTAGGATTTTTGAAACTAGGAAGCCCTTAGCTCCAGGCACACTGCAGCTGTTCAAGGCATCCCAAGGGGAGTACAAAAGTGCAACAACATGGCAGCTTTCACAGCTTTTTCCTTGGCACCATCCCTATACCTAGGCTGATTTATCTGCCTAGGGTTAGGGTTAGGGTTCAGCCTAGGGCTTGGATTTCTTTAACCAGGAAGCCCTGAGTTCCAGGCTTACTTCATCTGCCAAAGGCATCCCAAAGGGAGTGCAGAAGTGCCACAACATGGCTGCTTTCACGGCTTTTTCCTTGGCAAGAAGCCTAACATCAGGCTGATTTACTTTCCCAGGGTTACTGTTCGGCTTAGGCCTAGGGCTAGGATTTTTGAAACTAGGAAGCCCTTAGCTCCAGGCACACTGCAGCTGTTCAAGGCATCCCAAGGGGAGTACAAAAGTGCAACAACATGGCAGCTTTCACAGCTTTTTCCTTGGCACCATCCCTATACCTAGGCTGATTTATCTGCCTAGGGTTAGGGTTAGGGTTCAGCCTAGGGCTTGAATTTTTTTTACCAGGAAGCCCTGAGTTCCAGGCTTACTTCATCTGCCAAAGGCATCCCAAAGGGAGTGCAGAAGTGCCACAACATGGCTGCTTTCACGGCTTTTCCCTTAGGAAGAACCCTAATACCCGGCTGATTTACCTTCCTAGGGTTACTGTTAGGCTTAGGCCTAGGACTTTTAAAACCAGGAAGCCCTGGGCCCCAGGCACACTGCAGCTGCGAAAGGCATCCCAAGGGGAGCGCAAAAGTGACGCAACTTGGCTGCCACCACTGATATTTCCATGAGACCATCCCGAACCATAGGTTGATTTTCCTTCCTAGGGTTAAGGTTTGAGTTACGCCTAGGGTAAGGGTTCTATTAACCAGAAAGCCCTGAGTTCCAAGAACACAGCAGCTGCGAAGGACTAGCCAAGAAGAGCGCAAAAGTACCACAACATGCCTGCCTCCACAGCTTTTTCCTTGGGGACATGCCTAATTCCTGGCTGATTTGCCTTTCTCGTCTTAGGGTTGCGGTTCGGCCTAGGGCTAGGATTTTTAAAAGCAGGAAGCCCTGAGTTCCAGGCACACTGGAGCTGTGAAAGGCATCCAAAAGGGATTGCAAAAGTGCCACAACATGGCTGCTTTCACGGCTTTTTCCTTGGCAAGACGCCTAACACCAGGCTGACTTACCTTCCCAGGGTTACTATTAGGCTTAAGCCTAGGGCTACGATTTTTAAAACTAGGAAGCCCTTAGCTCCAGGCACACTGCAGCTGTTCAAGGCATCCCAAGGGGAGTACAAAAGTGCAACAACATGGCAGCTTTCACAGCTTTTTCCTTGGCACCATCCCTATACCTAGGCTGATTTATCTGCCTAGGGTTAGGGTTAGGGTTCAGCCTAGGGCTTGGATTTCTTTAACCAGGAAGCCCTGAGTTCCAGGCTTACTTCATCTGCCAAAGGCATCCCAAAGGGAGTGCAGAAGTGCCACAACATGGCTGCTTTCACGGCTTTTCCCTTAGGAAGAACCCTAATACCCGGCTGATTTACCTTCCTAGGGTTACTGTTAGGCTTAGGCCTAGGACTTTTAAAACCAGGAAGCCCTGGGCTCCAGGCACACTGCAGCTGCAAAAGGCATCCCAAGGGGAGCGCAAAAGTGACGCAACTTGGCTGCCACCACTGATATTTCCATGAGACCATCCCGAACCCTAGGCTGATTTTCCTTCCTAGGGTTAAGGTTTGAGTTACGCCTAGGGTAAGGGTCTATTAACCAGAAAGCCCTGAGTTCCAAGAACACAGCAGCTGCGAAGGACTAGCCAAGAAGAGCGCAAAAGTAGCACAACATGCCTGCCTCCACAGCTTTTTCCTTGGGGACATGCCTAATTCCTGGCTGATTTGCCTTTCTCGTCTTAGGGTTGGGGTTCGGCCTAGGGCTAGGATTTTTAAAATCAGGAAGCCCTGAGTTCCAGGCACACTGCAGCTGTGAAAGGCATCCAAAAGGGAGTGCAAAAGTGCCACAACATGGCTGTTTCACGGCTTTTTCCTTGGCAAGATGCCTAACATCACGCTGATTTACTTTCCCAGGGTTACTGTTAGGCTTAGGCCTAGGGCTAGGATTTTTGAAACTAGGAAGCCCTGGGCTCCAGGCACACTGCAGCTGTTCAAGGCATCCCAAGGGGAGTACAAAAGTGCAACAACATGGCAGCTTTCACAGCTTTTTCCTTGGCACCATCCCTATACCTAGGCTGATTTATCTGCCTAGGGTTAGGGTTAGGGTTCAGCCTAGGGCTTGGATTTCTTTAACCAGGAAGCCCTGAGTTCCAGGCTTACTTCATCTGCCAAAGGCATCCCAAAGGGAGTGCAGAAGTGCCACAACATGGCTGCTTTCACGGCTTTTCCCTTAGGAAGAACCCTAATACCCGGCTGATTTACCTTCCTAGGGTTACTGTTAGGCTTAGGCCTAGGACTTTTAAAACCAGGAAGCCCTGGGCTCCAGGCACACTGCAGCTGCAAAAGGCATCCCAAGGGGAGCGCAAAAGTGACGCAACTTGGCTGCCACCACTGATATTTCCATGAGACCATCCCGAACCATAGGCTGATTTTCCTTCCTAGGGTTAAGGTTTGAGTTACGCCTAGGGTAAGGGTTCTATTAACCAGAAAGCCCTGAGTTCCAAGAACACAGCAGCTGCGAAGGACTAGCCAAGAAGAGCGCAAAAGTAGCACAACATGCCTGCCTCCACAGCTTTTTCCTTGGGGACATGCCTAATTCCTGGCTGATTTGCCTTTCTCGTCTTAGGGTTGGGGTTCGGCCTAGGGCTAGGATTTTTAAAAGCAGGAAGCCCTGAGTTCCAGGCACACTGGAGCTGTGAAAGGCATCCAAAAGGGAGTGCAAAAGTGCCACAACATGGCTGTTTCACGGCTTTTTCCTTGGCAAGAAGCCTAACATCAGGCTGATTTACTTTCCCAGGGTTACTGTTAGGCTTAGGCCTAGGGCTAGGAGTTTTGAAACTAGGAAGCCCTTAGCTCCAGGCACACTGCAGCTGTTCAAGGCATCCCAAGGGGAGTACAAAAGTGCAACAACATGGCAGCTTTCACAGCTTTTTCCTTGGCACCATCCCTATACCTAGGCTGATTTATCTGCCTAGGGTTAGGGTTAGGGTTCAGCCTAGGGCTTGGATTTCTTTAACCAGGAAGCCCTGAGTTCCAGGCTTACTTCATCTGCCAAAGGCATCCCAAAGGGAGTGCAGAAGTGCCACAACATGGCTGCTTTCACGGCTTTTCCCTTAGGAAGAACCCTAATACCCGGCTGATTTACCTTCCTAGGGTTACTGTTAGGCTTAGGCCTAGGACTTTTAAAACCAGGAAGCCCTGGGCTCCAGGCACACTGCAGCTGCGAAAGGCATCCCAAGGGGAGCGCAAAAGTGACGCAACTTGGCTGCCACCACTGATATTTCCATGAGACCATCCCTAACCATAGGTTGATTTTCCTTCCTAGGGTTAAGGTTTGAGTTACGCCTAGGGTAAGGGCTCTATTAACCAGAAAGCCCTGAGTTCCAAGAACACAGCAGCTGCGAAGGACTAGCCAAGAAGAGCGCAAAAGTACCACAACATGCCTGCCTCCACAGCTTTTTCCTTGGGGACATGCCTAATTCCTGGCTGATTTGCCTTTCTCGTCTTAGGGTTGGGGTTCGGCCTAGGGCTAGGATTTTTAAAATCAGGAAGCCCTGAGTTCCAGGCACACTGGAGCTGTGAAAGGCATCCAAAAGGGAGTGCAAAAGTGCCACAACATGGCTGCTTTCACGGCTTTTTCCTTGGCAAGAAGCCTAACATCAGGCTGACATACTTTCCCAGGGTTACTGTTAGGCTTAGGCCTAGGGCTAGGATTTTTGAAACTAGGAAGCCCTGGGCTCCAGGCACACTGCAGCTGTTCAAGGCATCCCAAGGGGAGTACAAAAGTGCAACAACATGGCAGCTTTCACAGCTTTTTCCTTGGCACCATCCCTTTACCTAGGCTGATTTATCTGCCTAGGGTTAGGGTTAGGGTTCAGCCTAGGGCTTGGATTTCTTTAACCAGGAAGCCCTGAGTTCCAGGCTTACTTCATCTGCCAAAGGCATCCCAAAGGGAGTGCAGAAGTGCCACAACATGGCTGCTTTCACGGCTTTTCCCTTAGGAAGAACCCTAATACCCGGCTGATTTACCTTCCTAGGGTTACTGTTAGGCTTAGGCCTAGGACTTTTAAAACCAGGAAGCCCTGGGCTCCAGGCACACTGCAGCTGCGAAAGGCATCCCAAGGGGAGCGCAAAAGTGACGCAACTTGGCTGCCACCACTGATATTTCCATGAGACCATCCCGAACCATAGGCTGATTTTCCTTCCTAGGGTTAAGGTTTGAGTTACGCCTAGGGTATGGGTCTATTAACCAGAAAGCCCTGAGTTCCAAGAACACAGCAGCTGCGAAGGACTAGCCAAGAAGAGCGCAAAAGTAGCACAACATGCCTGCCTCCACAGCTTTTTCCTTGGGGACATGCCTAATTCCTGGCTGATTTGCCTTTCTCGTCTTAGGGTTGGGGTTCGGCCTAGGGCTAGGATTTTTAAAAGCAGGAAGCCCTGAGTTCCAGGCACACTGCAGCTGTGAAAGGCATCCAAAAGGGAGTGCAAAAGTGCCACAACATGGCTGCTTTCACAGCTTTTTCCTTGGCAAGAAACCTAACATCAGGCTGATTTACTTTCCCAGGGTTACTGTTAGGCTTAGGCCTAGGGCTAGGATTTTTGAAACTAGGAAGCCCTGGGCTCCAGGCACACTGCAGCTGTTCAAGGCATCCCAAGGGGAGTACAAAAGTGCAACAACATGGCAGCTTTCACAGCTTTTTCCTTGGCACCATCCCTATACCTAGGCTGATTTATCTGCCTAGGGTTAGGGTTAGGGTTCAGCCTAGGGCTTGGATTTCTTTAACCAGGAAGCCCTGAGTTCCAGGCTTACTTCATCTGCCAAAGGCATCCCAAAGGGAGTGCAGAAGTGCCACAACATGGCTGCTTTCACGGCTTTTCCCTTAGGAAGAACCCTAATACCCGGCTGATTTACCTTCCTAGGGTTACTGTTAGGCTTAGGCCTAGGACTTTTAAAACCAGGAAGCCCTGGGCTCCAGGCACACTGCAGCTGCAAAAGGCATCCCAAGGGGAGCGCAAAAGTGACGCAACTTGGCTGCCACCACTGATATTTCCATGAGACCATCCCGAACCATAGGCTGATTTTCCTTCCTAGGGTTAAGGTTTGAGTTACGCCTAGGGTAAGGGTTCTATTAACCAGAAAGCCCTGAGTTCCAAGAACACAGCAGCTGCGAAGGACTAGCCAAGAAGAGCGCAAAAGTACCACAACATGCCTGCCTCCACAGCTTTTTCCTTGGGGACATGCCTAATTCCTGGCTGATTTGCCTTTCTCGTCTTAGGGTTGGGGTTCGGCCTAGGGCTAGGATTTTTAAAATCAGGAAGCCCTGAGTTCCAGGCACACTGGAGCTGTGAAAGGCATCCAAAAGGGAGTGCAAAAGTGCCACAACATGGCTGCTTTCACGGCTTTTTCCTTGGCAAGAAGCCTAACATCAGGCTGATTTACTTTCCCAGGGTTACTGTTAGGCTTAGGCCTAGGGCTAGGATTTTTGAAACTAGGAAGCCCTTAGCTCCAGGCACACTGCAGCTCTTCAAGGCATCCCAAGGGGAGTACAAAAGTGCAACAACATGGCAGCTTTCACAGCTTTTTCCTTGGCACCATCCCTATACCTAGGCTGATTTACCTGCCTAGGGTTAGGGTTAGGGTTCAGCCTAGGGCTTGAATTTTTTTAACCAGGAAGCCCTGAGTTCCAGGCTTACTTCATCTGCCAAAGGCATCCCAAAGGGAGTGCAGAAGTGCCACAACATGGCTGCTTTCACGGCTTTTCCCTTAGGAAGAACCCTAATACCCGGCTGATTTACCTTCCTAGGGTTACTGTTAGGCTTAGGCCTAGGACTTTTAAAACCAGGAAGCCCTGGGCTCCAGGCACACTGCAGCTGCGAAAGGCATCCCAAGGGGAGCGCAAAAGTGACGCAACTTGGCTGCCACCACTGATATTTCCATGAGAGCATCCCGAACCATAGGCTGATTTTCCTTCCTAGGGTTAAGGTTTGAGTTACGCCTAGGGTAAGGGTTCTATTAACCAGAAAGCCCTGAGTTCCAAGAACACAGCAGCTGCGAAGGACTAGCCAAGAAGAGCGCAAAAGTACCACAACATGCCTGCCTCCACAGCTTTTTCCTTGGGGACATGCCTAATTCCTGGCTGATTTGCCTTTCTCGTCTTAGGGTTGGGGTTCGGCCTAGGGCTAGGATTTTTAAAATCAGGAAGCCCTGAGTTCCAGGCACACTGCAGCTGTGAAAGGCATCCAAAAGGGAGTGCAAAAGTGCCACAACATGGCT
This sequence comes from Ammospiza caudacuta, assembly GCF_027887145.1. NCBI lineage: Eukaryota > Metazoa > Chordata > Aves > Passeriformes > Passerellidae > Ammospiza > Ammospiza caudacuta. The sequence continues at coordinate 188,391 of NW_026682921.1, forward strand.
GCTTTCACGGCTTTTTCCTTGGCAAGAAACCTAACATCAGGCTGATTTACTTTCCCAGGGTTACTGTTAGGCTTAGGCCTAGGGCTAGGATTTTTGAAACTAGGAAGCCCTGGGCTCCAGGCACACTGCAGCTGTTCAAGGCATCCCAAGGGGAGTACAAAAGTGCAACAACATGGCAGCTTTCACAGCTTTTTCCTTGGCACCATCCCTATACCTAGGCTGATTTATCTGCCTAGGGTTAGGGTTAGGGTTCAGCCTAGGGCTTGGATTTCTTTAACCAGGAAGCCCTGAGTTCCAGGCTTACTTCATCTGCCAAAGGCATCCCAAAGGGAGTGCAGAAGTGCCACAACATGGCTGCTTTCACGGCTTTTCCCTTAGGAAGAACCCTAATACCCGGCTGATTTACGTTCCTAGGGTTACTGTTAGGCTTAGGCCTAGGACTTTTAAAACCAGGAAGCCCTGGGCTCCAGGCACACTGCAGCTGCAAAAGGCATCCCAAGGGGAGCGCAAAAGTGACGCAACTTGGCTGCCACCACTGATATTTCCATGAGACCATCCCGAACCATAGGCTGATTTTCCTTCCTAGGGTTAAGGTTTGAGTTACGCCTAGGGTAAGGGTTCTATTAACCAGAAAGCCCTGAGTTCCAAGAACACAGCAGCTGCGAAGGACTAGCCAAGAAGAGCGCAAAAGTACCACAACATGCCTGCCTCCACAGCTTTTTCCTTGGGGACATGCCTAATTCCTGGCTGATTTGCCTTTCTCGTCTTAGGGTTGGGGTTCGGCCTAGGGCTAGGATTTTTAAAAGCAGGAAGCCCTGAGTTCCAGGCACACTGGAGCTGTGAAAGGCATCCAAAAGGGAGTGCAAAAGTGCCACAACATGGCTGCTTTCACGGCTTTTTCCTTGGCAAGAAGCCTAACACCAGGCTGATTTACTTTCCCAGGGTTACTGTTAGGCTTAGGCCTAGGGCTAGGATTTTTGAAACTAGGAAGCCCTTAGCTCCAGGCACACTGCAGCTGTTCAAGGCATCCCAAGGGGAGTACAAAAGTGCAACAACATGGCAGCTTTCACAGCTTTTTCCTTGGCACCATCCCTATACCTGGGCTGATTTATCTGCCTAGGGTTAGGGTTAGGGTTCAGCCTAGGGCTTGGATTTCTTTAACCAGGAAGCCCTGAGTTCCAGGCTTACTTCATCTGCCAAAGGCATCCCAAAGGGAGTGCAGAAGTGCCACAACATGGCTGCTTTCACGGCTTTTTCCTTGGCAAGAAACCTAACATCAGGCTGATTTGCCTTCCCAGGGTTACTGTTAGGCTTAGGCCTAGGGCTAGGATTTTTGAAACTAGGAAGCCCTTAGCTCCAGGCACACTGCAGCTGTTCAAGGCCTCCCAAGGGGAGTACAAAAGTGCAACAACATGGCAGCTTTCACAGCTTTTTCCTTGGCACCATCCCTATACCTAGGCTGATTTATCTGCCTAGGGTTAGGGTTAGGGTTCAGCCTAGGGCTTGAATTTTTTTAACCAGGAAGCCCTGAGTTCCAGGCTTACTTCATCTGCCAAAGGCATCCCAAAGGGAGTGCAGAAGTGCCACAACATGGCTGCTTTCACGGCTTTTCCCTTAGGAAGAACCCTAATACCCGGCTGATTTACCTTCCTAGGGTTACTGTTAGGCTTAGGCCTAGGACTTTTAAAACCAGGAAGCCCTGGGCTCCAGGCACACTGCAGCTGCGAAAGGCATCCCAAGGGGAGCGCAAAAGTGACGCAACTTGGCTGCCACCACTGATATTTCCATGAGACCATCCCGAACCATAGGCTGATTTTCCTTCCTAGGGTTAAGGTTTGAGTTACGCCTAGGGTAAGGGCTCTATTAACCAGAAAGCCCTGAGTTCCAAGAACACAGCAGCTGCGAAGGACTAGCCAAGAAGAGCGCAAAAGTACCACAACATGCCTGCCTCCACAGCTTTTTCCTTGTGGACATGCCTAATTCCTGGCTGATTTGCCTTTCTCGTCATAGGGTTGGGGTTCGGCCTAGGGCTAGGATTTTTAAAATCAGGAAGCCCTGAGTTCCAGGCACACTGGAGCTGTGAAAGGCATCCAAAAGGGAGTGCAAAAGTGCCACAACATGGCTGCTTTCACGGCTTTTTCCTTGGCAAGACGCCTAACACCAGGCTGATTTACCTTCCCAGGGTTACTGTTAGGCTTAGGCCTAGGGCTAGGATTTTTAAAACTAGGAAGCCCTTAGCTCCAGGCACACTGCAGCTGTTCAAGGCATCCCAAGGGGAGTACAAAAGTGCAACAACATGGCAGCTTTCACAGCTTTTTCCTTGGCACCATCCCTATACCTAGGCTGATTTATCTGCCTAGGGTTAGGGTTAGGGTTCAGCCTAGGGCTTGAATTTCTTTAACCAGGAAGCCCTGAGTTCCAGGCTTACTTCATCTGCCAAAGGCATCCCAAAGGGAGCGCAGAAGTGCCACAACATGGCTGCTTTCACGGCTTTTCCCTTAGGAAGAACCCTAATACCCGGCTGATTTACCTTCCTAGGGTTACTGTTAGGCTTAGGCCTAGGACTTTTAAAACCAGGAAGCCCTGGGCTCCAGGCACACTGCAGCTGCAAAAGGCATCCCAAGGGGAGCGCAAAAGTGACGCAACTTGGCTGCCACCACTGATATTTCCATGAGACCATCCCGAACCATAGGATGATTTTCCTTCCTAGGGTTAAGGTTTGAGTTACGCCTAGGGTAAGGGTTCTATTAACCAGAAAGCCCTGAGTTCCAAGAACACAGCAGCTGCGAAGGACTAGCCAAGAAGAGCGCAAAAGTACCACAACATGCCTGCCTCCACAGCTTTTTCCTTGGGGACATGCCTAATTCCTGGCTGATTTGCCTTTCTCGTCATAGGGTTGGGGTTCGGCCTAGGGCTAGGATTTTTAAAATCAGGAAGCCCTGAGTTCCAGGCACACTGGAGCTGTGAAAGGCATCCAAAAGGGAGTGCAAAAGTGCCACAACATGGCTGTTTCACGGCTTTTTCCTTGGCAAGAAGCCTAACACCAGGCTGATTTACTTTCCCAGGGTTACTGTTAGGCTTAGGCCTAGGGCTAGGATTTTTGAAACTAGGAAGCCCTTAGCTCCAGGCACACTGCAGCTGTTCAAGGCATCCCAAGGGGAGTACAAAAGTGCAACAACATGGCAGCTTTCACAGCTTTTTCCTTGGCACCATCCCTATACCTAGGCTGATTTATCTGCCTAGGGTTAGGGTTAGGGTTCAGCCTAGGGCTTGGATTTCTTTAACCAGGAGGCCCTGAGTTCCAGGCTTACTTCATCTGCCAAAGGCATCCCAGAGCGAGTGCAGAAGTGCCACAACATGGCTGCTTTCACGCCTTTTTCCTTGGCAAGAAGCCTAACATCAGGCTGGTTTACCTTCCCAGGGTTACTGTTAGGCTTAGGCCTAGGGCTAGGATTTTTGAAACTAGGAAGCCCTTGGCTCCAGGCACACTGCAGCTGTTCAAGGCATCCCAAGGGGAGTACAAAAGTGCAACAACATGGCAGCTTTCACAGCTTTTTCCTTGGCACCATCCCTATACCTAGGCTGATTTATCTGCCTAGGGTTAGGGTTAGGGTTCAGCCTAGGGCTTGAATTTTTTTAACCAGGAAGCCCTGAGTTCCAGGCTTACTTCATCTGCCAAAGGCATCCCAAAGGGAGTGCAGAAGTGCCACAACATGGCTGCTTTCACGGCTTTTCCCTTAGGAAGAACCCTAATACCCGGCTGATTTACCTTCCTAGGGTTACTGTTAGGCTTAGGCCTAGGACTTTTAAAACCAGGAAGCCCTGGGCTCCAGGCACACTGCAGCTGCGAAAGGCATCCCAAGGGGAGCGCAAAAGTGACGCAACTTGGCTGCCACCACTGATATTTCCATGAGACCATCCCGAACCATAGGTTGATTTTCCTTCCTAGGGTTAAGGTTTGAGTTACGCCTAGGGTAAGGGCTCTATTAACCAGAAAGCCCTGAGTTCCAAGAACACAGCAGCTGCGAAGGACTAGCCAAGAAGAGCGCAAAAGTACCACAACATGCCTGCCTCCACAGCTTTTTCCTTGTGGACATGCCTAATTCCTGGCTGATTTCCTTTTCTCGTCATAGGGTTGGGGTTCGGCCTAGGGCTAGGATTTTTAAAATCAGGAAGCCCTGAGTTCCAGGCACACTGGAGATGTGAAAGGCATCCAAAAGGGAGTGCAAAAGTGCCACAACATGGCTACTTTCACGGCTTTTTCCTTGGCAAGACGCCTAACACCAGGCTGATTTACCTTCCCAGGGTTACTGTTAGGCTTAGGCCTAGGGCTAGGATTTTTAAAACTAGGAAGCCCTTAGCTCCAGGCACACTGCAGCTGTTCAAGGCATCCCAAGGGGAGTACAAAAGTGCAACAACATGGCAGCTTTCACAGCTTTTTCCTTGGCACCATCCCTATACCTAGGCTGATTTATCTGCCTAGGGTTAGGGTTAGGGTTCAGCCTAGGGCTTGAATTTCTTTAACCAGGAAGCCCTGAGTTCCAGGCTTACTTCATCTGCCAAAGGCATCCCAAAGGGAGTGCAGAAGTGCCACAACATGGCTGCTTTCACGGCTTTTCCCTTAGGAAGAACCCTAATACCCGGCTGATTTACCTTCCTAGGGTTACTGTTAGGCTTAGGCCTAGGGCTAGGATTTTTGAAACTAGGAAGCCCTTAGCTCCAGGCACACTGCAGCTGTTCAAGGCATCCAAGGGGAGTACAAAAGTGCAACAACATGGCAGCTTTCACAGCTTTTTCCTTGGCACCATCCCTATACCTAGGCTGATTTATCTGCCTAGGGTTAGGGTTAGGGTTCAGCCTAGGGCTTGGATTTCTTTAACCAGGAAGCCCTGAGTTCCAGGCTTACTTCATCTGCCAAAGGCATCCCAAAGGGAGTGCAAAAGTGCCACAACATGGCTGCTTTCACGGCTTTTTCCTTGGCAAGAAGCCTAACATCAGGCTGATTTACCTTCCCAGGGTTACTGTTAGGCTTAGGCCTAGGGCTAGGATTTTTGAAACTAGGAAGCCCTTAGCTCCAGGCACACTGCAGCTGTTCAAGGCCTCCCAAGGGGAGTACAAAAGTGCAACAACATGGCAGCTTTCACAGCTTTTTTCTTGGCATCATCCCTATACCTAGGCTGATTTATCTGCCTAGGGTTAGGGTTAGGGTTCAGCCTAGGGCTTGAATTTTTTTAACCAGGAAGCCCTGAGTTCCAGGCTTACTTCATCTGCCAAAGGCATCCCAAAGGGAGTGCAGAAGTGCCACAACATGGCTGCTTTCACGGCTTTTCCCTTAGGAAGAACCCTAATACCCGGCTGATTTACCTTCCTAGGGTTACTGTTAGGCTTAGGCCTAGGACTTTTAAAACCAGGAAGCCCTGGGCTCCAGGCACACTGCAGCTGCGAAAGGCATCCCAAGGGCAGCGCAAAAGTGACGCAACTTGGCTGCCACCACTGATATTTCCATGAGACCATCCCGAACCATAGGTTGATTTTCCTTCCTAGGGTTAAGGTTTGAGTTACGCCTAGGGTATGGGTTCTATTAACCAGAAAGCCCTGAGTTCCAAGAACACAGCAGCTGCGAAGGACTAGCCAAGAAGAGCGCAAAAGTACCACAACATGCCTGCCTCCACAGCTTTTTCCTTGGGGACATGCCTAATTCCTGGCTGATTTGCCTTTCTCGTCATAGGGTTGCGGTTCGGCCTAGGGCTAGGATTTTTAAAATCAGGAAGCCCTGAGTTCCAGGCACACTGGAGCTGTGAAAGGCATCCAAAAGGGAGTGCAAAAGTGCCACAACATGGCTGCTTTCACGGCTTTTTCCTTGGCAAGAAGCCTAACACCAGGCTGATTTACTTTCCCAGGGTTACTGTTAGGCTTAGGCCTAGGGCTAGGATTTTTGAAACTAGGAAGCCCTTAGCTCCAGGCACACTGCAGCTGTTCAAGGCATCCCAAGGGGAGTACAAAAGTGCAACAACATGGCAGCTTTCACAGCTTTTTCCTTGGCAAGAAGCCTAACATCAGGCTGATTTACTTTCCCAGGGTTACTGTTAGGCTTAGGCCTAGGGCTAGGATTTTTAAAACTAGGAAGCCCTTAGCTCCAGGCACACTGCAGCTGTTCAAGGCATCCCAAGGGGAGTACAAAAGTGCAACAACATGGCAGCTTTCACAGCTTTTTCCTTGGCACCATCCCTATACCTAGGCTGATTTATCTGCCTAGGGTTAGGGTTAGGGTTCAGCCTAGGGCTTGGATTTCTTTAACCAGGAAGCCCTGAGTTCCAGGCTTACTTCATCTGCCAAAGGCATCCCAAAGGGAGTGCAGAAGTGCCACAACATGGCTGCTTTCACGGCTTTTTCCTTGGCAAGAAGCCTAACATCAGGCTGATTTACCTTCCCAGGGTTACTGTTAGGCTTAGGCCTAGGGCTAGGATTTTTGAAACTAGGAAGCCTTGGCTCCAGGCACACTGCAGCTGTTCAAGGCATCCCAAGGGGAGTACAAAAGTGCAACAACATGGCAGCTTTCACAGCTTTTTCCTTGGCACCATCCCTATACCTAGGCTGATTTATCTGCCTAGGGTTAGGGTTAGGGTTCAGCCTAGGGCTTGAATTTTTTTAACCAGGAAGCCCTGAGTTCCAGGCTTACTTCATCTGCCAAAGGCATCCCAAAGGGAGTGCAGAAGTGCCACAACATGGCTGCTTTCACGGCTTTTCCCTTAGGAAGAACCCTAATACCTGGCTGATTTACCTTCCTAGGGTTACTGTTAGGCTTAGGCCTAGGACTTTTAAAACCAGGAAGCCCTGGGCTCCAGGCACACTGCAGCTGCGAAAGGCATCCCAAGGGGAGCGCAAAAGTGACGCAACTTGGCTGCCACCACTGATATTTCCATGAGACCATCCCGAACCATAGGTTGATTTTCCTTCCTAGGGTTAAGGTTTGAGTTACGCCTAGGGTAAGGGTTCTATTAACCAGAAAGCCCTGAGTTCCAAGAACACAGCAGCTGCGAAGGACTAGCCAAGAAGAGCGCAAAAGTACCACAACATGCCTGCCTCCACAGCTTTTTCCTTGGGGACATGCCTAATTCCTGGCTGATTTGCCTTTCTCGTCATAGGGTTGGGGTTCGGCCTAGGGCTAGGATTGTTAAAAGCAGGAAGCCCTGAGTTCCAGGCACACTGGAGCTGTGAAAGGCATCCAAAAGGGAGTGCAAAAGTGCCACAACATGGCTGCTTTCACGGCTTTTTCCTTGGCAAGACGCCTAACACCAGGCTGATTTACCTTCCCAGGGTTACTGTTAGGCTTAGGCCTAGGGCTAGGATTTTTAAAACTAGGAAGCCCTTAGCTCCAGGCACACTGCAGCTGTTCAAGGCATCCCAAGGGGAGTACAAAAGTGCAACAACATGGCAGCTTTCACAGCTTTTTCCTTGGCACCATCCCTATACCTAGGCTGATTTATCTGCCTAGGGTTAGGGTTAGGGTTCAGCCTAGGGCTTGAATTTCTTTAACCAGGAAGCCCTGAGTTCCAGGCTTACTTCATCTGCCAAAGGCATCCCAAAGGGAGTGCAGAAGTGCCACAACATGGCTGCTTTAACGGCTTTTCCCTTAGGAAGAACCCTAATACCCGGCTGATTTACCTTCCTAGGGTTACTGTTAGGCTTAGGCCTAGGACTTTTAAAACCAGGAAGCCCTGGGCTCCAGGCACACTGCAGCTGCAAAAGGCATCCCAAGGGGAGCGCAAAAGTGACGCAACTTGGCTGCCACCACTGATATTTCCATGAGAGCATCCCGAACCATAGGCTGATTTCCCTTCCTAGGGTTAAGGTTTGAGTTACGCCTAGGGTAAGGGCTCTATTAACCAGAAAGCCCTGAGTTCCAAGAACACAGCAGCTGCGAAGGACTAACCAAGAAGAGCGCAAAAGTAGCACAACATGCCTGCCTCCACAGCTTTTTCCTTGGGGACATGCCTAATTCCTGGCTGATTTGCCTTTCTCGTCTTAGGGTTGGGGTTCGGCCTAGGGCTAGGATTTTTAAAATCAGGAAGCCCTGAGTTCCAGGCACACTGGAGCTGTGAAAGGCATCCAAAAGGGAGTGCAAAAGTGCCACAATATGGCTGTTTCACGGCTTTTTCCTTGGCAAGAAGCCTAACATCAGGCTGATTTACTTTCCCAGGCTTACTGTTAGGCTTAGGCCTAGGGCTAGGATTTTTAAAACTAGGAAGCCCTTAGCTCCAGGCACACTGCAGCTGTTCAAGGCATCCCAAGGGGAGTACAAAAGTGCAACAACATGGCAGCTTTCACAGCTTTTTCCTTGGCACCATCCCTATACCTAGGCTGATTTATCTGCCTAGGGTTAGGGTTAGGGTTCAGCCTAGGGCTTGGATTTCTTTAACCAGGAAGCCCTGAGTTCCAGGCTTACTTCATCTGCCAAAGGCATCCCAAAGGGAGTGCAGAAGTGCCACAACATGGCTGCTTTCACGGCTTTTTCCTTGGCAAGAAGCCTAACATCAGGCTGATTTACTTTCCCAGGGTTACTGTTAGGCTTAGGCCTAGGGCTAGGATTTTTGAAACTAGGAAGCCCTTAGCTCCAGGCACACTGCAGCTGTTCAAGGCATCCAAGGGGAGTACAAAAGTGCAACAACATGGCAGCTTTCACAGCTTTTTCCTTGGCACCATCCCTATACCTAGGCTGATTTATCTGCCTAGGGTTAGGGTTAGGGTTCAGCCTAGGGCTTGGATTTCTTTAACCAGGAAGCCCTGAGTTCCAGGCTTACTTCATCTGCCAAAGGCATCCCAAAGGGAGTGCAAAAGTGCCACAACATGGCTGCTTTCACGGCTTTTTCCTTGGCAAGAAGCCTAACATCAGGCTGATTTACTTTCCCAGGGTTACTGTTAGGCTTAGGCCTAGGGCTAGGATTTTTGAAACTAGGAAGCCCTTAGCTCCAGGCACACTGCAGCTCTTCAAGGCATCCCAAGGGGAGTACAAAAGTGCAACAACATGGCAGCTTTCACAGCTTTTTTCTTGGCACCATCCCTATACCTAGGCTGATTTATCTGCCTAGGGTTAGGGTTCAGCCTAGGGCTTGAATTTTTTTAACCAGGAAGCCCTGAGTTCCAGGCTTACTTCATCTGCCAAAGGCATCCCAAAGGGAGTGCAGAAGTGCCACAACATGGCTGCTTTCACGGCTTTTCCCTTAGGAAGAACCCTAATACCCGGCTGATTTACCTTCCTAGGGTTACTGTTAGGCTTAGGCCTAGGACTTTTAAAACCAGGAAGCCCTGGGCTCCAGGCACACTGCAGCTGCAAAAGGCATCCCAAGGGGAGCGCAAAAGTGACGCAACTTGGCTGCCACCACTGATATTTCCATGAGACCATCCCGAACCATAGGTTGATTTTCCTTCCTAGGGTTAAGGTTTGAGTTACGCCTAGGGTAATGGTTCTATTAACCAGAAAGCCCTGAGTTCCAAGAACACAGCAGCTGCGAAGGACTAGCCAAGAAGAGCGCAAAAGTACCACAACATGCCTGCCTCCACAGCTTTTTCCTTGGGGACATGCCTAATTCCTGGCTGATTTGCCTTTCTCGTCTTAGGGTTGCGGTTCGGCCTAGGGCTAGGATTTTTAAAAGCAGGAAGCCCTGAGTTCCAGGCACACTGGAGCTGTGAAAGGCATCCAAAAGGGAGTGCAAAAGTGCCACAACATGGCTGCTTTCACGGCTTTTTCCTTGGCAAGAAGCCTAACATCAGGCTGATTTACTTTCCCAGGGTTACTGTTAGGCTTAGGCCTAGGGCTAGGATTTTTAAAACTAGGAAGCCCTTAGCTCCAGGCACACTGCAGCTGTTCAAGGCATCCCAAGGGGAGTACAAAAGTGCAACAACATGGCAGCTTTCACAGCTTTTTCCTTGGCACCATCCCTATACCTAGGCTGATTTATCTGCCTAGGGTTAGGGTTAGGGTTCAGCCTAGGGCTTGGATTTCTTTAACCAGGAAGCCCTGAGTTCCAGGCTTACTTCATCTGCCAAAGGCATCCCAAAGGGAGTGCAAAAGTGCCACAACATGGCTGCTTTCACGGCTTTTTCCTTGGCAAGAAGCCTAACATCAGGCTGATTTACTTTCCCAGGGTTACTGTTAGGCTTAGGCCTAGGGCTAGGATTTTTGAAACTAGGAAGCCCTTAGCTCCAGGCACACTGCAGCTCTTCAAGGCATCCCAAGGGGAGTACAAAAGTGCAACAACATGGCAGCTTTCACAGCTTTTTTCTTGGCACCATCCCTATACCTAGGCTGATTTATCTGCCTAGGGTTAGGGTTCAGCCTAGGGCTTGAATTTTTTTAACCAGGAAGCCCTGAGTTCCAGGCTTACTTCATCTGCCAAAGGCATCCCAAAGGGAGTGCAGAAGTGCCACAACATGGCTGCTTTCACGGCTTTTCCCTTAGGAAGAACCCTAATACCCGGCTGATTTACCTTCCTAGGGTTACTGTTAGGCTTAGGCCTAGGACTTTTAAAACCAGGAAGCCCTGGGCTCCAGGCACACTGCAGCTGCGAAAGGCATCCCAAGGGGAGCGCAAAAGTGACGCAACTTGGCTGCCACCACTGATATTTCCATGAGACCATCCCGAACCATAGGTTGATTTTCCTTCCTAGGGTTAAGGTTTGAGTTACGCCTAGGGTAATGGTTCTATTAACCAGAAAGCCCTGAGTTCCAAGAACACAGCAGCTGCGAAGGACTAGCCAAGAAGAGCGCAAAAGTACCACAACATGCCTGCCTCCACAGCTTTTTCCTTGGGGACATGCCTAATTCCTGGCTGATTTGCCTTTCTCGTCTTAGGGTTGCGGTTCGGCCTAGGGCTAGGATTTTTAAAAGCAGGAAGCCCTGAGTTCCAGGCACACTGAAGCTGTGAAAGGCATCCCAAGGGGAGTGCAAAAGTGCCACAACATGGCTGCTTTCACGGCTTTTTCCTTGGCAAGACGCCTAACACCAGGCTGACTTACCTTCCCAGGGTTACTGTTAGGCTTAGGCCTAGGGCTAGGATTTTTAAAACTAGGAAGCCCTGGGCTCCAGGCACACTGCAGCTGTTCAAGGCATCCCAAGGGGAGTACAAAAGTGCAACAACATGGCAGCTTTCACAGCTTTTTCCTTGGCACCATCCCTATACCTAGGCTGATTTATCTGCCTAGGGTTAGGGTTAGGGTTCAGCCTAGGGCTTGGATTTCTTTAACCAGGAAGCCCTGAGTTCCAGGCTTACTTCATCTGCCAAAGGCATCCCAAAGGGAGTGCAGAAGTGCCACAACATGGCTGCTTTCACGGCTTTTCCCTTAGGAAGAACCCTAATACCCGGCTGATTTACCTTCCTAGGGTTACTGTTAGGCTTAGGCCTAGGACTTTTAAAACCAGGAAGCCCTGGGCTCCAGGCACACTGCAGCTGCAAAAGGCATCCCAAGGGGAGCGCAAAAGTGACGCAACTTGGCTGCCACCACTGATATTTCCATGAGACCATCCCGAACCATAGGCTGATTTTCCTTCCTAGGGTTAAGGTTTGAGTTACGCCTAGGGTAAGGGTTCTATTAACCAGAAAGCCCTGAGTTCCAAGAACACAGCAGCTGCGAAGGACTAGCCAAGAAGAGCGCAAAAGTACCACAACATGCCTGCCTCCACAGCTTTTTCCTTGGGGACATGCCTAATTCCTGGCTGATTTGCCTTTCTCGTCTTAGGGTTGGGGTTCGGCCTAGGGCTAGGATTTTTAAAAGCAGGAAGCCCTGAGTTCCAGGCACACTGGAGCTGTGAAAGGCATCCAAAAGGGAGTGCAAAAGTGCCACAACATGGCTGCTTTCACGGCTTTTTCCTTGGCAAGAAGCCTAACATCAGGCTGATTTACTTTCCCAGGGTTACTGTTAGGCTTAGGCCTAGGGCTAGGATTTTTGAAACTAGGAAGCCCTTAGCTCCAGGCACACTGCAGCTGTTCAAGGCATCCCAAGGGGAGTACAAAAGTGCAACAACATGGCAGCTTTCACAGCTTTTTCCTTGGCACCATCCCTATACCTAGGCTGATTTATCTGCCTAGGGTTAGGGTTAGGGTTCAGCCTAGGGCTTGGATTTCTTTAACCAGGAAGCCCTGAGTTCCAGGCTTACTTCATCTGCCAAAGGCATCCCAAAGGGAGTGCAGAAGTGCCACAACATGGCTGCTTTCACGCCTTTTTCCTTGGCAAGACGCCTAACACCAGGCTGACTTACCTTCCCAGGGTTACTGTTAGGCTTAGGCCTAGGGCTAGGATTTTTAAAACTAGGAAGCCCTTAGCTCCAGGCACACTGCAGCTGTTCAAGGCATCCCAAGGGGAGTACAAAAGTGCAACAACATGGCAGCTTTCACAGCTTTTTCCTTGGCACCATCCCTATACCTAGGCTGATTTATCTGCCTAGGGTTAGGGTTAGGGTTCAGCCTAGGGCTTGAATTTCTTTAACCAGGAAGCCCTGAGTTCCAGGCTTACTTCATCTGCCAAAGGCATCCCAAAGGGAGTGCAGAAGTGCCACAACATGGCTGCTTTCATGTTGTTGTTATCTTATTGTATTTCATATTTCTGGAGTCCCATCTTAAAGTCCATACCTTCTTGCTGGTCCTATTATGCAGCTCCTCTCTGCAGCACAGTTCCTCATGGCTTCCATAGGGGCTCCTCCTGGGCTCTCGACCCAACCCCCTTTTATCCCAGAGGCCTTCATGAGCTACAGCTGCTACCCAACCAAGGATCCCACAGCTGTAGCTCATCCAGAGCAACAGGACCCACCTATCTAATACATAGGACTCTCACTACATATATATATTCACAAGGACTCCTTTATAACAATACATATATTCAGGCCCCTACATTTCCCCCCTTTTCTTTTAACAATTTCTCAATTACACAGTTACAATATCCATATCTGTCCCAGCTCCCAGGCTGCCACAGCTCTCGGCTGTCCTATCTTCCACTGTCCCAGCTCTCCAGCTGCCACAGCTCTCGGCTGTCCGGGGGATTCCATACCTAATACATATATTCAGGCCCCTACATTTCCCCCCTTTTCTTTTAACAATTTCTCCATTACACAGTTACAATATCCATATCTGTCCCAGCTCTCAGGCTGCCACAGCTCTCAGCTGTCCTATCTTCATCTGTCCCAGCTCTCAGGCTGCCACAGCTCTCGGCTGTCCTATATTCCACTGTCCCAGCTCTCCGGCTGCCACAGCTCTCGGCTGTCCGGGGGATTCCATACCTAATACATATATTCAGGCCCCTACATTATTGTTGTTGTTATCTTATTGTATTTCATATTTCTGGAGTCCCATCTTAAAGTCCATACCTTCTTGCTGGTCCTATTATGCAGCTCCTCTCTGCAGCACAGTTCCTCATGGCTTCCATAGGGGCTCCTTCTGGGCTCTCGACCCAACCCCCTTTTATCCCAGAGGCCTTCATGAGCTACAGCTGCTACCCAACCAAGGATCCCACAGCTGTAGCTCATCCAGAGCAACAGGACCCACCTATCTAATACATAGGACTCTCACTACATATATATATATTCACAAGGACTCCTTTATAACAATACATATATTCAGGCCCCTACACTTTCACGGCTTTTCCCTTAGGAAGAACCCTAATACCCGGCTGATTTACCTTCCTAGGGTTACTGTTAGGCTTAGGCCTAGGACTTTTAAAACCAGGAAGCCCTGGGCTCCAGGCACACTGCAGCTGCGAAAGGCATCCCAAGGGGAGCGCAAAAGTGACGCAACTTGGCTGCCACCACTGATATTTCCATGAGACCATCCCGAAACATAGGTTGATTTTCCTTCCTAGGGTTAAGGTTTGAGTTACGCCTAGGGTAAGGGTCTATTAACCAGAAAGCCCTGAGTTCCAAGAACACAGCAGCTGCGAAGGACTACCCAAGAAGAGCGCAAAAGTAGCACAACATGCCTGCCTCCACAGCTTTTTCCTTGGGGACATGCCTAATTCCTGGCTGATTTGCCTTTCTCGTCTTAGGGTTGGGGTTCGGCCTAGGGCTAGGATTTTTAAAATCAGGAAGCCCTGAGTTCCAGGCACACTGGAGCTGTGAAAGGCATCCAAAAGGGAGTGCAAAAGTGCCACAACATGGCTGCTTTCACAGCTTTTTCCTTGGCAAGAAGCCTAACACCAGGCTGACATACTTTCCCAGGGTTACTGTTAGGCTTAGGCCTAGGGCTAGGATTTTTGAAACTAGGAAGCCCTGGGCTCCAGGCACACTGCAGCTGTTCAAGGCATCCCAAGGGGAGTACAAAAGTGCAACAACATGGCAGCTTTCACAGCTTTTTCCTTGGCAAGAAGCCTAACACCAGGCTGATTTACTTTCCCAGGGTTACTGTTAGGCTTAGGCCTAGGGCTAGGATTTTTGAAACTAGGAAGCCCTTAGCTCCAGGCACACTGCAGCTGTTCAAGGCATCCCAAGGGGAGTACAAAAGTGCAACAACATGGCAGCTTTCACAGCTTTTTCCTTGGCACCATCCCTATACCTAGGCTGATTTATCTGCCTAGGGTTAGGGTTAGGGTTCAGCCTAGGGCTTGGATTTCTTTAACCAGGAAGCCCTGAGTTCCAGGCTTACTTCATCTGCCAAAGGCATCCCAAAGGGAGTGCAGAAGTGCCACAACATGGCTGCTTTCACGCCTTTTTCCTTGGCAAGACGCCTAACACCAGGCTGACTTACCTTCCCAGGGTTACTGTTAGGCTTAGGCCTAGGGCTAGGATTTTTAAAACTAGGAAGCCCTTAGCTCCAGGCACACTGCAGCTGTTCAAGGCATCCCAAGGGGAGTACAAAAGTGCAACAACATGGCAGCTTTCACAGCTTTTTCCTTGGCACCATCCCTATACCTAGGCTGATTTATCTGCCTAGGGTTAGGGTTAGGGTTCAGCCTAGGGCTTGAATTTCTTTAACCAGGAAGCCCTGAGTTCCAGGCTTACTTCATCTGCCAAAGGCATCCCAAAGGGAGTGCAGAAGTGCCACAACATGCCTGCTTTCATGTTGTTGTTATCTTATTGTATTTCATATTTCTGGAGTCCCATCTTAAAGTCCATACCTTCTTGCTGGTCCTATTATGCAGCTCCTCTCTGCAGCACAGTTCCTCATGGCTTCCATAGGGGCTCCTCCTGGGCTCTCGACCCAACCCCCTTTTATCCCAGAGGCCTTCATGAGCTACAGCTGCTACCCAACCAAGGATCCCACAGCTGTAGCTCATCCAGAGCAACAGGACCCACCTATCTAATACATAGGACTCTCACTACATATATATATTCACAAGGACTCCTTTATAACAATACATATATTCAGGCCCCTACATTTCCCCCCTTTTCTTTTAACAATTTCTCAATTACACAGTTACAATATCCATATCTGTCCCAGCTCCCAGGCTGCCACAGCTCTCGGCTGTCCTATCTTCCACTGTCCCAGCTCTCCAGCTGCCACAGCTCTCGGCTGTCCGGGGGATTCCATACCTAATACATATATTCAGGCCCCTACATTTCCCCCCTTTTCTTTTAACAATTTCTCCATTACACAGTTACAATATCCATATCTGTCCCAGCTCTCAGGCTGCCACAGCTCTCAGCTGTCCTATCTTCATCTGTCCCAGCTCTCAGGCTGCCACAGCTCTCGGCTGTCCTATATTCCACTGTCCCAGCTCTCCGGCTGCCACAGCTCTCGGCTGTCCGGGGGATTCCATACCTAATACATATATTCAGGCCCCTACATTATTGTTGTTGTTATCTTATTGTATTTCATATTTCTGGAGTCCCATCTTAAAGTCCATACCTTCTTGCTGGTCCTATTATGCAGCTCCTCTCTGCAGCACAGTTCCTCATGGCTTCCATAGGGGCTCCTTCTGGGCTCTCGACCCAACCCCCTTTTATCCCAGAGGCCTTCATGAGCTACAGCTGCTACCCAACCAAGGATCCCACAGCTGTAGCTCATCCAGAGCAACAGGACCCACCTATCTAATACATAGGACTCTCACTACATATATATATATTCACAAGGACTCCTTTATAACAATACATATATTCAGGCCCCTACACTTTCACGGCTTTTCCCTTAGGAAGAACCCTAATACCCGGCTGATTTACCTTCCTAGGGTTACTGTTAGGCTTAGGCCTAGGACTTTTAAAACCAGGAAGCCCTGGGCTCCAGGCACACTGCAGCTGCGAAAGGCATCCCAAGGGGAGCGCAAAAGTGACGCAACTTGGCTGCCACCACTGATATTTCCATGAGACCATCCCGAAACATAGGTTGATTTTCCTTCCTAGGGTTAAGGTTTGAGTTACGCCTAGGGTAAGGGTCTATTAACCAGAAAGCCCTGAGTTCCAAGAACACAGCAGCTGCGAAGGACTAGCCAAGAAGAGCGCAAAAGTAGCACAACATGCCTGCCTCCACAGCTTTTTCCTTGGGGACATGCCTAATTCCTGGCTGATTTGCCTTTCTCGTCTTAGGGTTGGGGTTCGGCCTAGGGCTAGGATTTTTAAAATCAGGAAGCCCTGAGTTCCAGGCACACTGGAGCTGTGAAAGGCATCCAAAAGGGAGTGCAAAAGTGCCACAACATGGCTGCTTTCACGGCTTTTTCCTTGGCAAGAAGCCTAACACCAGGCTGACATACTTTCCCAGGGTTACTGTTAGGCTTAGGCCTAGGGCTAGGATTTTTGAAACTAGGAAGCCCTGGGCTCCAGGCACACTGCAGCTGTTCAAGGCATCCCAAGGGGAGTACAAAAGTGCAACAACATGGCAGCTTTCACAGCTTTTTCCTTGGCAAGAAGCCTAACACCAGGCTGATTTACTTTCCCAGGGTTACTGTTAGGCTTAGGCCTAGGGCTAGGATTTTTGAAACTAGGAAGCCCTTAGCTCCAGGCACACTGCAGCTGTTCAAGGCATCCCAAGGGGAGTACAAAAGTGCAACAACATGGCAGCTTTCACAGCTTTTTCCTTGGCACCATCCCTATACCTAGGCTGATTTATCTGCCTAGGGTTAGGGTTAGGGTTCAGCCTAGGGCTTGGATTTCTTTAACCAGGAAGCCCTGAGTTCCAGGCTTACTTCATCTGCCAAAGGCATCCCAAGGGAGTGCAGAAGTGCCACAACATGGCTGCTTTCACGGCTTTTTCCTTGGCAAGAAGCCTAACATCAGGCTGATTTACTTTCCCAGGGTTACTGTTAGGCTTAGGCCTAGGGCTAGGATTTTTGAAACTAGGAAGCCCTTAGCTCCAGGCACACTGCAGCTGTTCAAGGCATCCCAAGGGGAGTACAAAAGTGCAACAACATGGCAGCTTTCACAGCTTTTTCCTTGGCACCATCCCTATACCTAGGCTGATTTATCTGCCTAGGGTTAGGGTTAGGGTTCAGCCTAGGGCTTGGATTTCTTTAACCAGGAAGCCCTGAGTTCCAGGCTTACTTCATCTGCCAAAGGCATCCCAAAGGGAGTGCAGAAGTGCCACAACATGGCTGCTTTCACGCCTTTTTCCTTGGCAAGACGCCTAACACCAGGCTGACTTACCTTCCCAGGGTTACTGTTAGGCTTAGGCCTAGGGCTAGGATTTTTAAAACTAGGAAGCCCTTAGCTCCAGGCACACTGCAGCTGTTCAAGGCATCCCAAGGGGAGTACAAAAGTGCAACAACATGGCAGCTTTCACAGCTTTTTCCTTGGCACCATCCCTATACCTAGGCTGATTTATCTGCCTAGGGTTAGGGTTAGGGTTCAGCCTAGGGCTTGAATTTCTTTAACCAGGAAGCCCTGAGTTCCAGGCTTACTTCATCTGCCAAAGGCATCCCAAAGGGAGTGCAGAAGTGCCACAACATGGCTGCTTTCATGTTGTTGTTATCTTATTGTATTTCATATTTCTGGAGTCCCATCTTAAAGTCCATACCTTCTTGCTGGTCCTATTATGCAGCTCCTCTCTGCAGCACAGTTCCTCATGGCTTCCATAGGGGCTCCTCCTGGGCTCTCGACCCAACCCCCTTTTATCCCAGAGGCCTTCATGAGCTACAGCTGCTACCCAACCAAGGATCCCACAGCTGTAGCTCATCCAGAGCAACAGGACCCACCTATCTAATACATAGGACTCTCACTACATATATATATTCACAAGGACTCCTTTATAACAATACATATATTCAGGCCCCTACATTTCCCCCCTTTTCTTTTAACAATTTCTCAATTACACAGTTACAATATCCATATCTGTCCCAGCTCCCAGGCTGCCACAGCTCTCGGCTGTCCTATCTTCCACTGTCCCAGCTCTCCAGCTGCCACAGCTCTCGGCTGTCCGGGGGATTCCATACCTAATACATATATTCAGGCCCCTACATTTCCCCCCTTTTCTTTTAACAATTTCTCCATTACACAGTTACAATATCCATATCTGTCCCAGCTCTCAGGCTGCCACAGCTCTCAGCTGTCCTATCTTCATCTGTCCCAGCTCTCAGGCTGCCACAGCTCTCGGCTGTCCTATATTCCACTGTCCCAGCTCTCCGGCTGCCACAGCTCTCGGCTGTCCGGGGGAGTCCATACCTAATACATATATTCAGGCCCCTACATTATTGTTGTTGTTATCTTATTGTATTTCATATTTCTGGAGTCCCATCTTAAAGTCCATACCTTCTTGCTGGTCCTATTATGCAGCTCCTCTCTGCAGCACAGTTCCTCATGGCTTCCATAGGGGCTCCTTCTGGGCTCTCGACCCAACCCCCTTTTATCCCAGAGGCCTTCATGAGCTACAGCTGCTACCCAACCAAGGATCCCACAGCTGTAGCTCATCCAGAGCAACAGGACCCACCTATCTAATACATAGGACTCTCACTACATATATATATATTCACAAGGACTCCTTTATAACAATACATATATTCAGGCCCCTACACTTTCACGGCTTTTCCCTTAGGAAGAACCCTAATACCCGGCTGATTTACCTTCCTAGGGTTACTGTTAGGCTTAGGCCTAGGACTTTTAAAACCAGGAAGCCCTGGGCTCCAGGCACACTGCAGCTGCGAAAGGCATCCCAAGGGGAGCGCAAAAGTGACGCAACTTGGCTGCCACCACTGATATTTCCATGAGACCATCCCGAAACATAGGTTGATTTTCCTTCCTAGGGTTAAGGTTTGAGTTACGCCTAGGGTAAGGGTCTATTAACCAGAAAGCCCTGAGTTCCAAGAACACAGCAGCTGCGAAGGACTAGCCAAGAAGAGCGCAAAAGTACCACAACGTGCCTGCCTCCACAGCTTTTTCCTTGGGGACATGCCTAATTCCTGGCTGATTTGCCTTTCTCGTCTTAGGGTTGGGGTTCGGCCTAGGGCTAGGATTTTTAAAATCAGGAAGCCCTGAGTTCCAGGCACACTGGAGCTGTGAAAGGCATCCAAAAGGGAGTGCAAAAGTGCCACAACATGGCTGCTTTCACGGCTTTTTCCTTGGCAAGAAGCCTAACACCAGGCTGACATACTTTCCCAGGGTTACTGTTAGGCTTAGGCCTAGGGCTAGGATTTTTGAAACTAGGAAGCCCTGGGCTCCAGGCACACTGCAGCTGTGAAAGGCATCCCAAGGGGAGTACAAAAGTGCAACAACATGGCAGCTTTCACAGCTTTTTCCTTGGCAAGAAGCCTAACACCAGGCTGATTTACTTTCCCAGGGTTACTGTTAGGCTTAGGCCTAGGGCTAGGATTTTTGAAACTAGGAAGCCCTTAGCTCCAGGCACACTGCAGCTGTTCAAGGCATCCCAAGGGGAGTACAAAAGTGCAACAACATGGCAGCTTTCACAGCTTTTTCCTTGGCACCATCCCTATACCTAGGCTGATTTATCTGCCTAGGGTTAGGGTTAGGGTTCAGCCTAGGGCTTGGATTTCTTTAACCAGGAAGCCCTGAGTTCCAGGCTTACTTCATCTGCCAAAGGCATCCCAAAGGGAGTGCAGAAGTGCCACAACATGGCTGCTTTCACGCCTTTTTCCTTGGCAAGACGCCTAACACCAGGCTGACTTACCTTCCCAGGGTTACTGTTAGGCTTAGGCCTAGGGCTAGGATTTTTAAAACTAGGAAGCCCTTAGCTCCAGGCACACTGCAGCTGTTCAAGGCATCCCAAGGGGAGTACAAAAGTGCAACAACATGGCAGCTTTCACAGCTTTTTCCTTGGCACCATCCCTATACCTAGGCTGATTTATCTGCCTAGGGTTAGGGTTAGGGTTCAGCCTAGGGCTTGAATTTCTTTAACCAGGAAGCCCTGAGTTCCAGGCTTACTTCATCTGCCAAAGGCATCCCAAAGGGAGTGCAGAAGTGCCACAACATGGCTGCTTTCATGTTGTTGTTATCTTATTGTATTTCATATTTCTGGAGTCCCATCTTAAAGTCCATACCTTCTTGCTGGTCCTATTATGCAGCTCCTCTCTGCAGCACAGTTCCTCATGGCTTCCATAGGGGCTCCTCCTGGGCTCTCGACCCAACCCCCTTTTATCCCAGAGGCCTTCATGAGCTACAGCTGCTACCCAACCAAGGATCCCACAGCTGTAGCTCATCCAGAGCAACAGGACCCACCTATCTAATACATAGGACTCTCACTACATATATATATTCACAAGGACTCCTTTATAACAATACATATATTCAGGCCCCTACATTTCCCCCCTTTTCTTTTAACAATTTCTCAATTACACAGTTACAATATCCATATCTGTCCCAGCTCCCAGGCTGCCACAGCTCTCGGCTGTCCTATCTTCCACTGTCCCAGCTCTCCAGCTGCCACAGCTCTCGGCTGTCCGGGGGATTCCATACCTAATACATATATTCAGGCCCCTACATTTCCCCCCTTTTCTTTTAACAATTTCTCCATTACACAGTTACAATATCCATATCTGTCCCAGCTCTCAGGCTGCCACAGCTCTCAGCTGTCCTATCTTCATCTGTCCCAGCTCTCAGGCTGCCACAGCTCTCGGCTGTCCTATATTCCACTGTCCCAGCTCTCCGGCTGCCACAGCTCTCGGCTGTCCGGGGGATTCCATACCTAATACATATATTCAGGCCCCTACATTATTGTTGTTGTTATCTTATTGTATTTCATATTTCTGGAGTCCCATCTTAAAGTCCATACCTTCTTGCTGGTCCTATTATGCAGCTCCTCTCTGCAGCACAGTTCCTCATGGCTTCCATAGGGGCTCCTTCTGGGCTCTCGACCCAACCCCCTTTTATCCCAGAGGCCTTCATGAGCTACAGCTGCTACCCAACCAAGGATCCCACAGCTGTAGCTCATCCAGAGCAACAGGACCCACCTATCTAATACATAGGACTCTCACTACATATATATATATTCACAAGGACTCCTTTATAACAATACATATATTCAGGCCCCTACACTTTCACGGCTTTTCCCTTAGGAAGAACCCTAATACCCGGCTGATTTACCTTCCTAGGGTTACTGTTAGGCTTAGGCCTAGGACTTTTAAAACCAGGAAGCCCTGGGCTCCAGGCACACTGCAGCTGCGAAAGGCATCCCAAGGGGAGCGCAAAAGTGACGCAACTTGGCTGCCACCACTGATATTTCCATGAGACCATCCCGAAACATAGGTTGATTTTCCTTCCTAGGGTTAAGGTTTGAGTTACGCCTAGGGTAAGGGTCTATTAACCAGAAAGCCCTGAGTTCCAAGAACACAGCAGCTGCGAAGGACTACCCAAGAAGAGCGCAAAAGTAGCACAACATGCCTGCCTCCACAGCTTTTTCCTTGGGGACATGCCTAATTCCTGGCTGATTTGCCTTTCTCGTCTTAGGGTTGGGGTTCGGCCTAGGGCTAGGATTTTTAAAATCAGGAAGCCCTGAGTTCCAGGCACACTGGAGCTGTGAAAGGCATCCAAAAGGGAGTGCAAAAGTGCCACAACATGGCTGCTTTCACGGCTTTTTCCTTGGCAAGAAGCCTAACACCAGGCTGACATACTTTCCCAGGGTTACTGTTAGGCTTAGGCCTAGGGCTAGGATTTTTGAAACTAGGAAGCCCTGGGCTCCAGGCACACTGCAGCTGTTCAAGGCATCCCAAGGGGAGTACAAAAGTGCAACAACATGGCAGCTTTCACAGCTTTTTCCTTGGCAAGAAGCCTAACACCAGGCTGATTTACTTTCCCAGGGTTACTGTTAGGCTTAGGCCTAGGGCTAGGATTTTTGAAACTAGGAAGCCCTTAGCTCCAGGCACACTGCAGCTGTTCAAGGCATCCCAAGGGGAGTACAAAAGTGCAACAACATGGCAGCTTTCACAGCTTTTTCCTTGGCACCATCCCTATACCTAGGCTGATTTATCTGCCTAGGGTTAGGGTTAGGGTTCAGCCTAGGGCTTGGATTTCTTTAACCAGGAAGCCCTGAGTTCCAGGCTTACTTCATCTGCCAAAGGCATCCCAAGGGAGTGCAGAAGTGCCACAACATGGCTGCTTTCACGGCTTTTTCCTTGGCAAGAAGCCTAACATCAGGCTGATTTACTTTCCCAGGGTTACTGTTAGGCTTAGGCCTAGGGCTAGGATTTTTGAAACTAGGAAGCCCTTAGCTCCAGGCACACTGCAGCTGTTCAAGGCATCCCAAGGGGAGTACAAAAGTGCAACAACATGGCAGCTTTCACAGCTTTTTCCTTGGCACCATCCCTATACCTAGGCTGATTTATCTGCCTAGGGTTAGGGTTAGGGTTCAGCCTAGGGCTTGGATTTCTTTAACCAGGAAGCCCTGAGTTCCAGGCTTACTTCATCTGCCAAAGGCATCCCAAAGGGAGTGCAGAAGTGCCACAACATGGCTGCTTTCACGCCTTTTTCCTTGGCAAGACGCCTAACACCAGGCTGACTTACCTTCCCAGGGTTACTGTTAGGCTTAGGCCTAGGGCTAGGATTTTTAAAACTAGGAAGCCCTTAGCTCCAGGCACACTGCAGCTGTTCAAGGCATCCCAAGGGGAGTACAAAAGTGCAACAACATGGCAGCTTTCACAGCTTTTTCCTTGGCACCATCCCTATACCTAGGCTGATTTATCTGCCTAGGGTTAGGGTTAGGGTTCAGCCTAGGGCTTGAATTTCTTTAACCAGGAAGCCCTGAGTTCCAGGCTTACTTCATCTGCCAAAGGCATCCCAAAGGGAGTGCAGAAGTGCCACAACATGCCTGCTTTCATGTTGTTGTTATCTTATTGTATTTCATATTTCTGGAGTCCCATCTTAAAGTCCATACCTTCTTGCTGGTCCTATTATGCAGCTCCTCTCTGCAGCACAGTTCCTCATGGCTTCCATAGGGGCTCCTCCTGGGCTCTCGACCCAACCCCCTTTTATCCCAGAGGCCTTCATGAGCTACAGCTGCTACCCAACCAAGGATCCCACAGCTGTAGCTCATCCAGAGCAACAGGACCCACCTATCTAATACATAGGACTCTCACTACATATATATATTCACAAGGACTCCTTTATAACAATACATATATTCAGGCCCCTACATTTCCCCCCTTTTCTTTTAACAATTTCTCAATTACACAGTTACAATATCCATATCTGTCCCAGCTCCCAGGCTGCCACAGCTCTCGGCTGTCCTATCTTCCACTGTCCCAGCTCTCCAGCTGCCACAGCTCTCGGCTGTCCGGGGGATTCCATACCTAATACATATATTCAGGCCCCTACATTTCCCCCCTTTTCTTTTAACAATTTCTCCATTACACAGTTACAATATCCATATCTGTCCCAGCTCTCAGGCTGCCACAGCTCTCAGCTGTCCTATCTTCATCTGTCCCAGCTCTCAGGCTGCCACAGCTCTCGGCTGTCCTATATTCCACTGTCCCAGCTCTCCGGCTGCCACAGCTCTCGGCTGTCCGGGGGATTCCATACCTAATACATATATTCAGGCCCCTACATTATTGTTGTTGTTATCTTATTGTATTTCATATTTCTGGAGTCCCATCTTAAAGTCCATACCTTCTTGCTGGTCCTATTATGCAGCTCCTCTCTGCAGCACAGTTCCTCATGGCTTCCATAGGGGCTCCTTCTGGGCTCTCGACCCAACCCCCTTTTATCCCAGAGGCCTTCATGAGCTACAGCTGCTACCCAACCAAGGATCCCACAGCTGTAGCTCATCCAGAGCAACAGGACCCACCTATCTAATACATAGGACTCTCACTACATATATATATATTCACAAGGACTCCTTTATAACAATACATATATTCAGGCCCCTACACTTTCACGGCTTTTCCCTTAGGAAGAACCCTAATACCCGGCTGATTTACCTTCCTAGGGTTACTGTTAGGCTTAGGCCTAGGACTTTTAAAACCAGGAAGCCCTGGGCTCCAGGCACACTGCAGCTGCGAAAGGCATCCCAAGGGGAGCGCAAAAGTGACGCAACTTGGCTGCCACCACTGATATTTCCATGAGACCATCCCGAAACATAGGTTGATTTTCCTTCCTAGGGTTAAGGTTTGAGTTACGCCTAGGGTAAGGGTCTATTAACCAGAAAGCCCTGAGTTCCAAGAACACAGCAGCTGCGAAGGACTAGCCAAGAAGAGCGCAAAAGTACCACAACATGCCTGCCTCCACAGCTTTTTCCTTGGGGACATGCCTAATTCCTGGCTGATTTGCCTTTCTCGTCTTAGGGTTGGGGTTCGGCCTAGGGCTAGGATTTTTAAAATCAGGAAGCCCTGAGTTCCAGGCACACTGGAGCTGTGAAAGGCATCCAAAAGGGAGTGCAAAAGTGCCACAACATGGCTGCTTTCACGGCTTTTTCCTTGGCAAGAAGCCTAACACCAGGCTGACATACTTTCCCAGGGTTACTGTTAGGCTTAGGCCTAGGGCTAGGATTTTTGAAACTAGGAAGCCCTGGGCTCCAGGCACACTGCAGCTGTGAAAGGCATCCCAAGGGGAGTACAAAAGTGCAACAACATGGCAGCTTTCACAGCTTTTTCCTTGGCAAGAAGCCTAACACCAGGCTGATTTACTTTCCCAGGGTTACTGTTAGGCTTAGGCCTAGGGCTAGGATTTTTGAAACTAGGAAGCCCTTAGCTCCAGGCACACTGCAGCTGTTCAAGGCATCCCAAGGGGAGTACAAAAGTGCAACAACATGGCAGCTTTCACAGCTTTTTCCTTGGCACCATCCCTATACCTAGGCTGATTTATCTGCCTAGGGTTAGGGTTAGGGTTCAGCCTAGGGCTTGGATTTCTTTAACCAGGAAGCCCTGAGTTCCAGGCTTACTTCATCTGCCAAAGGCATCCCAAAGGGAGTGCAGAAGTGCCACAACATGGCTGCTTTCACGGCTTTTTCCTTGGCAAGAAGCCTAACATCAGGCTGATTTACCTTCCCAGGGTTACTGTTAGGCTTAGGCCTAGGGCTAGGATTTTTGAAACTAGGAAGCCCTGGGCTCCAGGCACACTGCAGCTGTTCAAGGCATCCCAAGGGGAGTACAAAAGTGCAACAACATGGCAGCTTTCACAGCTTTTTCCTTGGCACCATCCCTATACCTAGGCTGATTTATCTGCCTAGGGTTAGGGTTAGGGTTCAGCCTAGGGCTTGAATTTTTTTAACCAGGAAGCCCTGAGTTCCAGGCTTACTTCATCTGCCAAAGGCATCCCAAAGGGAGTGCAGAAGTGCCACAACATGGCTGCTTTCACGGCTTTTCCCTTAGGAAGAACCCTAATACCCGGCTGATTTACCTTCCTAGGGTTACTGTTAGGCTTAGGCCTAGGACTTTTAAAACCAGGAAGCCCTGGGCTCCAGGCACACTGCAGCTGCGAAAGGCATCCCAAGGGGAGCGCAAAAGTGACGCAACTTGGCTGCCACCACTGATATTTCCATGAGAGCATCCCGAACCATAGGTTGATTTTCCTTCCTAGGGTTAAGGTTTGAGTTACGCCTAGGGTAAGGGTTCTATTAACCAGAAAGCCCTGAGTTCCAAGAACACAGCAGCTGCGAAGGACTAGCCAAGAAGAGCGCAAAAGTACCACAACATGCCTGCCTCCACAGCTTTTTCCTTGGGGACATGCCTAATTCCTGGCTGATTTGCCTTTCTCGTCTTAGGGTTGGGGTTCGGCCTAGGGCTAGGATTTTTAAAAGCAGGAAGCCCTGAGTTCCAGGCACACTGGAGCTGTGAAAGGCATCCAAAAGGGAGTGCAAAAGTGCCACAACATGGCTGCTTTCACGGCTTTTTCCTTGGCAAGACGCCTAACACCAGGCTGATTTACCTTCCCAGGGTTACTGTTAGGCTTAGGCCTAGGGCTAGGATTTTTAAAACTAGGAAGCCCTTAGCTCCAGGCACACTGCAGCTGTTCAAGGCATCCCAAGGGGAGTACAAAAGTGCAACAACATGGCAGCTTTCACAGCTTTTTCCTTGGCACCATCCCTATACCTAGGCTGATTTATCTGCCTAGGGTTAGGGTTAGGGTTCAGCCTAGGGCTTGAATTTCTTTAACCAGGAAGCCCTGAGTTCCAGGCTTACTTCATCTGCCAAAGGCATCCCAAAGGGAGTGCAGAAGTGCCACAACATGGCTGCTTTCACGGCTTTTCCCTTAGGAAGAACCCTAATACCCGGCTGATTTACCTTCCTAGGGTTACTGTTAGGCTTAGGCCTAGGACTTTTAAAACCAGGAAGCCCTGGGCTCCAGGCACACTGCAGCTGCAAAAGGCATCCCAAGGGGAGCGCAAAAGTGACGCAACTTGGCTGCCACCACTGATATTTCCATGAGACCATCCCGAACCATAGGCTGATTTTCCTTCCTAGGCTTAAGGTTTGAGTTACGCCTAGGGGAAGGGTTCTATTAACCAGAAAGCCCTGAGTTCCAAGAACACAGCAGCTGCGAAGGACTAGCCAAGAAGAGCGCAAAAGTAGCACAACATGCCTGCCTCCACAGCTTTTTCCTTGGGGACATGCCTAATTCCTGGCTGATTTGCCTTTCTCGTCTTAGGGTTGGGGTTCGGCCTAGGGCTAGGATTTTTAAAAGCAGGAAGCCCTGAGTTCCAGGCACACTGGAGCTGTGAAAGGCATCCAAAAGGGAGTGCAAAAGTGCCACAACATGGCTGCTTTCACGGCTTTTTCCTTGGCAAGACGCCTAACACCAGGCTGATTTACCTTCCCAGGGTTACTGTTAGGCTTAGGCCTAGGGCTAGGATTTTTAAAACTAGGAAGCCCTTAGCTCCAGGCACACTGCAGCTGTTCAAGGCATCCCAAGGGGAGTACAAAAGTGCAACAACATGGCAGCTTTCACAGCTTTTTCCTTGGCACCATCCCTATACCTAGGCTGATTTATCTGCCTAGGGTTAGGGTTAGGGTTCAGCCTAGGGCTTGAATTTCTTTAACCAGGAAGCCCTGAGTTCCAGGCTTACTTCATCTGCCAAAGGCATCCCAAAGGGAGTGCAGAAGTGCCACAACATGGCTGCTTTCACGGCTTTTCCCTTAGGAAGAACCCTAATACCCGGCTGATTTACCTTCCTAGGGTTACTGTTAGGCTTAGGCCTAGGACTTTTAAAACCAGGAAGCCCTGGGCTCCAGGCACACTGCAGCTGCAAAAGGCATCCCAAGGGGAGCGCAAAAGTGACGCAACTTGGCTGCCACCACTGATATTTCCATGAGACCATCCCGAACCATAGGCTGATTTTCCTTCCTAGGCTTAAGGTTTGAGTTACGCCTAGGGGAAGGGTTCTATTAACCAGAAAGCCCTGAGTTCCAAGAACACAGCAGCTGCGAAGGACTAGCCAAGAAGAGCGCAAAAGTAGCACAACATGCCTGCCTCCACAGCTTTTTCCTTCGGGACATGCCTAATTCCTGGCTGATTTGCCTTTCTCGTCTTAGGGTTGGGGTTCGGCCTAGGGCTAGGATTTTTAAAATCAGGAAGCCCTGAGTTCCAGGCACACTGGACCTGTGAAAGGCATCCAAAAGGGAGTGCAAAAGTGCCACAACATGGCTGTTTCACGGCTTTTTCCTTGGCAAGAAACCTAACATCAGGCTGATTTACTTTCCCAGGGTTACTGTTAGGCTTAGGCCTAGGGCTAGGATTTTTAAAACTAGGAAGCCCTTAGCTCCAGGCACACTGCAGCTGTTCAAGGCATCCCAAGGGGAGTACAAAAGTGCAACAACATGGCAGCTTTCACAGCTTTTTCCTTGGCACCATCCCTATACCTAGGCTGATATATCTGCCTAGGGTTAGGGTTAGGGTTCAGCCTAGGGCTTGGATTTCTTTAACCAGGAAGCCCTGAGTTCCAGGCTTACTTCATCTGCCAAAGGCATCCCAAAGGGAGTGCAGAAGTGCCACAACATGGCTGCTTTCACGGCTTTTTCCTTGGCAAGAAGCCTAACATCAGGCTGATTTACTTTCCCAGGGTTACTGTTAGGCTTAGGCCTA
Organism: Ammospiza caudacuta; assembly: GCF_027887145.1. Taxonomy (NCBI): domain Eukaryota; kingdom Metazoa; phylum Chordata; class Aves; order Passeriformes; family Passerellidae; genus Ammospiza; species Ammospiza caudacuta. The sequence continues at coordinate 216,759 of NW_026682921.1, forward strand.
GGGCTAGGATTTTTGAAACTAGGAAGCCCTTAGCTCCAGGCACACTGCAGCTGTTCAAGGCATCCCAAGGGGAGTACAAAAGTGCAACAACATGGCAGCTTTCACAGCTTTTTCCTTGGCACCATCCCTATACCTAGGCTGATTTATCTGCCTAGGGTTAGGGTTAGGGTTCAGCCTAGGGCTTGGATTTCTTTAACCAGGAAGCCCTGAGTTCCAGGCACACTGGAGCTGTGAAAGGCATCCAAAAGGGAGTGCAAAAATGCCACAACATGGCTGCTTTCACGGCTTTTTCCTTGGCAAGACGCCTAACACCAGGCTGATTTACCTTCCCAGGGTTACTGTTAGGCTTAGGCCTAGGGCTAGGATTTTTAAAACTAGGAAGCCCTGGGCTCCAGGCACACTGCAGCTGTTCAAGGCATCCCAAGGAGAGTACAAAAGTGCAACAACATGGCAGCTTTCACAGCTTTTTCCTTGGCACCATCCCTATACCTAGGCTGATTTATCTGCCTAGGGTTAGGGTTAGGGTTCAGCCTAGGGCTTGGATTTTTTTAACCAGGAAGCCCTGAGTTCCAGGCTTACTTCATCTGCCAAAGGCATCCCAAAGGGAGTGCAGAAGTGCCACAACATGGCTGCTTTCACGGCTTTTCCCTTAGGAAGAACCCTAATACCCGGCTGATTTACCTTCCTAGGGTTACTGTTAGGCTTAGGCCTAGGACTTTTAAAACCAGGAAGCCCTGGGCTCCAGGCACACTGCAGCTGCGAAAGGCATCCCAAGGGGAGCGCAAAAGTGACGCAACTTGGCTGCCACCACTGATATTTCCATGAGACCATCCCGAACCATAGGCTGATTTTCCTTCCTACGGTTAAGGTTTGAGTTACGCCTAGGGTAAGGGTCTATTAACCAGAAAGCCCTGAGTTCCAAGAACACAGCAGCTGCGAAGGACTAGCCAAGAAGAGCGCAAAAGTACCACAACATGCCTGCCTCCACAGCTTTTTCCTTGGGGACATGCCTAATTCCTGGCTGATTTGCCTTTCTCGTCTTAGGGTTGGGGTTCGGCCTAGGGCTAGGATTTTTAAAATCAGGAAGCCCTGAGTTCCAGGCACACTGGAGCTGTGAAAGGCATCCAAAAGGGAGTGCAAAAGTGCCACAACATGGCTGCTTTCACGGCTTTTTCCTTGGCAAGACGCCTAACACCAGGCTGATTTACCTTCCCAGGGTTACTGTTAGGCTTAGGCCTAGGGCTAGGATTTTTAAAACTAGGAAGCCCTTAGCTCCAGGCACACTGCAGCTGTTCAAGGCATCCCAAGGGGAGTACAAAAGTGCAACAACATGGCAGCTTTCACAGCTTTTTCCTTGGCACCATCCCTATACCTAGGCTGATTTATCTGCCTAGGGTTAGGGTTAGGGTTCAGCCTAGGGCTTGGATTTCTTTAACCAGGAAGCCCTGAGTTCCAGGCTTACTTCATCTGCCAAAGGCATCCCAAAGGGAGTGCAGAAGTGCCACAACATGGCTGCTTTCACGGCTTTTCCCTTAGGAAGAACCCTAATACCCGGCTGATTTACCTTCCTAGGGTTACTGTTAGGCTTAGGCCTAGGACTTTTAAAACCAGGAAGCCCTGGGCTCCAGGCACACTGCAGCTGCGAAAGGCATCCCAAGGGGAGCGCAAAAGTGACGCAACTTGGCTGCCACCACTGATATTTCCTAGAGACCATCCCGAACCATAAGCTGATTTTCCTTCCTAGGGTTAATGTTTGAGTTACGCCTATGGTAAGGGTCAATTAACCGGAAAGCCCTGAGTTCTAAGAACACAGCAGCTGCGAAGGACTACCCAAGAAGAGCGCAAAAGTACCACAACATGCCTGCCTCCACAGCTTTTTCCTTGGGGACATGCCTAATTCCTGGCTGATTTGCCTTTCTCGTCTTAGGGTTGGGGTTCGGCCTAGGGCTAGGATTTTTAAAAGCAGGAAGCCCTGAGTTCCAGGCACACTGGAGCTGTGAAAGGCATCCAAAAGGGAGTGCAAAAGTGCCACAACATGGCTGCTTTCACGGCTTTTTCCTTGGCAAGACGCCTAACACCAGGCTGATTTACCTTCCCAGGGTTACTGTTAGGCTTAGGCCTAGGGCTAGGATTTTTAACACTAGGAAGCCCTTAGCTCCAGGCACACTGCAGCTGTTCAAGGCATCCCAAGGGGAGTACAAAAGTGCAGCAACATGGCAGCTTTCACAGCTTTTTCCTTGGCACCATCCCTATACCTAGGCTGATTTATCTGCCTAGGGTTAGGGTTAGGGTTCAGCCTAGGGCTTGGATTTCTTTAACCAGGAAGCCCTGAGTTCCAGGCTTACTTCATCTGCCAAAGGCATCCCAAAGGGAGTGCAAAAGTGCCACAACATGGCTGCTTTCACGGCTTTTTCCTTGGCAAGAAGCCTAACATCAGGCTGATTTACTTTCCCAGGGTTACTGTTAGGCTTAGGCCTAGGGCTAGGATTTTTGAAACTAGGAAGCCCTTAGCTCCAGGCACACTGCAGCTCTTCAAGGCATCCCAAGGGGAGTACAAAAGTGCAACAACATGGCAGCTTTCACAGCTTTTTCCTTGGCACCATCCCTATACCTAGGCTGATTTATCTGCCTAGGGTTAGGGTTAGGGTTCAGCCTAGGGCTAGGATTTTTAAAATCAGGAAGCCCTGAGTTCCAGGCACACTGGAGCTGTGAAAGGCATCCAAAAGGGAGTGCAAAAGTGCCACAACATGGCTGCTTTCACGGCTTTTTCCTTGTCGAAAAGAAACTTGTCCAAAACAGCTTCCAATCGAATGTTCATGTGATCGGAAAAGTCAGAAGAGTGCAAAGGTACTGTTTTCTAGAATTTGGCAAGCTGCGCACACAATCCCAGTGTTGTACAGCTTCCTTCTTCACCTTTCCGATGGTCCCGCTGTCTCCGTCTCCCGGAGGCGAAGAAGCGGCTTCTTCGCGCAAAGACAATTGTGCCGCTCACTGTGCTCTCCTTAGCGAGGCTTTTGCCGAAAGACGCCCGGGAGCGGCTCTTAGCTCCGGAGAGCGTCGTACCTTCGTCTTTAGCGTCTCTTCTCGTCTACATCTTAGCAAAAAGGTTTTCCACTGTTTGCCTAGGAAAAACTTTGCCAGCACAGAAAACATCTCCCATCGTGTTCTAGACGTTGCACGGAGGTCTTCCAAGTGTTTGGCATGAAGAAAAGAAAAGTTGTCCAAAACAGCTTCCAATCGAATGTTCATGTGATTGGAAAAGTCAGGAGAGTGCAAAGGTACTGTTTTCTAGCAGTTGGCAAGCTGCGCACACAATCCCAGTGTTGTACAGCTTCCTTCTTCACCTCACCGAAGGTGCCGCTCTCTCCGGCTCCCGGAGGCGAAGAAGCGGCTTCATCGCGCATAGACGATTGTGCCGCTCACTGTGCACTCCTTAGCGCGGCTTCTGCCGAAAGACGCCTGGGAGCGGCTCTTAGCTCCGTAGAGCATCGTACCTTCGTCTTTAGCGTCTCTTCTCGTCTACATCTTAACAAAAAGCTTTTCAACTATGTTTGCCTAGGAAAAACTTTTCCAGAACAGAAAACATCTCCCATCGTGTTCTAGACGTTGCACGGAGGTCTTCCAAGTGTTTGGCATGAAGAAAAGAAAAGTTGTCCAAAACAGCTTCCAATCGAATGTTCATATGATTGGAAAAGTCATGAGAGTTTAAAGATACTGTTTTCTATCGGTTGGCAGGCTGCGCACACAATCGCAGTGTTGTACAGCTTCCTTCTTCACCTTTCCGAAGGTGCCGCTGTCTCCGGCTCGCGGAGGCGAAGAAGCGGCTTCTTCGCGCAAAGACGATTGTGCCGCTCACTGTGCTCTGCTGAGCGCGGCTTCTGCCGAAAGAGGCCCGGGAGCGGCTCTTAGCCCCGGAGAGCATCGTACCTTCGTCTTTAGCGTCTCTTCTCCTCTACATCTTAGCAGAAAGCTTTTCCACTATGTTTGCCTAGGAAAAACTTTGCCAGCACAGAAAACATCTCCCATCATGTTCTAGACGTTGCTCGCAGGTCTTCCAAGTGTTTGGCAGGAAGAAAAGAAAAGTTGTCCAAAACAGCTTCCAATCGAATGTTCATATGATTGGAAAAGTCAGGAAAGTGCAAAGGTACTGTTTCCAATCAGTTTACAAGCTGCGCACACAATCCCAGTGTTGTACAGCTTTCTTCTTCACCTGTCCGAAGGTGCCGCTCTCTCCGGCTCCCGGAGGCGAAGAAGCGGCTTCTTCGCGCAAAGACGATTGTGCCGCTCACTGTGCTCTCCATAGGGCGGCTTCTGCCGAAAGAGGCCCGGGAGCGGCTCTTAGCTCCGGAGAGCATCGTACCTTCGTCTTTAGCGTCTCTTCTCGTCTACATCTTAGCAAAAAGCTTTTCAACTATGTCTGGTGAGGAAAAACTGTGCCAGCACAGAAAACATCTCCCATCGTGTTCTAGACGTAGCACGGAGGTCTTCCAAGTGTTTGGCATGAAGAAAAGAAAAGTTGTCCAAATCAGCTTCCAATCGAATGTTCATATGATTGGAAAATCAGGAGAGTGCAAATTTACTGTTTTCTTGCAGTTGGCAAGCTGCGCACAAAATCCCAGTGTTGTGCTGGTTCCTTCTTCACATTTCCGGAGTTGCCGCTCTCTCCGGCTCCCGGAGCCGAAGAAGCCGCTTCTTCGCGCACAGACGATTGTGCCGCTCCCAGTGCTCTGCTGAGCGCGTCATCTGAAGAAAGACGACCAGGAGCGGCGCTTAGCCCCGGAGAGCATCGTACCTTCGTCTTTAGCGTCTCTTCTCGTCTACATCTTAGCAAAAAGCTTTTCCACGGTGTCTGGCTAGGAAAAACTGTGCCGGCACAGAAAACAACACCCATCGTGATCGAGAAGTTGCAGAGAAGTCGGGCAAGTGTTTGGCAGGAAGAAAAGAAAAGTTGTCCAAAACAGCTTCCAATCGAATGTTCATGTGTTTGCAGGAGAGTGCAAAGGTACTGTTTTCTATCAGCTGGAGAGCTGCCCACAAAATCCCAGTGTTGTACAGCTTCCTTCTTCACCTTTCCGAAGCTGCCACTCTGTCCGGCTCTTGGAGCAGAAGAAGCCGCTACTTTGCGCTAAGACGATTGTGCCGCTCACAGTGATCTGCTGAGCGCGGCTTCTGCAGAACGACGCCCGAGAGCTGCGCATAGCTCCGGAGAGCATCGTACCTTCGTCTTTACAGTCTCTTCTCGTCTACATCTTAGACGAAAGCTTTTCCACTATGTCTGGCTATGAAAAACCGTGCCAGCACAGAAAACCACACCCATCGTGACCGGGAAGTAGCAGAGAGGTCTGTAAAGTGTTTGGCTGGAAGAAAAGTTGTCTAAAAGAGCTTCCAATCGAATGTTCATGTGTTTGAAAAAGTCAGGAGAGGGCAAAGCTACTGTTTTCTATCAGGTGGCAAGCTGCGCACAGAATCCCAGTGTTGTACAGCTTCCTTCTTCACCTGTCCGAAGGTGCCGCTCTCTCCGGCTCCCGGAGGCGAAGAAGCGGCTTCTTCGCGCAAAGACGATTGTGCCGCTCACTGTGCTCTCCATAGCGCGGCTTCTGCCGAAAGAGGCCCGGGAGCGGCTCTTAGCTCCGGAGAGCATCGTACCTTCGTCTTTAGCGTCTCTTCTCGTCTACATCTTAGCAAAAAGCTTTTCAACTATGTCTGGTGAGGAAAAACTGTGCCAGCACAGAAAACATCTCCCATCGTGTTCTGGACGTTGCACGGAGGTCTTCCAAGTGTTTGACATGAAGAAAAGAAAAGTTGTCCAAAACAGCTTCCAATCGAATGTTCATGTGATTGGAAAAGGCAGGAGAGTGCAGAGGTACTGTTTTCTATCAGGTGGCAAGCTGCGCACACAATCCCAGTGTTGTACAGCTTCCTTCTTCACCTTTCCGAAGGTGCCGCTCTCTCCGGCTCCCGGAGGCGAAGAAGCGGCTTCTTCGCGCAAAGACGATTGTGCCGCTCACTGTGCTCTCCTTAGCGCGGCTTCTGCCGAAAGACGCCCGGGAGCGGCTCTTAGCTCCGGAGAGCATCGTACCTTCGTCTTTAGCGTCTTTTGTGGTCTACATCCTAGCAGAAAGATTTTCCACTCTGTCTGGCTATGAAAAACCGTGCCAGCGCAGAAAACAACTCCCATCGTGACAGGGAAGTTGCAGAGAGGTCTGTAAAGTGTTTGGCTGGAAGAAAAGTTGTCCAAAACAGCTTCCAATCGAATGTTCATGTGATTGAAAAAGTCAGGAGAGTGCAAAGGCACTGTTTTCTATCAGGTGGCAAGCTGCGCACACAATCCCAGTGTTGTACAGCTTCCTTCTTCACCTTTCCGAAGGTGCCGCTCTCTCCGGCTCTTGGAGCAGTAGAAGCCGCTTCTTCGCGCAAACACGATTGTGCTGCTCAAAGTGCTGTTCTGAGCGCGGCTTTTGCCAATAGACGCCCGGGAGCGGCTCTTAGCACCGGAGAGCATCGTACCTTCGTCTTTAGCGTCTCTTCTCGTCTACATCTTAGAGGAAAGGTTTTCCACTATGTCGTGCTAGGAAAAACAGTGCCAGCACAGAAAACATCTCCCATCGTGATCGAGAAGTTGCATAGAAGTCTGGCAAGGGTTTGGCTGGAAGAAAAGTTGTCCAAAACAGCTTCCAATCGAATGTTCATGTGATTGGAAAAGTCAGGAGAGTGCAAAGGTACTGTTTTCTATCATCTGGCAAGCTGGGCACAGAATCCCAGTGTTGTACAGCTTCCTTCTTCACCTTTTCGAAACTGCCGCTCTCTCCGGCTCAAGGAGCCGAAGAAGCGGCTTCTTCGCGCAAAGACGATTGTGCCGCTCACTGTGCTCTCCTTAGAGCGGCTTCTGCCGAAAGAGGCCCGGGAGCGGCTCTTAGCTCCGGAGAGCATCGTACCTTCGTCTTTAGCGTCTCTTCTCGTCTACAGCTTAGCAAAAAGCTTTTCCACTATGTCTGCTAGGAAAAACCATGCCAACAAAGAAAACAACTCCCATCGTGACCGAGAAGTTGCACGGAGGCCTGGAAAGTGTTTGGCTGGAAGAAAAGAAAAGTTGTCCAAAAGAGCTTCCAATCGAATGTTCATGTGTTTGGAAAAGTCAGGAGAGGGCAAAGCTACTGTTTTCTATCAGGTGGCAAGCTGCGCACAGAATCCCAGTGTTGTACAGCTTCCTTCTTCACCTGTCCGAAGGTGCCGCTCTCTCCGGCTCCCGGAGGCGAAGAAGCGGCTTCTTCGCGCAAAGACGATTGTGCCGCTCACTGTGCTCTCCATAGCGCGGCTTCTGCCGAAAGAGGCCCGGGAGCGGCTCTTAGCTCCGGAGAGCATCGTACCTTCGTCTTTAGCGTCTCTTCTCGTCTACATCTTAGCAAAAAGCTTTTCAACTATGTCTGGTGAGGAAAAACTGTGCCAGCACAGAAAACATCTCCCATCGTGTTCTGGACGTTGCACGGAGGTCTTCCAAGTGTTTGACATGAAGAAAAGAAAAGTTGTCCAAAACAGCTTCCAATCGAATGTTCATGTGATTGGAAAAGGCAGGAGAGTGCAGAGGTACTGTTTTCTATCAGGTGGCAAGCTGCGCACACAATCCCAGTGTTGTACAGCTTCCTTCTTCACCTTTCCGAAGGTGCCGCTCTCTCCGGCTCCCGGAGGCGAAGAAGCGGCTTCTTCGCGCAAAGACGATTGTGCCGCTCACTGTGCTCTCCTTAGCGCGGCTTCTGCCGAAAGACGCCCGGGAGCGGCTCTTAGCTCCGGAGAGCATCGTACCTTCGTCTTTAGCGTCTTTTGTGGTCTACATCCTAGCAGAAAGATTTTCCACTCTGTCTGGCTATGAAAAACCGTGCCAGCGCAGAAAACAACTCCCATCGTGACAGGGAAGTTGCAGAGAGGTCTGTAAAGTGTTTGGCTGGAAGAAAAGTTGTCCAAAACAGCTTCCAATCGAATGTTCATGTGATTGAAAAAGTCAGGAGAGTGCAAAGGCACTGTTTTCTATCAGCTGGAGAGCTGCCCACAAAATCCCAGTGTTGTACAGCTTCCTTCTTCACCTTTCCGAAGGTGCCGCTCTCTCCGGCTCTTGGAGCAGTAGAAGCCGCTTCTTCGCGCAAAGACGATTGTGCTGCTCACAGTGCTGTGCTGAGCGCGGCTTTTGCCAATAGACGCCCGGGAGCGGCTCTTAGCACCGGAGAGCATCGTACCTTCGTCTTTAGCGTCTCTTCTCGTCTACATCTTAGAGGAAAGGTTTTCCACTATGTCGTGCTAGGAAAAACAGTGCCAGCACAGAAAACATCTCCCATCGTGATCGAGAAGTTGCATAGAAGTCTGGCAAGGGTTTGGCTGGAAGAAAAGTTGTCCAAAACAGCTTCCAATCGAATGTTCATGTGATTGGAAAAGTCAGGAGAGTGCAAAGGTACTGTTTTCTATCATCTGGCAAGCTGGGCACAGAATCCCAGTGTTGTACAGCTTCCTTCTTCACCTTTTCGAAACTGCCGCTCTCTCCGGCTCAAGGAGCCGAAGAAGCGGCTTCTTCGCGCAAAGACGATTGTGCCGCTCACTGTGCTCTCCTTAGAGCGGCTTCTGCCGAAAGAGGCCCGGGAGCGGCTCTTAGCTCCGGAGAGCATCGTACCTTCGTCTTTAGCGTCTCTTCTCGTCTACATTTTAGTCGAAAGCTTTTCCACTATGTCTGCTAGGAAAAACCATGCCAACAAAGAAAACAACTCCCATCGTGACCGAGAAGTTGCACGGAGGCCTGGAAAGTGTTTGGCTGGAAGAAAAGAAAAGTTGTCCAAAAGAGCTTCCAATCGAATGTTCATGTGTTTGGAAAAGTCAGGAGAGGGCAAAGCTACTGTTTTCTATCAGGTGGCAAGCTGCGCACACAATCCCAGTGTTGTACAGCTTCCTTCTTCACCTGTCCGAAGGTGCCGCTCTCTCCGGCTCCCGGAGGCGAAGAAGCGGCTTCTTCGCGCAAAGACGATTGTGCCGCTCACTGTGCTCTCTTAGCGCGGCTTCTGCTAAAAGAAGCCCGGGAGCGGCACTTAGCTCCGGAGAGTATCGTAACTTCGTCTTTAGCGTCTTTTGGTCTACATCTTAGCAAAAAGCTTTTCCACTATGTCTATCTAGGAAAAACCGTGACAGCTTAGAAAACATCACCCATCGTGATCGAGAAGTTGGCAAGCTGGGCACACAATCCCAGTGCTGTACAGCTTCATTCTTCACCTTTCCGAAGCTGCCGCTCTCTCCGGCTGCCCGAGGCGAAGAAGTGGCTTCTTCGCGCAAAGACGATTGTGCCGCTCACTGTGCTCTCCATAGCGCGGCTTCTGCCGAAAGAGGCCCGGAAGCGGCGCTTAGCTCAGGAGAGCATCGTACCTTCGTCTTTAGCGTCTCTTCTCCTCTACATCTTAGCAGAAAACTTTTCCACTATGATTTCCTAGGAAAAACTTTGCCAGCACTGAAAACACCTCCTATCGTGCTCTAGACGTTGCACGGAGGTGTGCCGAGTGTTTCGGAAGAAGGGAAAGAAACTTGTCCAAAACAGCTTCCAATCGAATGTTCATATTATTGGAAAAGTCAGGAAAGTGCAAAGGTACTATTTCCTATCAGTTGGCAAGCTGCGCACACAATCCCAGTGTTGTACAGCTTCCTTCTTCACCTGTCCGAAGGTGCCACCCTCTCCGGCTCCCGGAGGCGAAAAAGCGGCTTCTTCGCGCAAAGACGATTGTGCCGCTCACTCTGCTCTCCTAAGCGCGGCTACTGCCGAAAGAGGCCCGGAAGCGGCTCTTAGCTCCGGAGGGCATCGTACCTTCGTCTTTAGCGTCTCTTCTCGTCTACAGCTTAGCAAAAAGCTTTTCCACTATGTCTGTCGAGGAAAAACTTTGCCAGCACAGAAAACATCTCCTAACGTGTTCTAGACGTTCCTCGGAGGTGTGCCGAGTGTTTCGGAAGAAGGGAAAGAAACTTGTCCAAAACAGCTTCCAATCGAATGTTCATGTGATTGGAAAAGTCAGGAAAGTGCAAAGGTACTATTTCCTGTCAGTTGGCAAGCTGCGCACAGAATCCCAGTGTTGTACAGCTTCCTTCTTCACCTGTCCGAAGGTGCCACTCTCTCCGGCTCCCGGAGGCGAAAAAGCGGCTTCTTCGCGCAAAGACGAATGTGCCGCTCACTCTGCTCTCCTAAGCGCGGCTACTGCCGAAAGACGCCCGGGAGCGGCTCTTAGCTCCGGAGAGCATCGTACCTTCGTCTTTAGCGTCTCTTCTCGTCTACATCTTAGCAAAAAGCATTTCCGCTATGTCTGGCGAGGAAAAACTTTGCCAGCACTGAAACACCTACTATCGTGTTCTAGACCTAGCACCGAGGTGTGCCGAGTGTTATGGAAGAAGGGAACGAAACTTGTCCAAAACAGCTTCCAATCGAATGTTCATGTGATTGGAAAAGTCAGAAGAGTGCAAATGTACTGTTTTCTATCAGATGGCAAGCTGCGCACACAATCCCAGTGTTGTACGGCTTTCTTCTTCACCTGTCCGAAGGTGCCACTCTCTCCGGCTCCCGAAGGCGAAAAAGCGGCTTCTTCGCGCAAAGACGATTGTGCCGCTCACTGTGCTCTCCTTAGAGCGGCTTCTGCCGAAAGAGGCCCGGGAGCGGCTCTTAGCTCCGGAGAGCATTGTACCTTCTTCTTTAGCGTCTCTTCTCGTCTACATCTTAGACGAAAGCTTTTCCACTCTGTCTGGCTATGAAAAACCGTGCCAGCGCAGAAAACAACTCCCATCGTGTTCTAGAGGTTGCACGATCCCTATACTTAGGCTGATTTTCCTTCCTGGAAATAAAGTTAGGTTTCAGCCTAGGGCTTGGGTTTCTTTAACCAGGAAGCCCTGAGTTCCAGGCTTACTTCATCTGCCAAAGGCATCCCAAAGGGAGTGCAGAAGTGCCACAACATGGCTGCTTTCACGGCTTTTCCCTTAGGAAGAACCCTAATACCCGGCTGATTTACCTTCCTAGGGTTACTGTTAGGCTTAGGCCTAGGACTTTTAAAACCAGGAAGCCCTGGGCTCCAGGCACACTGCAGCTGCGAAAGGCATCCCAAGGGGAGCGCAAAAGTGACGCAACTTGGCTGCCACCACTGATATTTCCATGAGAGCATCCCGAACCATAGGTTGATTTTCCTTCCTAGGGTTAAGGTTTGAGTTACGCCTAGGGTAAGGGTTCTATTAACCAGAAAGCCCTGAGTTCCAAGAACACAGCAGCTGCGAAGGACTAGCCAAGAAGAGCGCAAAAGTACCACAACATGCCTGCCTCCACAGCTTTTTCCTTGGGGACATGCCTAATTCCTGGCTGATTTGCCTTTCTCGTCTTAGGGTTGGGGTTCGGCCTAGGGCTAGGATTTTTAAAAGCAGGAAGCCCTGAGTTCCAGGCACACTGGAGCTGTGAAAGGCATCCAAAAGGGAGTGCAAAAGTGCCACAACATGGCTGCTTTCACGGCTTTTTCCTTGGCAAGACGCCTAACACCAGGCTGATTTACCTTCCCAGGGTTACTGTTAGGCTTAGGCCTAGGGCTAGGATTTTTAAAACTAGGAAGCCCTTAGCTCCAGGCACACTGCAGCTGTTCAAGGCATCCCAAGGGGAGTACAAAAGTGCAACAACATGGCAGCTTTCACAGCTTTTTCCTTGGCACCATCCCTATACCTAGGCTGATTTATCTGCCTAGGGTTAGGGTTAGGGTTCAGCCTAGGGCTTGAATTTCTTTAACCAGGAAGCCCTGAGTTCCAGGCTTACTTCATCTGCCAAAGGCATCCCAAAGGGAGTGCAGAAGTGCCACAACATGGCTGCTTTCACGGCTTTTCCCTTAGGAAGAACCCTAATACCCGGCTGATTTACCTTCCTAGGGTTACTGTTAGGCTTAGGCCTAGGACTTTTAAAACCAGGAAGCCCTGGGCTCCAGGCACACTGCAGCTGCAAAAGGCATCCCAAGGGGAGCGCAAAAGTGACGCAACTTGGCTGCCACCACTGATATTTCCATGAGACCATCCCGAACCATAGGCTGATTTTCCTTCCTAGGCTTAAGGTTTGAGTTACGCCTAGGGGAAGGGTTCTATTAACCAGAAAGCCCTGAGTTCCAAGAACACAGCAGCTGCGAAGGACTAGCCAAGAAGAGCGCAAAAGTACCACAACATGCCTGCCTCCACAGCTTTTTCCTTGGGGACATGCCTAATTCCTGGCTGATTTGCCTTTCTCGTCTTAGGGTTGGGGTTCGGCCTAGGGCTAGGATTTTTAAAAGCAGGAAGCCCTGAGTTCCAGGCACACTGGAGCTGTGAAAGGCATCCAAAAGGGAGTGCAAAAGTGCCACAACATGGCTGCTTTCACGGCTTTTTCCTTGGCAAGACGCCTAACACCAGGCTGATTTACCTTCCCAGGGTTACTGTTAGGCTTAGGCCTAGGGCTAGGATTTTTAAAACTAGGAAGCCCTTAGCTCCAGGCACACTGCAGCTGTTCAAGGCATCCCAAGGGGAGTACAAAAGTGCAACAACATGGCAGCTTTCACAGCTTTTTCCTTGGCACCATCCCTATACCTAGGCTGATTTATCTGCCTAGGGTTAGGGTTAGGGTTCAGCCTAGGGCTTGAATTTCTTTAACCAGGAAGCCCTGAGTTCCAGGCTTACTTCATCTGCCAAAGGCATCCCAAAGGGAGTGCAGAAGTGCCACAACATGGCTGCTTTCACGGCTTTTCCCTTAGGAAGAACCCTAATACCCGGCTGATTTACCTTCCTAGGGTTACTGTTAGGCTTAGGCCTAGGACTTTTAAAACCAGGAAGCCCTGGGCTCCAGGCACACTGCAGCTGCAAAAGGCATCCCAAGGGGAGCGCAAAAGTGACGCAACTTGGCTGCCACCACTGATATTTCCATGAGACCATCCCGAACCATAGGCTGATTTTCCTTCCTAGGCTTAAGGTTTGAGTTACGCCTAGGGGAAGGGTTCTATTAACCAGAAAGCCCTGAGTTCCAAGAACACAGCAGCTGCGAAGGACTAGCCAAGAAGAGCGCAAAAGTAGCACAACATGCCTGCCTCCACAGCTTTTTCCTTCGGGACATGCCTAATTCCTGGCTGATTTGCCTTTCTCGTCTTAGGGTTGGGGTTCGGCCTAGGGCTAGGATTTTTAAAAGCAGGAAGCCCTGAGTTCCAGGCACACTGGACCTGTGAAAGGCATCCAAAAGGGAGTGCAAAAGTGCCACAACATGGCTGTTTCACGGCTTTTTCCTTGGCAAGAAACCTAACATCAGGCTGATTTACTTTCCCAGGGTTACTGTTAGGCTTAGGCCTAGGGCTAGGATTTTTAAAACTAGGAAGCCCTTAGCTCCAGGCACACTGCAGCTGTTCAAGGCATCCCAAGGGGAGTACAAAAGTGCAACAACATGGCAGCTTTCACAGCTTTTTCCTTGGCACCATCCCTATACCTAGGCTGATATATCTGCCTAGGGTTAGGGTTAGGGTTCAGCCTAGGGCTTGGATTTCTTTAACCAGGAAGCCCTGAGTTCCAGGCTTACTTCATCTGCCAAAGGCATCCCAAAGGGAGTGCAGAAGTGCCACAACATGGCTGCTTTCACGGCTTTTTCCTTGGCAAGAAGCCTAACATCAGGCTGATTTACTTTCCCAGGGTTACTGTTAGGCTTAGGCCTAGGGCTAGGATTTTTGAAACTAGGAAGCCCTTAGCTCCAGGCACACTGCAGCTGTTCAAGGCATCCCAAGGGGAGTACAAAAGTGCAACAACATGGCAGCTTTCACAGCTTTTTCCTTGGCACCATCCCTATACCTAGGCTGATTTATCTGCCTAGGGTTAGGGTTAGGGTTCAGCCTAGGGCTTGGATTTCTTTAACCAGGAAGCCCTGAGTTCCAGGCACACTGGAGCTGTGAAAGGCATCCAAAAGGGAGTGCAAAAATGCCACAACATGGCTGCTTTCACGGCTTTTTCCTTGGCAAGACGCCTAACACCAGGCTGATTTACCTTCCCAGGGTTACTGTTAGGCTTAGGCCTAGGGCTAGGATTTTTAAAACTAGGAAGCCCTGGGCTCCAGGCACACTGCAGCTGTTCAAGGCATCCCAAGGAGAGTACAAAAGTGCAACAACATGGCAGCTTTCACAGCTTTTTCCTTGGCACCATCCCTATACCTAGGCTGATTTATCTGCCTAGGGTTAGGGTTAGGGTTCAGCCTAGGGCTTGGATTTTTTTAACCAGGAAGCCCTGAGTTCCAGGCTTACTTCATCTGCCAAAGGCATCCCAAAGGGAGTGCAGAAGTGCCACAACATGGCTGCTTTCACGGCTTTTCCCTTAGGAAGAACCCTAATACCCGGCTGATTTACCTTCCTAGGGTTACTGTTAGGCTTAGGCCTAGGACTTTTAAAACCAGGAAGCCCTGGGCTCCAGGCACACTGCAGCTGCGAAAGGCATCCCAAGGGGAGCGCAAAAGTGACGCAACTTGGCTGCCACCACTGATATTTCCATGAGACCATCCCGAACCATAGGCTGATTTTCCTTCCTACGGTTAAGGTTTGAGTTACGCCTAGGGTAAGGGTCTATTAACCAGAAAGCCCTGAGTTCCAAGAACACAGCAGCTGCGAAGGACTAGCCAAGAAGAGCGCAAAAGTACCACAACATGCCTGCCTCCACAGCTTTTTCCTTGGGGACATGCCTAATTCCTGGCTGATTTGCCTTTCTCGTCTTAGGGTTGGGGTTCGGCCTAGGGCTAGGATTTTTAAAATCAGGAAGCCCTGAGTTCCAGGCACACTGGAGCTGTGAAAGGCATCCAAAAGGGAGTGCAAAAGTGCCACAACATGGCTGCTTTCACGGCTTTTTCCTTGGCAAGACGCCTAACACCAGGCTGATTTACCTTCCCAGGGTTACTGTTAGGCTTAGGCCTAGGGCTAGGATTTTTAAAACTAGGAAGCCCTTAGCTCCAGGCACACTGCAGCTGTTCAAGGCATCCCAAGGGGAGTACAAAAGTGCAACAACATGGCAGCTTTCACAGCTTTTTCCTTGGCACCATCCCTATACCTAGGCTGATTTATCTGCCTAGGGTTAGGGTTAGGGTTCAGCCTAGGGCTTGGATTTCTTTAACCAGGAAGCCCTGAGTTCCAGGCTTACTTCATCTGCCAAAGGCATCCCAAAGGGAGTGCAGAAGTGCCACAACATGGCTGCTTTCACGGCTTTTCCCTTAGGAAGAACCCTAATACCCGGCTGATTTACCTTCCTAGGGTTACTGTTAGGCTTAGGCCTAGGACTTTTAAAACCAGGAAGCCCTGGGCTCCAGGCACACTGCAGCTGCGAAAGGCATCCCAAGGGGAGCGCAAAAGTGACGCAACTTGGCTGCCACCACTGATATTTCCTAGAGACCATCCCGAACCATAAGCTGATTTTCCTTCCTAGGGTTAATGTTTGAGTTACGCCTATGGTAAGGGTCAATTAACCGGAAAGCCCTGAGTTCTAAGAACACAGCAGCTGCGAAGGACTACCCAAGAAGAGCGCAAAAGTACCACAACATGCCTGCCTCCACAGCTTTTTCCTTGGGGACATGCCTAATTCCTGGCTGATTTGCCTTTCTCGTCTTAGGGTTGGGGTTCGGCCTAGGGCTAGGATTTTTAAAAGCAGGAAGCCCTGAGTTCCAGGCACACTGGAGCTGTGAAAGGCATCCAAAAGGGAGTGCAAAAGTGCCACAACATGGCTGCTTTCACGGCTTTTTCCTTGGCAAGACGCCTAACACCAGGCTGATTTACCTTCCCAGGGTTACTGTTAGGCTTAGGCCTAGGGCTAGGATTTTTAACACTAGGAAGCCCTTAGCTCCAGGCACACTGCAGCTGTTCAAGGCATCCCAAGGGGAGTACAAAAGTGCAGCAACATGGCAGCTTTCACAGCTTTTTCCTTGGCACCATCCCTATACCTAGGCTGATTTATCTGCCTAGGGTTAGGGTTAGGGTTCAGCCTAGGGCTTGGATTTCTTTAACCAGGAAGCCCTGAGTTCCAGGCTTACTTCATCTGCCAAAGGCATCCCAAAGGGAGTGCAAAAGTGCCACAACATGGCTGCTTTCACGGCTTTTTCCTTGGCAAGAAGCCTAACATCAGGCTGATTTACTTTCCCAGGGTTACTGTTAGGCTTAGGCCTAGGGCTAGGATTTTTGAAACTGGGAAGCCCTTAGCTCCAGGCACACTGCAGCTCTTCAAGGCATCCCAAGGGGAGTACAAAAGTGCAACAACATGGCAGCTTTCACAGCTTTTTCCTTGGCACCATCCCTATACCTAGGCTGATTTATCTGCCTAGGGTTAGGGTTAGGGTTCAGCCTAGGGCTAGGATTTTTAAAATCAGGAAGCCCTGAGTTCCAGGCACACTGGAGCTGTGAAAGGCATCCAAAAGGGAGTGCAAAAGTGCCACAACATGGCTGCTTTCACGGCTTTTTCCTTGTCGAAAAGAAACTTGTCCAAAACAGCTTCCAATCGAATGTTCATGTGATCGGAAAAGTCAGAAGAGTGCAAAGGTACTGTTTTCTAGAATTTGGCAAGCTGCGCACACAATCCCAGTGTTGTACAGCTTCCTTCTTCACCTTTCCGATGGTCCCGCTGTCTCCGTCTCCCGGAGGCGAAGAAGCGGCTTCTTCGCGCAAAGACAATTGTGCCGCTCACTGTGCTCTCCTTAGCGAGGCTTTTGCCGAAAGACGCCCGGGAGCGGCTCTTAGCTCCGGAGAGCGTCGTACCTTCGTCTTTAGCGTCTCTTCTCGTCTACATCTTAGCAAAAAGGTTTTCCACTGTTTGCCTAGGAAAAACTTTGCCAGCACAGAAAACATCTCCCATCGTGTTCTAGACGTTGCACGGAGGTCTTCCAAGTGTTTGGCATGAAGAAAAGAAAAGTTGTCCAAAACAGCTTCCAATCGAATGTTCATGTGATTGGAAAAGTCAGGAGAGTGCAAAGGTACTGTTTTCTAGCAGTTGGCAAGCTGCGCACACAATCCCAGTGTTGTACAGCTTCCTTCTTCACCTCACCGAAGGTGCCGCTCTCTCCGGCTCCCGGAGGCGAAGAAGCGGCTTCATCGCGCATAGACGATTGTGCCGCTCACTGTGCACTCCTTAGCGCGGCTTCTGCCGAAAGACGCCTGGGAGCGGCTCTTAGCTCCGTAGAGCATCGTACCTTCGTCTTTAGCGTCTCTTCTCGTCTACATCTTAACAAAAAGCTTTTCAACTATGTTTGCCTAGGAAAAACTTTTCCAGAACAGAAAACATCTCCCATCGTGTTCTAGACGTTGCACGGAGGTCTTCCAAGTGTTTGGCATGAAGAAAAGAAAAGTTGTCCAAAACAGCTTCCAATCGAATGTTCATATGATTGGAAAAGTCATGAGAGTTTAAAGATACTGTTTTCTATCGGTTGGCAGGCTGCGCACACAATCGCAGTGTTGTACAGCTTCCTTCTTCACCTGTCCGAAGGTGCCGCTGTCTCCGGCTCGCGGAGGCGAAGAAGCGGCTTCTTCGCGCAAAGACGATTGTGCCGCTCACTGTGCTCTGCTGAGCGCGGCTTCTGCCGAAAGAGGCCCGGGAGCGGCTCTTAGCCCCGGAGAGCATCGTACCTTCGTCTTTAGCGTCTCTTCTCCTCTACATCTTAGCAGAAAGCTTTTCCACTATGTTTGCCTAGGAAAAACTTTGCCAGCACAGAAAACATCTCCCATCATGTTCTAGACGTTGCTCGCAGGTCTTCCAAGTGTTTGGCAGGAAGAAAAGAAAAGTTGTCCAAAACAGCTTCCAATCGAATGTTCATATGATTGGAAAAGTCAGGAAAGTGCAAAGGTACTGTTTCCAATCAGTTTACAAGCTGCGCACACAATCCCAGTGTTGTACAGCTTTCTTCTTCACCTGTCCGAAGGTGCCGCTCTCTCCGGCTCCCGGAGGCGAAGAAGCGGCTTCTTCGCGCAAAGACGATTGTGCCGCTCACTGTGCTCTCCATAGGGCGGCTTCTGCCGAAAGAGGCCCGGGAGCGGCTCTTAGCTCCGGAGAGCATCGTACCTTCGTCTTTAGCGTCTCTTCTCGTCTACATCTTAGCAAAAAGCTTTTCAACTATGTCTGGTGAGGAAAAACTGTGCCAGCACAGAAAACATCTCCCATCGTGTTCTAGACGTAGCACGGAGGTCTTCCAAGTGTTTGGCATGAAGAAAAGAAAAGTTGTCCAAATCAGCTTCCAATCGAATGTTCATATGATTGGAAAATCAGGAGAGTGCAAATTTACTGTTTTCTTGCAGTTGGCAAGCTGCGCACAAAATCCCAGTGTTGTGCTGGTTCCTTCTTCACATTTCCGGAGTTGCCGCTCTCTCCGGCTCCCGGAGCCGAAGAAGCCGCTTCTTCGCGCACAGACGATTGTGCCGCTCCCAGTGCTCTGCTGAGCGCGTCATCTGAAGAAAGACGACCAGGAGCGGCGCTTAGCCCCGGAGAGCATCGTACCTTCGTCTTTAGCGTCTCTTCTCGTCTACATCTTAGCAAAAAGCTTTTCCACGGTGTCTGGCTAGGAAAAACTGTGCCGGCACAGAAAACAACACCCATCGTGATCGAGAAGTTGCAGAGAAGTCGGGCAAGTGTTTGGCAGGAAGAAAAGAAAAGTTGTCCAAAACAGCTTCCAATCGAATGTTCATGTGTTTGCAGGAGAGTGCAAAGGTACTGTTTTCTATCAGCTGGAGAGCTGCCCACAAAATCCCAGTGTTGTACAGCTTCCTTCTTCACCTTTCCGAAGCTGCCACTCTGTCCGGCTCTTGGAGCAGAAGAAGCCGCTACTTTGCGCTAAGACGATTGTGCCGCTCACAGTGATCTGCTGAGCGCGGCTTCTGCAGAACGACGCCCGAGAGCTGCGCATAGCTCCGGAGAGCATCGTACCTTCGTCTTTACAGTCTCTTCTCGTCTACATCTTAGACGAAAGCTTTTCCACTATGTCTGGCTATGAAAAACCGTGCCAGCACAGAAAACCACACCCATCGTGACCGGGAAGTAGCAGAGAGGTCTGTAAAGTGTTTGGCTGGAAGAAAAGTTGTCTAAAAGAGCTTCCAATCGAATGTTCATGTGTTTGAAAAAGTCAGGAGAGGGCAAAGCTACTGTTTTCTATCAGGTGGCAAGCTGCGCACAGAATCCCAGTGTTGTACAGCTTCCTTCTTCACCTGTCCGAAGGTGCCGCTCTCTCCGGCTCCCGGAGGCGAAGAAGCGGCTTCTTCGCGCAAAGACGATTGTGCCGCTCACTGTGCTCTCCATAGCGCGGCTTCTGCCGAAAGAGGCCCGGGAGCGGCTCTTAGCTCCGGAGAGCATCGTACCTTCGTCTTTAGCGTCTCTTCTCGTCTACATCTTAGCAAAAAGCTTTTCAACTATGTCTGGTGAGGAAAAACTGTGCCAGCACAGAAAACATCTCCCATCGTGTTCTGGACGTTGCACGGAGGTCTTCCAAGTGTTTGACATGAAGAAAAGAAAAGTTGTCCAAAACAGCTTCCAATCGAATGTTCATGTGATTGGAAAAGGCAGGAGAGTGCAGAGGTACTGTTTTCTATCAGGTGGCAAGCTGCGCACACAATCCCAGTGTTGTACAGCTTCCTTCTTCACCTTTCCGAAGGTGCCGCTCTCTCCGGCTCCCGGAGGCGAAGAAGCGGCTTCTTCGCGCAAAGACGATTGTGCCGCTCACTGTGCTCTCCTTAGCGCGGCTTCTGCCGAAAGACGCCCGGGAGCGGCTCTTAGCTCCGGAGAGCATCGTACCTTCGTCTTTAGCGTCTTTTGTGGTCTACATCCTAGCAGAAAGATTTTCCACTCTGTCTGGCTATGAAAAACCGTGCCAGCGCAGAAAACAACTCCCATCGTGACAGGGAAGTTGCAGAGAGGTCTGTAAAGTGTTTGGCTGGAAGAAAAGTTGTCCAAAACAGCTTCCAATCGAATGTTCATGTGATTGAAAAAGTCAGGAGAGTGCAAAGGCACTGTTTTCTATCAGGTGGCAAGCTGCGCACACAATCCCAGTGTTGTACAGCTTCCTTCTTCACCTTTCCGAAGGTGCCGCTCTCTCCGGCTCTTGGAGCAGTAGAAGCCGCTTCTTCGCGCAAACACGATTGTGCTGCTCAAAGTGCTGTTCTGAGCGCGGCTTTTGCCAATAGACGCCCGGGAGCGGCTCTTAGCACCGGAGAGCATCGTACCTTCGTCTTTAGCGTCTCTTCTCGTCTACATCTTAGAGGAAAGGTTTTCCACTATGTCGTGCTAGGAAAAACAGTGCCAGCACAGAAAACATCTCCCATCGTGATCGAGAAGTTGCATAGAAGTCTGGCAAGGGTTTGGCTGGAAGAAAAGTTGTCCAAAACAGCTTCCAATCGAATGTTCATGTGATTGGAAAAGTCAGGAGAGTGCAAAGGTACTGTTTTCTATCATCTGGCAAGCTGGGCACAGAATCCCAGTGTTGTACAGCTTCCTTCTTCACCTTTTCGAAACTGCCGCTCTCTCCGGCTCAAGGAGCCGAAGAAGCGGCTTCTTCGCGCAAAGACGATTGTGCCGCTCACTGTGCTCTCCTTAGAGCGGCTTCTGCCGAAAGAGGCCCGGGAGCGGCTCTTAGCTCCGGAGAGCATCGTACCTTCGTCTTTAGCGTCTCTTCTCGTCTACAGCTTAGCAAAAAGCTTTTCCACTATGTCTGCTAGGAAAAACCATGCCAACAAAGAAAACAACTCCCATCGTGACCGAGAAGTTGCACGGAGGCCTGGAAAGTGTTTGGCTGGAAGAAAAGAAAAGTTGTCCAAAAGAGCTTCCAATCGAATGTTCATGTGTTTGGAAAAGTCAGGAGAGGGCAAAGCTACTGTTTTCTATCAGGTGGCAAGCTGCGCACAGAATCCCAGTGTTGTACAGCTTCCTTCTTCACCTGTCCGAAGGTGCCGCTCTCTCCGGCTCCCGGAGGCGAAGAAGCGGCTTCTTCGCGCAAAGACGATTGTGCCGCTCACTGTGCTCTCCATAGCGCGGCTTCTGCCGAAAGAGGCCCGGGAGCGGCTCTTAGCTCCGGAGAGCATCGTACCTTCGTCTTTAGCGTCTCTTCTCGTCTACATCTTAGCAAAAAGCTTTTCAACTATGTCTGGTGAGGAAAAACTGTGCCAGCACAGAAAACATCTCCCATCGTGTTCTGGACGTTGCACGGAGGTCTTCCAAGTGTTTGACATGAAGAAAAGAAAAGTTGTCCAAAACAGCTTCCAATCGAATGTTCATGTGATTGGAAAAGGCAGGAGAGTGCAGAGGTACTGTTTTCTATCAGGTGGCAAGCTGCGCACACAATCCCAGTGTTGTACAGCTTCCTTCTTCACCTTTCCGAAGGTGCCGCTCTCTCCGGCTCCCGGAGGCGAAGAAGCGGCTTCTTCGCGCAAAGACGATTGTGCCGCTCACTGTGCTCTCCTTAGCGCGGCTTCTGCCGAAAGACGCCCGGGAGCGGCTCTTAGCTCCGGAGAGCATCGTACCTTCGTCTTTAGCGTCTTTTGTGGTCTACATCCTAGCAGAAAGATTTTCCACTCTGTCTGGCTATGAAAAACCGTGCCAGCGCAGAAAACAACTCCCATCGTGACAGGGAAGTTGCAGAGAGGTCTGTAAAGTGTTTGGCTGGAAGAAAAGTTGTCCAAAACAGCTTCCAATCGAATGTTCATGTGATTGAAAAAGTCAGGAGAGTGCAAAGGCACTGTTTTCTATCAGCTGGAGAGCTGCCCACAAAATCCCAGTGTTGTACAGCTTCCTTCTTCACCTTTCCGAAGGTGCCGCTCTCTCCGGCTCTTGGAGCAGTAGAAGCCGCTTCTTCGCGCAAAGACGATTGTGCTGCTCACAGTGCTGTGCTGAGCGCGGCTTTTGCCAATAGACGCCCGGGAGCGGCTCTTAGCACCGGAGAGCATCGTACCTTCGTCTTTAGCGTCTCTTCTCGTCTACATCTTAGAGGAAAGGTTTTCCACTATGTCGTGCTAGGAAAAACAGTGCCAGCACAGAAAACATCTCCCATCGTGATCGAGAAGTTGCATAGAAGTCTGGCAAGGGTTTGGCTGGAAGAAAAGTTGTCCAAAACAGCTTCCAATCGAATGTTCATGTGATTGGAAAAGTCAGGAGAGTGCAAAGGTACTGTTTTCTATCATCTGGCAAGCTGGGCACAGAATCCCAGTGTTGTACAGCTTCCTTCTTCACCTTTTCGAAACTGCCGCTCTCTCCGGCTCAAGGAGCCGAAGAAGCGGCTTCTTCGCGCAAAGACGATTGTGCCGCTCACTGTGCTCTCCTTAGAGCGGCTTCTGCCGAAAGAGGCCCGGGAGCGGCTCTTAGCTCCGGAGAGCATCGTACCTTCGTCTTTAGCGTCTCTTCTCGTCTACATTTTAGTCGAAAGCTTTTCCACTATGTCTGCTAGGAAAAACCATGCCAACAAAGAAAACAACTCCCATCGTGACCGAGAAGTTGCACGGAGGCCTGGAAAGTGTTTGGCTGGAAGAAAAGAAAAGTTGTCCAAAAGAGCTTCCAATCGAATGTTCATGTGTTTGGAAAAGTCAGGAGAGGGCAAAGCTACTGTTTTCTATCAGGTGGCAAGCTGCGCACACAATCCCAGTGTTGTACAGCTTCCTTCTTCACCTGTCCGAAGGTGCCGCTCTCTCCGGCTCCCGGAGGCGAAGAAGCGGCTTCTTCGCGCAAAGACGATTGTGCCGCTCACTGTGCTCTCTTAGCGCGGCTTCTGCTAAAAGAAGCCCGGGAGCGGCACTTAGCTCCGGAGAGTATCGTAACTTCGTCTTTAGCGTCTTTTGGTCTACATCTTAGCAAAAAGCTTTTCCACTATGTCTATCTAGGAAAAACCGTGACAGCTTAGAAAACATCACCCATCGTGATCGAGAAGTTGGCAAGCTGGGCACACAATCCCAGTGCTGTACAGCTTCATTCTTCACCTTTCCGAAGCTGCCGCTCTCTCCGGCTGCCCGAGGCGAAGAAGTGGCTTCTTCGCGCAAAGACGATTGTGCCGCTCACTGTGCTCTCCATAGCGCGGCTTCTGCCGAAAGAGGCCCGGGAGCGGCGCTTAGCTCAGGAGAGCATCGTACCTTCGTCTTTAGCGTCTCTTCTCCTCTACATCTTAGCAGAAAACTTTTCCACTATGATTTCCTAGGAAAAACTTTGCCAGCACTGAAAACACCTCCTATCGTGCTCTAGACGTTGCACGGAGGTGTGCCGAGTGTTTCGGAAGAAGGGAAAGAAACTTGTCCAAAACAGCTTCCAATCGAATGTTCATATTATTGGAAAAGTCAGGAAAGTGCAAAGGTACTATTTCCTATCAGTTGGCAAGCTGCGCACACAATCCCAGTGTTGTACAGCTTCCTTCTTCACCTGTCCGAAGGTGCCACCCTCTCCGGCTCCCGGAGGCGAAAAAGCGGCTTCTTCGCGCAAAGACGATTGTGCCGCTCACTCTGCTCTCCTAAGCGCGGCTACTGCCGAAAGAGGCCCGGAAGCGGCTCTTAGCTCCGGAGGGCATCGTACCTTCGTCTTTAGCGTCTCTTCTCGTCTACAGCTTAGCAAAAAGCTTTTCCACTATGTCTGTCGAGGAAAAACTTTGCCAGCACAGAAAACATCTCCTAACGTGTTCTAGACGTTCCTCGGAGGTGTGCCGAGTGTTTCGGAAGAAGGGAAAGAAACTTGTCCAAAACAGCTTCCAATCGAATGTTCATGTGATTGGAAAAGTCAGGAAAGTGCAAAGGTACTATTTCCTGTCAGTTGGCAAGCTGCGCACAGAATCCCAGTGTTGTACAGCTTCCTTCTTCACCTGTCCGAAGGTGCCACTCTCTCCGGCTCCCGGAGGCGAAAAAGCGGCTTCTTCGCGCAAAGACGAATGTGCCGCTCACTCTGCTCTCCTAAGCGCGGCTACTGCCGAAAGACGCCCGGGAGCGGCTCTTAGCTCCGGAGAGCATCGTACCTTCGTCTTTAGCGTCTCTTCTCGTCTACATCTTAGCAAAAAGCATTTCCGCTATGTCTGGCGAGGAAAAACTTTGCCAGCACTGAAACACCTACTATCGTGTTCTAGACCTAGCACCGAGGTGTGCCGAGTGTTATGGAAGAAGGGAACGAAACTTGTCCAAAACAGCTTCCAATCGAATGTTCATGTGATTGGAAAAGTCAGAAGAGTGCAAATGTACTGTTTTCTATCAGATGGCAAGCTGCGCACACAATCCCAGTGTTGTACGGCTTTCTTCTTCACCTGTCCGAAGGTGCCACTCTCTCCGGCTCCCGAAGGCGAAAAAGCGGCTTCTTCGCGCAAAGACGATTGTGCCGCTCACTGTGCTCTCCTTAGAGCGGCTTCTGCCGAAAGAGGCCCGGGAGCGGCTCTTAGCTCCGGAGAGCATTGTACCTTCTTCTTTAGCGTCTCTTCTCGTCTACATCTTAGACGAAAGCTTTTCCACTCTGTCTGGCTATGAAAAACCGTGCCAGCGCAGAAAACAACTCCCATCGTGTTCTAGAGGTTGCACGATCCCTATACTTAGGCTGATTTTCCTTCCTGGAAATAAAGTTAGGTTTCAGCCTAGGGCTTGGGTTTCTTTAACCAGGAAGCCCTGAGTTCCAGGCTTACTTCATCTGCCAAAGGCATCCCAAAGGGAGTGCAGAAGTGCCACAACATGGCTGCTTTCACGGCTTTTCCCTTAGGAAGAACCCTAATACCCGGCTGATTTACCTTCCTAGGGTTACTGTTAGGCTTAGGCCTAGGACTTTTAAAACCAGGAAGCCCTGGGCTCCAGGCACACTGCAGCTGCGAAAGGCATCCCAAGGGGAGCGCAAAAGTGACGCAACTTGGCTGCCTCCACAGCTTTTTCCTTGGGGACATGCCTAATTCCTGGCTGATTTGCCTTTCTCGTCTTAGGGTTGGGGTTCGGCCTAGGGCTAGGATTTTTAAAATCAGGAAGCCCTGAGTTCCAGGCACCCTGCAGCTGTGAAAGGCATCCAAAAGGGAGTGCAAAAGTGCCACAACATGGCTGCTTTCACGGCTTTTTCCTTGGCAAGAAGCCTAACACCAGGCTGATTTGCCTTCCAAGGGTTACTGTTAGGCTTAGGCCTAGGGCTAGGATTTTTAAAACTAGGAAGCCCTGGGCTCCAGGCACACTGCAGCTGTTCAAGGCATCCCAAGGGGAGTACAAAAGTGCAACAACATGGCAGCTTTCACAGCTTTTTCCTTGGCACCATCCCTATACCTAGGCTGATTTATCTGCCTAGGGTTAGGGTTAGGGTTCAGCCTAGGGCTTGCATTTTTTTAACCAGGAAGCCCTGAGTTCCAGGCTTACTTCATCTGCCAAAGGCATCCCAAAGGGAGTGCAGAAGTGCCACAACATGGCTGCTTTCACGGCTTTTCCCTTAGGAAGAACCCTAATACCCGGCTGATTTACCTTCCTAGGGTTACTGTTAGGCTTAGGCCTAGGACTTTTAAAACCAGGAAGCCCTGGGCTCCAGGCACACTGCAGCTGCGAAAGGCATCCCAAGGGGAGCGCAAAAGTGACGCAACTTGGCTGCCACCACTGATATTTCCATGAGACCATCCCGAACCATAGGCTGATTTTCCTTCCTAGGGTTAAGGTTTGAGTTACGCCTAGGGTAAGGGTCTATTAACCAGAAAGCCCTGAGTTCCAAGAACACAGCAGCTGCGAAGGACTAGCCAAGAAGAGCGCAAAAGTACCACAACATGCCTGCCTCCACAGCTTTTTCCTTGGGGACATGCCTAATTCCTGGCTGATTTGCCTTTCTCGTCTTAGGGTTGGGGTTCGGCCTAGGGCTAGGATTTTTAAAAGCAGGAAGCCCTGAGTTCCAGGCACACTGGAGCTGTGAAAGGCATCCAAAAGGGAGTGCAAAAGTGCCACAACATGGCTGCTTTCACGGCTTTTTCCTTGGCAAAAAGCCTAACACCAGGCTGATTTACTTTCCCAGGGTTACTGTTAGGCTTAGGCCTAGGGCTAGGATTTTTGAAACTAGGAAGCCCTTAGCTCCAGGCACACTGCAGCTGTTCAAGGCATCCCAAGGGGAGTACAAAAGTGCAACAACATGGCAGCTTTCACAGCTTTTTCCTTGGCACCATCCCTATACCTAGGCTGATTTATCTGCCTAGGGTTAGGGTTAGGGTTCAGCCTAGGGCTGTGATTTCTTTAACCAGGAAGCCCTGAGTTCCAGGCTTACTTCATCTGCCAAAGGCATCCCAAAGGGAGTGCAGAAGTGCCACAACATGGCTGCTTTCACGGCTTTTCCCTTAGGAAGAACCCTAATACCCGGCTGATTTACCTTCCTAGGGTTACTGTTAGGCTTAGGCCTAGGACTTTTAAAACCAGGAAGCCCTGGGCTCCAGGCACACTGCAGCTGCGAAAGGCATCCCAAGGGGAGCGCAAAAGTGACGCAACTTGGCTGCCACCACTGATATTTCCATGAGACCATCCCGAAACATAGGTTGATTTTCCTTCCTAGGGTTAAGGTTTGAGTTACGCCTAGGGTAAGGGTCTATTAACCAGAAAGCCCTGAGTTCCAAGAACACAGCAGCTGCGAAGGACTAGCCAAGAAGAGCGCAAAAGTACCACAACATGCCTGCCTCCACAGCTTTTTCCTTGGGGACATGCCTAATTCCTGGCTGATTTGCCTTTCTCGTCTTAGGGTTGGGGTTCGGCCTAGGGCTAGGATTTTTAAAATCAGGAAGCCCTGAGTTCCAGGCACACTGGAGCTGTGAAAGGCATCCAAAAGGGAGTGCAAAAGTGCCACAACATGGCTGCTTTCACGGCTTTTTCCTTGGCAAGAAGCCTAACACCAGGCTGACATACTTTCCCAGGGTTACT
The DNA here is from genome assembly GCF_027887145.1 of Ammospiza caudacuta. Classification (NCBI taxonomy): domain Eukaryota; kingdom Metazoa; phylum Chordata; class Aves; order Passeriformes; family Passerellidae; genus Ammospiza; species Ammospiza caudacuta. Next base: position 243,602 of record NW_026682921.1, read on the forward strand.
GTTAGGCTTAGGCCTAGGGCTAGGATTTTTGAAACTAGGAAGCCCTGGGCTCCAGGCACACTGCAGCTGTTCAAGGCATCCCAAGGGGAGTACAAAAGTGCAACAACATGGCAGCTTTCACAGCTTTTTCCTTGGCAAGAAGCCTAACACCAGGCTGATTTACTTTCCCAGGGTTACTGTTAGGCTTCGGCCTAGGGCTAGGATTTTTGAAACTAGGAAGCCCTTAGCTCCAGGCACACTGCAGCTGTTCAAGGCATCCCAAGGGGAGTACAAAAGTGCAACAACATGGCAGCTTTCACAGCTTTTTCCTTGGCACCATCCCTATACCTAGGCTGATTTATCTGCCTAGGGTTAGGGTTAGGCTTCAGCCTAGGGCTTGGATTTCTTTAACCAGGAAGCCCTGAGTTCCAGGCTTACTTCATCTGCCAAAGGCATCCCAAGGGAGCGCAGAAGTGCCACAACATGGCTGCTTTCACGGCTTTTTCCTTGGCAAGAAGCCTAACATCAGGCTGATTTACTTTCCCAGGGTTACTGTTAGGCTTAGGCCTAGGGCTAGGATTTTTGAAACTAGGAAGCCCTTAGCTCCAGGCACACTGCAGCTGTTCAAGGCATCCCAAGGGGAGTACAAAAGTGCAACAACATGGCAGCTTTCACAGCTTTTTCCTTGGCACCATCCCTATACCTAGGCTGATTTATCTGCCTAGGGTTAGGGTTAGGGTTCAGCCTAGGGCTTGGATTTCTTTAACCAGGAAGCCCTGAGTTCCAGGCTTACTTCATCTGCCAAAGGCATCCCAAAGGGAGTGCAGAAGTGCCACAACATGGCTGCTTTCACGCCTTTTTCCTTGGCAAGACGCCTAACACCAGGCTGACTTACCTTCCCAGGGTTACTGTTAGGCTTAGGCCTAGGGCTAGGATTTTTAAAACTAGGAAGCCCTTAGCTCCAGGCACACTGCAGCTGTTCAAGGCATCCCAAGGGGAGTACAAAAGTGCAACAACATGGCAGCTTTCACAGCTTTTTCCTTGGCACCATCCCTATACCTAGGCTGATTTATCTGCCTAGGGTTAGGGTTAGGGTTCAGCCTAGGGCTTGGATTTCTTTAACCAGGAAGCCCTGAGTTCCAGGCTTACTTCATCTGCCAAAGGCATCCCAAAGGGAGTGCAGAAGTGCCACAACATGGCTGCTTTCATGTTGTTGTTATCTTATTGTATTTCATATTTCTGGAGTCCCATCTTAAAGTCCATACCTTCTTGCTGGTCCTATTATGCAGCTCCTCTCTGCAGCACAGTTCCTCATGGCTTCCATAGGGGCTCCTCCTGGGCTCTCGACCCAACCCCCTTTTATCCCAGAGGCCTTCATGAGCTACAGCTGCTACCCAACCAAGGATCCCACAGCTGTAGCTCATCCAGAGCAACAGGACCCACCTATCTAATACATAGGACTCTCACTACATATATATATTCACAAGGACTCCTTTATAACAATACATATATTCAGGCCCCTACATTTCCCCCCTTTTCTTTTAACAATTTCTCAATTACACAGTTACAATATCCATATCTGTCCCAGCTCCCAGGCTGCCACAGCTCTCGGCTGTCCTATCTTCCACTGTCCCAGCTCTCCAGCTGCCACAGCTCTCGGCTGTCCGGGGGATTCCATACCTAATACATATATTCAGGCCCCTACATTTCCCCCCTTTTCTTTTAACAATTTCTCCATTACACAGTTACAATATCCATATCTGTCCCAGCTCTCAGGCTGCCACAGCTCTCAGCTGTCCTATCTTCATCTGTCCCAGCTCTCAGGCTGCCACAGCTCTCGGCTGTCCTATATTCCACTGTCCCAGCTCTCCGGCTGCCACAGCTCTCGGCTGTCCGGGGGATTCCATACCTAATACATATATTCAGGCCCCTACATTATTGTTGTTGTTATCTTATTGTATTTCATATTTCTGGAGTCCCATCTTAAAGTCCATACCTTCTTGCTGGTCCTATTATGCAGCTCCTCTCTGCAGCACAGTTCCTCATGGCTTCCATAGGGGCTCCTTCTGGGCTCTCGACCCAACCCCCTTTTATCCCAGAGGCCTTCATGAGCTACAGCTGCTACCCAACCAAGGATCCCACAGCTGTAGCTCATCCAGAGCAACAGGACCCACCTATCTAATACATAGGACTCTCACTACATATATATATATTCACAAGGACTCCTTTATAACAATACATATATTCAGGCCCCTACACTTTCACGGCTTTTCCCTTAGGAAGAACCCTAATACCCGGCTGATTTACCTTCCTAGGGTTACTGTTAGGCTTAGGCCTAGGACTTTTAAAACCAGGAAGCCCTGGGCTCCAGGCACACTGCAGCTGCGAAAGGCATCCCAAGGGGAGCGCAAAAGTGACGCAACTTGGCTGCCACCACTGATATTTCCATGAGACCATCCCGAAACATAGGTTGATTTTCCTTCCTAGGGTTAAGGTTTGAGTTACGCCTAGGGTAAGGGCTCTATTAACCAGAAAGCCCTGAGTTCCAAGAACACAGCAGCTGCGAAGGACTAGCCAAGAAGAGCGCAAAAGTAGCACAACATGCCTGCCTCCACAGCTTTTTCCTTGGGGACATGCCTAATTCCTGGCTGATTTGCCTTTCTCGTCTTAGGGTTGGGGTTCGGCCTAGGGCTAGGATTTTTAAAATCAGGAAGCCCTGAGTTCCAGGCACACTGGAGCTGTGAAAGGCATCCAAAAGGGAGTGCAAAAGTGCCACAATATGGCTGCTTTCACGGCTTTTTCCTTGGCAAGAAGCCTAACATCAGGCTGATTTACTTTCCCAGGGTTACTGTTAGGCTTAGGCCTAGGGCTAGGATTTTTAAAACTAGGAAGCCCTTAGCTCCAGGCACACTGCAGCTGTTCAAGGCATCCCAAGGGGAGTACAAAAGTGCAACAACATGGCAGCTTTCACAGCTTTTTCCTTGGCACCATCCCTATACCTAGGCTGATTTATCTGCCTAGGGTTAGGGTTAGGGTTCAGCCTAGGGCTTGGATTTCTTTAACCAGGAAGCCCTGAGTTCCAGGCTTACTTCATCTGCCAAAGGCATCCCAAAGGGAGTGCAGAAGTGCCACAACATGGCTGCTTTCACGGCTTTTTCCTTGGCAAGAAGCCTAACATCAGGCTGATTTACCTTCCCAGGGTTACTGTTAGGCTTAGGCCTAGGGCTAGGATTTTTAAAACTAGGAAGCCCTTAGCTCCAGGCACACTGCAGCTGTTCAAGGCATCCCAAGGGGAGTACAAAAGTGCAACAACATGGCAGCTTTCACAGCTTTTTCCTTGGCACCATCCCTATACCTAGGCTGATTTATCTGCCTAGGGTTAGGGTTAGGGTTCAGCCTAGGGCTTGGATTTCTTTAACCAGGAAGCCCTGAGTTCCAGGCTTACTTCATCTGCCAAAGGCATCCCAAAGGGAGTGCAAAAGTGCCACAACATGGCTGCTTTCACGGCTTTTTCCTTGGCAAGAAGCCTAACATCAGGCTGATTTACTTTCCCAGGGTTACTGTTAGGCTTAGGCCTAGGGCTAGGATTTTTGAAACTAGGAAGCCCTTAGCTCCAGGCACACTGCAGCTCTTCAAGGCATCCCAAGGGGAGTACAAAAGTGCAACAACATGGCAGCTTTCACAGCTTTTTTCTTGGCACCATCCCTATACCTAGGCTGATTTATCTGCCTAGGGTTAGGGTTCAGCCTAGGGCTTGAATTTTTTTAACCAGGAAGCCCTGAGTTCCAGGCTTACTTCATCTGCCAAAGGCATCCCAAAGGGAGTGCAGAAGTGCCACAACATGGCTGCTTTCACGGCTTTTCCCTTAGGAAGAACCCTAATACCCGGCTGATTTACCTTCCTAGGGTTACTGTTAGGCTTAGGCCTAGGACTTTTAAAACCAGGAAGCCCTGGGCTCCAGGCACACTGCAGCTGCAAAAGGCATCCCAAGGGGAGCGCAAAAGTGACGCAACTTGGCTGCCACCACTGATATTTCCATGAGACCATCCCGAACCATAGGTTGATTTTCCTTCCTAGGGTTAAGGTTTGAGTTACGCCTAGGGTAATGGTTCTATTAACCAGAAAGCCCTGAGTTCCAAGAACACAGCAGCTGCGAAGGACTAGCCAAGAAGAGCGCAAAAGTACCACAACATGCCTGCCTCCACAGCTTTTTCCTTGGGGACATGCCTAATTCCTGGCTGATTTGCCTTTCTCGTCTTAGGGTTGCGGTTCGGCCTAGGGCTAGGATTTTTAAAAGCAGGAAGCCCTGAGTTCCAGGCACACTGGAGCTCTGAAAGGCATCCAAAAGGGAGTGCAAAAGTGCCACAACATGGCTGCTTTCACGGCTTTTTCCTTGGCAAGACGCCTAACACCAGGCTGACTTACCTTCCCAGGGTTACTGTTAGGCTTAGGCCTAGGGCTAGGATTTTTAAAACTAGGAAGCCCTGGGCTCCAGGCACACTGCAGCTGTTCAAGGCATCCCAAGGGGAGTACAAAAGTGCAACAACATGGCAGCTTTCACAGCTTTTTCCTTGGCACCATCCCTATACCTAGGCTGATTTATCTGCCTAGGGTTAGGGTTAGGGTTCAGCCTAGGGCTTGGATTTCTTTAACCAGGAAGCCCTGAGTTCCAGGCTTACTTCATCTGCCAAAGGCATCCCAAAGGGAGTGCAGAAGTGCCACAACATGGCTGCTTTCACGGCTTTTCCCTTAGGAAGAACCCTAATACCCGGCTGATTTACCTTCCTAGGGTTACTGTTAGGCTTAGGCCTAGGACTTTTAAAACCAGGAAGCCCTGGGCTCCAGGCACACTGCAGCTGCAAAAGGCATCCCAAGGGGAGCGCAAAAGTGACGCAACTTGGCTGCCACCACTGATATTTCCATGAGACCATCCCGAACCATAGGCTGATTTTCCTTCCTAGGGTTAAGGTTTGAGTTACGCCTAGGGTAAGGGTTCTATTAACCAGAAAGCCCTGAGTTCCAAGAACACAGCAGCTGCGAAGGACTAGCCAAGAAGAGCGCAAAAGTACCACAACATGCCTGCCTCCACAGCTTTTTCCTTGGGGACATGCCTAATTCCTGGCTGATTTGCCTTTCTCGTCTTAGGGTTGGGGTTCGGCCTAGGGCTAGGATTTTTAAAAGCAGGAAGCCCTGAGTTCCAGGCACACTGGAGCTGTGAAAGGCATCCAAAAGGGAGTGCAAAAGTGCCACAACATGGCTGCTTTCACGGCTTTTTCCTTGGCAAGAAGCCTAACATCAGGCTGATTTACTTTCCCAGGGTTACTGTTAGGCTTAGGCCTAGGGCTAGGATTTTTGAAACTAGGAAGCCCTTAGCTCCAGGCACACTGCAGCTGTTCAAGGCATCCCAAGGGGAGTACAAAAGTGCAACAACATGGCAGCTTTCACAGCTTTTTCCTTGGCACCATCCCTATACCTAGGCTGATTTATCTGCCTAAGGTTAGGGTTAGGGTTCAGCCTAGGGCTTGGATTTCTTTAACCAGGAAGCCCTGAGTTCCAGGCTTACTTCATCTGCCAAAGGCATCCCAAAGGGAGTGCAGAAGTGCCACAACATGGCTGCTTTCACGCCTTTTTCCTTTGCAAGACGCCTAACACTATGCTGACTTACCTTCCCAGGGTTACTGTTAGGCTTAGGCCTAGGGCTAGGATTTTTGAAACTAGGAAGCCCTTAGCTCCAGGCACACTGCAGCTGTTCAAGGCATCCCAAGGGGAGTACAAAAGTGCAACAACATGGCAGCTTTCACAGCTTTTTCCTTGGCACCATCCCTATACCTAGGCTGATTTATCTGCCTAGGGTTAGGGTTAGGGTTCAGCCTAGGGCTTGAATTTCTTTAACCAGGAAGCCCTGAGTTCCAGGCTTACTTCATCTGCCAAAGGCATCCCAAAGGGAGTGCAGAAGTGCCACAACATGGCTGCTTTCATGTTGTTGTTATCTTATTGTATTTCATATTTCTGGAGTCCCATCTTAAAGTCCATACCTTCTTGCTGGTCCTATTATGCAGCTCCTCTCTGCAGCACAGTTCCTCATGGCTTCCATAGGGGCTCCTCCTGGGCTCTCGACCCAACCCCCTTTTATCCCAGAGGCCTTCATGAGCTACAGCTGCTACCCAACCAAGGATCCCACAGCTGTAGCTCATCCAGAGCAACAGGACCCACCTATCTAATACATAGGACTCTCACTACATATATATATTCACAAGGACTCCTTTATAACAATACATATATTCAGGCCCCTACATTTCCCCCCTTTTCTTTTAACAATTTCTCAATTACACAGTTACAATATCCATATCTGTCCCAGCTCCCAGGCTGCCACAGCTCTCGGCTGTCCTATCTTCCACTGTCCCAGCTCTCCAGCTGCCACAGCTCTCGGCTGTCCGGGGGATTCCATACCTAATACATATATTCAGGCCCCTACATTTCCCCCCTTTTCTTTTAACAATTTCTCCATTACACAGTTACAATATCCATATCTGTCCCAGCTCTCAGGCTGCCACAGCTCTCAGCTGTCCTATCTTCATCTGTCCCAGCTCTCAGGCTGCCACAGCTCTCGGCTGTCCTATATTCCACTGTCCCAGCTCTCCGGCTGCCACAGCTCTCGGCTGTCCGGGGGATTCCATACCTAATACATATATTCAGGCCCCTACATTATTGTTGTTGTTATCTTATTGTATTTCATATTTCTGGAGTCCCATCTTAAAGTCCATACCTTCTTGCTGGTCCTATTATGCAGCTCCTCTCTGCAGCACAGTTCCTCATGGCTTCCATAGGGGCTCCTCCTGGGCTCTCGACCCAACCCCCTTTTATCCCAGAGGCCTTCATGAGCTACAGCTGCTACCCAACCAAGGATCCCACAGCTGTAGCTCATCCAGAGCAACAGGACCCACCTATCTAATACATAGGACTCTCACTACATATATATATATTCACAAGGACTCCTTTATAACAATACATATATTCAGGCCCCTACATTTCCCCCCTTTTCTTTTAACAATTTCTCAATTACACAGTTACAATATCCATATCTGTCCCAGCTCCCAGGCTGCCACAGCTCTCGGCTGTCCTATCTTCCACTGTCCCAGCTCTCCGGCTGCCACAGCTCTCAGCTGTCCGGGGGATTCCATACCTAATACATATATTCAGGCCCCTACATTTCCCCCCTTTTCTTTTAACAATTTCTCAATTACACAGTTACAATATCCATATCTGTCCCAGCTCTCAGGCTGCCACAGCTCTCAGCTGTCCTATCTTCCACTGTCCCAGCTCTCCGGCTGCCACAGCTCTCGGCTGTCCAGGGGAGTCCATACCTTCTCCTTGGCTGCATGTTCTTTATCACGTCGCGGTCACCAATTGTTGTTGTTATCTTATTGTATTTCATATTTCTGGAGTCCCATCTTAAAGTCCATACCTTCTTGCTGGTCCTATTATGCAGCTCCTCTCTGCAGCACAGTTCCTCATGGCTTCCATAGGGGCTCCTTCTGGGCTCTCGACCCAACCCCCTTTTATCCCAGAGGCCTTCATGAGCTACAGCTGCTACCCAACCAAGGATCCCACAGCTGTAGCTCATCCAGAGCAACAGGACCCACCTATCTAATACATAGGACTCTCACTACATATATATATATTCACAAGGACTCCTTTATAACAATACATATATTCAGGCCCCTACACTTTCACGGCTTTTCCCTTAGGAAGAACCCTAATACCCGGCTGATTTACCTTCCTAGGGTTACTGTTAGGCTTAGGCCTAGGACTTTTAAAACCAGGAAGCCCTGGGCTCCAGGCACACTGCAGCTGCGAAAGGCATCCCAAGGGGAGCGCAAAAGTGACGCAACTTGGCTGCCACCACTGATATTTCCATGAGACCATCCCGAAACATAGGTTGATTTTCCTTCCTAGGGTTAAGGTTTGAGTTACGCCTAGGGTAAGGGTCTATTAACCAGAAAGCCCTGAGTTCCAAGAACACAGCAGCTGCGAAGGACTAGCCAAGAAGAGCGCAAAAGTAGCACAACATGCCTGCCTCCACAGCTTTTTCCTTGGGGACATGCCTAATTCCTGGCTGATTTGCCTTTCTCGTCTTAGGGTTGGGGTTCGGCCTAGGGCTAGGATTTTTAAAATCAGGAAGCCCTGAGTTCCAGGCACACTGGAGCTGTGAAAGGCATCCAAAAGGGAGTGCAAAAGTGCCACAACATGGCTGCTTTCACAGCTTTTTCCTTGGCAAGAAGCCTAACACCAGGCTGACATACTTTCCCAGGGTTACTGTTAGGCTTAGGCCTAGGGCTAGGATTTTTGAAACTAGGAAGCCCTGGGCTCCAGGCACACTGCAGCTGTGAAAGGCATCCCAAGGGGAGTACAAAAGTGCAACAACATGGCAGCTTTCACAGCTTTTTCCTTGGCAAGAAGCCTAACACCAGGCTGATTTACTTTCCCAGGGTTACTGTTAGGCTTAGGCCTAGGGCTAGGATTTTTGAAACTAGGAAGCCCTTAGCTCCAGGCACACTGCAGCTGTTCAAGGCATCCCAAGGGGAGTACAAAAGTGCAACAACATGGCAGCTTTCACAGCTTTTTCCTTGGCACCATCCCTATACCTAGGCTGATTTATCTGCCTAGGGTTAGGGTTAGGGTTCAGCCTAGGGCTTGGATTTCTTTAACCAGGAAGCCCTGAGTTCCAGGCTTACTTCATCTGCCAAAGGCATCCCAAAGGGAGTGCAGAAGTGCCACAACATGGCTGCTTTCACGCCTTTTTCCTTGGCAAGACGCCTAACACCAGGCTGACTTACCTTCCCAGGGTTACTGTTAGGCTTAGGCCTAGGGCTAGGATTTTTAAAACTAGGAAGCCCTTAGCTCCAGGCACACTGCAGCTGTTCAAGGCATCCCAAGGGGAGTACAAAAGTGCAACAACATGGCAGCTTTCACAGCTTTTTCCTTGGCACCATCCCTATACCTAGGCTGATTTATCTGCCTAGGGTTAGGGTTAGGGTTCAGCCTAGGGCTTGGATTTCTTTAACCAGGAAGCCCTGAGTTCCAGGCTTACTTCATCTGCCAAAGGCATCCCAAAGGGAGTGCAGAAGTGCCACAACATGGCTGCTTTCATGTTGTTGTTATCTTATTGTATTTCATATTTCTGGAGTCCCATCTTAAAGTCCATACCTTCTTGCTGGTCCTATTATGCAGCTCCTCTCTGCAGCACAGTTCCTCATGGCTTCCATAGGGGCTCCTCCTGGGCTCTCGACCCAACCCCCTTTTATCCCAGAGGCCTTCATGAGCTACAGCTGCTACCCAACCAAGGATCCCACAGCTGTAGCTCATCCAGAGCAACAGGACCCACCTATCTAATACATAGGACTCTCACTACATATATATATTCACAAGGACTCCTTTATAACAATACATATATTCAGGCCCCTACATTTCCCCCCTTTTCTTTTAACAATTTCTCAATTACACAGTTACAATATCCATATCTGTCCCAGCTCCCAGGCTGCCACAGCTCTCGGCTGTCCTATCTTCCACTGTCCCAGCTCTCCAGCTGCCACAGCTCTCGGCTGTCCGGGGGATTCCATACCTAATACATATATTCAGGCCCCTACATTTCCCCCCTTTTCTTTTAACAATTTCTCCATTACACAGTTACAATATCCATATCTGTCCCAGCTCTCAGGCTGCCACAGCTCTCAGCTGTCCTATCTTCATCTGTCCCAGCTCTCAGGCTGCCACAGCTCTCGGCTGTCCTATATTCCACTGTCCCAGCTCTCCGGCTGCCACAGCTCTCGGCTGTCCGGGGGATTCCATACCTAATACATATATTCAGGCCCCTACATTATTGTTGTTGTTATCTTATTGTATTTCATATTTCTGGAGTCCCATCTTAAAGTCCATACCTTCTTGCTGGTCCTATTATGCAGCTCCTCTCTGCAGCACAGTTCCTCATGGCTTCCATAGGGGCTCCTTCTGGGCTCTCGACCCAACCCCCTTTTATCCCAGAGGCCTTCATGAGCTACAGCTGCTACCCAACCAAGGATCCCACAGCTGTAGCTCATCCAGAGCAACAGGACCCACCTATCTAATACATAGGACTCTCACTACATATATATATATTCACAAGGACTCCTTTATAACAATACATATATTCAGGCCCCTACACTTTCACGGCTTTTCCCTTAGGAAGAACCCTAATACCCGGCTGATTTACCTTCCTAGGGTTACTGTTAGGCTTAGGCCTAGGACTTTTAAAACCAGGAAGCCCTGGGCTCCAGGCACACTGCAGCTGCGAAAGGCATCCCAAGGGGAGCGCAAAAGTGACGCAACTTGGCTGCCACCACTGATATTTCCATGAGAGCATCCCGAAACATAGGTTGATTTTCCTTCCTAGGGTTAAGGTTTGAGTTACGCCTAGGGTAAGGGTCTATTAACCAGAAAGCCCTGAGTTCCAAGAACACAGCAGCTGCGAAGGACTAGCCAAGAAGAGCGCAAAAGTACCACAACGTGCCTGCCTCCACAGCTTTTTCCTTGGGGACATGCCTAATTCCTGGCTGATTTGCCTTTCTCGTCTTAGGGTTGGGGTTCGGCCTAGGGCTAGGATTTTTAAAATCAGGAAGCCCTGAGTTCCAGGCACACTGGAGCTGTGAAAGGCATCCAAAAGGGAGTGCAAAAGTGCCACAACATGGCTGCTTTCACGGCTTTTTCCTTGGCAAGAAGCCTAACACCAGGCTGACATACTTTCCCAGGGTTACTGTTAGGCTTAGGCCTAGGGCTAGGATTTTTGAAACTAGGAAGCCCTGGGCTCCAGGCACACTGCAGCTGTTCAAGGCATCCCAAGGGGAGTACAAAAGTGCAACAACATGGCAGCTTTCACAGCTTTTTCCTTGGCAAGAAGCCTAACACCAGGCTGATTTACTTTCCCAGGGTTACTGTTAGGCTTAGGCCTAGGGCTAGGATTTTTGAAACTAGGAAGCCCTTAGCTCCAGGCACACTGCAGCTGTTCAAGGCATCCCAAGGGGAGTACAAAAGTGCAACAACATGGCAGCTTTCACAGCTTTTTCCTTGGCACCATCCCTATACCTAGGCTGATTTATCTGCCTAGGGTTAGGGTTAGGGTTCAGCCTAGGGCTTGGATTTCTTTAACCAGGAAGCCCTGAGTTCCAGGCTTACTTCATCTGCCAAAGGCATCCCAAAGGGAGTGCAGAAGTGCCACAACATGGCTGCTTTCACGCCTTTTTCCTTGGCAAGACGCCTAACACCAGGCTGACTTACCTTCCCAGGGTTACTGTTAGGCTTAGGCCTAGGGCTAGGATTTTTAAAACTAGGAAGCCCTTAGCTCCAGGCACACTGCAGCTGTTCAAGGCATCCCAAGGGGAGTACAAAAGTGCAACAACATGGCAGCTTTCACAGCTTTTTCCTTGGCACCATCCCTATACCTAGGCTGATTTATCTGCCTAGGGTTAGGGTTAGGGTTCAGCCTAGGGCTTGAATTTCTTTAACCAGGAAGCCCTGAGTTCCAGGCTTACTTCATCTGCCAAAGGCATCCCAAAGGGAGTGCAGAAGTGCCACAACATGGCTGCTTTCATGTTGTTGTTATCTTATTGTATTTCATATTTCTGGAGTCCCATCTTAAAGTCCATACCTTCTTGCTGGTCCTATTATGCAGCTCCTCTCTGCAGCACAGTTCCTCATGGCTTCCATAGGGGCTCCTCCTGGGCTCTCGACCCAACCCCCTTTTATCCCAGAGGCCTTCATGAGCTACAGCTGCTACCCAACCAAGGATCCCACAGCTGTAGCTCATCCAGAGCAACAGGACCCACCTATCTAATACATAGGACTCTCACTACATATATATATTCACAAGGACTCCTTTATAACAATACATATATTCAGGCCCCTACATTTCCCCCCTTTTCTTTTAACAATTTCTCAATTACACAGTTACAATATCCATATCTGTCCCAGCTCCCAGGCTGCCACAGCTCTCGGCTGTCCTATCTTCCACTGTCCCAGCTCTCCAGCTGCCACAGCTCTCGGCTGTCCGGGGGATTCCATACCTAATACATATATTCAGGCCCCTACATTTCCCCCCTTTTCTTTTAACAATTTCTCCATTACACAGTTACAATATCCATATCTGTCCCAGCTCTCAGGCTGCCACAGCTCTCAGCTGTCCTATCTTCATCTGTCCCAGCTCTCAGGCTGCCACAGCTCTCGGCTGTCCTATATTCCACTGTCCCAGCTCTCCGGCTGCCACAGCTCTCGGCTGTCCGGGGGATTCCATACCTAATACATATATTCAGGCCCCTACATTATTGTTGTTGTTATCTTATTGTATTTCATATTTCTGGAGTCCCATCTTAAAGTCCATACCTTCTTGCTGGTCCTATTATGCAGCTCCTCTCTGCAGCACAGTTCCTCATGGCTTCCATAGGGGCTCCTTCTGGGCTCTCGACCCAACCCCCTTTTATCCCAGAGGCCTTCATGAGCTACAGCTGCTACCCAACCAAGGATCCCACAGCTGTAGCTCATCCAGAGCAACAGGACCCACCTATCTAATACATAGGACTCTCACTACATATATATATATTCACAAGGACTCCTTTATAACAATACATATATTCAGGCCCCTACACTTTCACGGCTTTTCCCTTAGGAAGAACCCTAATACCCGGCTGATTTACCTTCCTAGGGTTACTGTTAGGCTTAGGCCTAGGACTTTTAAAACCAGGAAGCCCTGGGCTCCAGGCACACTGCAGCTGCGAAAGGCATCCCAAGGGGAGCGCAAAAGTGACGCAACTTGGCTGCCACCACTGATATTTCCATGAGACCATCCCGAAACATAGGTTGATTTTCCTTCCTAGGGTTAAGGTTTGAGTTACGCCTAGGGTAAGGGTCTATTAACCAGAAAGCCCTGAGTTCCAAGAACACAGCAGCTGCGAAGGACTAGCCAAGAAGAGCGCAAAAGTACCACAACGTGCCTGCCTCCACAGCTTTTTCCTTGGGGACATGCCTAATTCCTGGCTGATTTGCCTTTCTCGTCTTAGGGTTGGGGTTCGGCCTAGGGCTAGGATTTTTAAAATCAGGAAGCCCTGAGTTCCAGGCACACTGGAGCTGTGAAAGGCATCCAAAAGGGAGTGCAAAAGTGCCACAACATGGCTGCTTTCACGGCTTTTTCCTTGGCAAGAAGCCTAACACCAGGCTGACATACTTTCCCAGGGTTACTGTTAGGCTTAGGCCTAGGGCTAGGATTTTTGAAACTAGGAAGCCCTGGGCTCCAGGCACACTGCAGCTGTGAAAGGCATCCCAAGGGGAGTACAAAAGTGCAACAACATGGCAGCTTTCACAGCTTTTTCCTTGGCAAGAAGCCTAACACCAGGCTGATTTACTTTCCCAGGGTTACTGTTAGGCTTAGGCCTAGGGCTAGGATTTTTGAAACTAGGAAGCCCTTAGCTCCAGGCACACTGCAGCTGTTCAAGGCATCCCAAGGGGAGTACAAAAGTGCAACAACATGGCAGCTTTCACAGCTTTTTCCTTGGCACCATCCCTATACCTAGGCTGATTTATCTGCCTAGGGTTAGGGTTAGGGTTCAGCCTAGGGCTTGGATTTCTTTAACCAGGAAGCCCTGAGTTCCAGGCTTACTTCATCTGCCAAAGGCATCCCAAGGGAGTGCAGAAGTGCCACAACATGGCTGCTTTCACGGCTTTTTCCTTGGCAAGAAGCCTAACATCAGGCTGATTTACTTTCCCAGGGTTACTGTTAGGCTTAGGCCTAGGGCTAGGATTTTTGAAACTAGGAAGCCCTTAGCTCCAGGCACACTGCAGCTGTTCAAGGCATCCCAAGGGGAGTACAAAAGTGCAACAACATGGCAGCTTTCACAGCTTTTTCCTTGGCACCATCCCTATACCTAGGCTGATTTATCTGCCTAGGGTTAGGGTTAGGGTTCAGCCTAGGGCTTGGATTTCTTTAACCAGGAAGCCCTGAGTTCCAGGCTTACTTCATCTGCCAAAGGCATCCCAAAGGGAGTGCAGAAGTGCCACAACATGGCTGCTTTCACGCCTTTTTCCTTGGCAAGACGCCTAACACCAGGCTGACTTACCTTCCCAGGGTTACTGTTAGGCTTAGGCCTAGGGCTAGGATTTTTAAAACTAGGAAGCCCTTAGCTCCAGGCACACTGCAGCTGTTCAAGGCATCCCAAGGGGAGTACAAAAGTGCAACAACATGGCAGCTTTCACAGCTTTTTCCTTGGCACCATCCCTATACCTAGGCTGATTTATCTGCCTAGGGTTAGGGTTAGGGTTCAGCCTAGGGCTTGAATTTTTTTAACCAGGAAGCCCTGAGTTCCAGGCTTACTTCATCTGCCAAAGGCATCCCAAAGGGAGTGCAGAAGTGCCACAACATGGCTGCTTTCACGGCTTTTCCCTTAGGAAGAACCCTAATACCGGGCTGATTTACCTTCCTAGGCTTACTGTTAGGCTTAGGCCTAGGACTTTTAAAACCAGGAAGCCCTGGGCTCCAGGCACACTGCAGCTGCGAAAGGCATCCCAAGGGGAGCGCAAAAGTGACGCAACTTGGCTGCCACCACTGATATTTCCATGAGAGCATCCCGAACCATAGGTTGATTTTCCTTCCTAGGGTTAAGGTTTGAGTTACGCCTAGGGTAAGGGTTCTATTAACCAGAAAGCCCTGAGTTCCAAGAACACAGCAGCTGCGAAGGACTAGCCAAGAAGAGCGCAAAAGTACCACAACATGCCTGCCTCCACAGCTTTTTCCTTGGGGACATGCCTAATTCCTGGCTGATTTGCCTTTCTCGTCTTAGGGTTGGGGTTCGGCCTAGGGCTAGGATTTTTAAAAGCAGGAAGCCCTGAGTTCCAGGCACACTGGAGCTGTGAAAGGCATCCAAAAGGGAGTGCAAAAGTGCCACAACATGGCTGCTTTCACGGCTTTTTCCTTGGCAAGATGCCTAACACCAGGCTGATTTACCTTCCCAGGGTTACTGTTAGGCTAAGGCCTAGGGCTAGGATTTTTAAAACTAGGAAGCCCTGGGCTCCAGGCACACTGCAGCTGTTCAAGGCATCCCAAGGGGAGTACAAAAGTGCAACAACATGGCAGCTTTCACAGCTTTTTCCTTGGCACCATCCCTATACCTAGGCTGATTTATCTGCCTAGGGTTAGGGTTAGGGTTCAGCCTAGGGCTTGAATTTCTTTAACCAGGAAGCCCTGAGTTCCAGGCTTACTTCATCTGCCAAAGGCATCCCAAAGGGAGTGCAGAAGTGCCACAACATGGCTGCTTTCATGTTGTTGTTATCTTATTGTATTTCATATTTCTGGAGTCCCATCTTAAAGTCCATACCTTCTTGCTGGTCCTATTATGCAGCTCCTCTCTGCAGCACAGTTCCTCATGGCTTCCATAGGGGCTCCTCCTGGGCTCTCGACCCAACCCCCTTTTATCCCAGAGGCCTTCATGAGCTACAGCTGCTACCCAACCAAGGATCCCACAGCTGTAGCTCATCCAGAGCAACAGGACCCACCTATCTAATACATAGGACTCTCACTACATATATATATTCACAAGGACTCCTTTATAACAATACATATATTCAGGCCCCTACATTTCCCCCCTTTTCTTTTAACAATTTCTCAATTACACAGTTACAATATCCATATCTGTCCCAGCTCCCAGGCTGCCACAGCTCTCGGCTGTCCTATCTTCCACTGTCCCAGCTCTCCAGCTGCCACAGCTCTCGGCTGTCCGGGGGATTCCATACCTAATACATATATTCAGGCCCCTACATTTCCCCCCTTTTCTTTTAACAATTTCTCCATTACACAGTTACAATATCCATATCTGTCCCAGCTCTCAGGCTGCCACAGCTCTCAGCTGTCCTATCTTCATCTGTCCCAGCTCTCAGGCTGCCACAGCTCTCGGCTGTCCTATATTCCACTGTCCCAGCTCTCCGGCTGACACAGCTCTCGGCTGTCCGGGGGATTCCATACCTAATACATATATTCAGGCCCCTACATTATTGTTGTTGTTATCTTATTGTATTTCATATTTCTGGAGTCCCATCTTAAAGTCCATACCTTCTTGCTGGTCCTATTATGCAGCTCCTCTCTGCAGCACAGTTCCTCATGGCTTCCATAGGGGCTCCTTCTGGGCTCTCGACCCAACCCCCTTTTATCCCAGAGGCCTTCATGAGCTACAGCTGCTACCCAACCAAGGATCCCACAGCTGTAGCTCATCCAGAGCAACAGGACCCACCTATCTAATACATAGGACTCTCACTACATATATATATATTCACAAGGACTCCTTTATAACAATACATATATTCAGGCCCCTACACTTTCACGGCTTTTCCCTTAGGAAGAACCCTAATACCCGGCTGATTTACCTTCCTAGGGTTACTGTTAGGCTTAGGCCTAGGACTTTTAAAACCAGGAAGCCCTGGGCTCCAGGCACACTGCAGCTGCGAAAGGCATCCCAAGGGGAGCGCAAAAGTGACGCAACTTGGCTGCCACCACTGATATTTCCATGAGACCATCCCGAAACATAGGTTGATTTTCCTTCCTAGGGTTAAGGTTTGAGTTACGCCTAGGGTAAGGGTCTATTAACCAGAAAGCCCTGAGTTCCAAGAACACAGCAGCTGCGAAGGACTAGCCAAGAAGAGCGCAAAAGTACCACAACGTGCCTGCCTCCACAGCTTTTTCCTTGGGGACATGCCTAATTCCTGGCTGATTTGCCTTTCTCGTCTTAGGGTTGGGGTTCGGCCTAGGGCTAGGATTTTTAAAATCAGGAAGCCCTGAGTTCCAGGCACACTGGAGCTGTGAAAGGCATCCAAAAGGGAGTGCAAAAGTGCCACAACATGGCTGCTTTCACGGCTTTTTCCTTGGCAAGAAGCCTAACACCAGGCTGACATACTTTCCCAGGGTTACTGTTAGGCTTAGGCCTAGGGCTAGGATTTTTGAAACTAGGAAGCCCTGGGCTCCAGGCACACTGCAGCTGTGAAAGGCATCCCAAGGGGAGTACAAAAGTGCAACAACATGGCAGCTTTCACAGCTTTTTCCTTGGCAAGAAGCCTAACACCAGGCTGATTTACTTTCCCAGGGTTACTGTTAGGCTTAGGCCTAGGGCTAGGATTTTTGAAACTAGGAAGCCCTTAGCTCCAGGCACACTGCAGCTGTTCAAGGCATCCCAAGGGGAGTACAAAAGTGCAACAACATGGCAGCTTTCACAGCTTTTTCCTTGGCACCATCCCTATACCTAGGCTGATTTATCTGCCTAGGGTTAGGGTTAGGGTTCAGCCTAGGGCTTGGATTTCTTTAACCAGGAAGCCCTGAGTTCCAGGCTTACTTCATCTGCCAAAGGCATCCCAAGGGAGTGCAGAAGTGCCACAACATGGCTGCTTTCACGGCTTTTTCCTTGGCAAGAAGCCTAACATCAGGCTGATTTACTTTCCCAGGGTTACTGTTAGGCTTAGGCCTAGGGCTAGGATTTTTGAAACTAGGAAGCCCTTAGCTCCAGGCACACTGCAGCTGTTCAAGGCATCCCAAGGGGAGTACAAAAGTGCAACAACATGGCAGCTTTCACAGCTTTTTCCTTGGCACCATCCCTATACCTAGGCTGATTTATCTGCCTAGGGTTAGGGTTAGGGTTCAGCCTAGGGCTTGGATTTCTTTAACCAGGAAGCCCTGAGTTCCAGGCTTACTTCATCTGCCAAAGGCATCCCAAAGGGAGTGCAGAAGTGCCACAACATGGCTGCTTTCACGCCTTTTTCCTTGGCAAGACGCCTAACACCAGGCTGACTTACCTTCCCAGGGTTACTGTTAGGCTTAGGCCTAGGGCTAGGATTTTTAAAACTAGGAAGCCCTTAGCTCCAGGCACACTGCAGCTGTTCAAGGCATCCCAAGGGGAGTACAAAAGTGCAACAACATGGCAGCTTTCACAGCTTTTTCCTTGGCACCATCCCTATACCTAGGCTGATTTATCTGCCTAGGGTTAGGGTTAGGGTTCAGCCTAGGGCTTGAATTTTTTTAACCAGGAAGCCCTGAGTTCCAGGCTTACTTCATCTGCCAAAGGCATCCCAAAGGGAGTGCAGAAGTGCCACAACATGGCTGCTTTCACGGCTTTTCCCTTAGGAAGAACCCTAATACCGGGCTGATTTACCTTCCTAGGCTTACTGTTAGGCTTAGGCCTAGGACTTTTAAAACCAGGAAGCCCTGGGCTCCAGGCACACTGCAGCTGCGAAAGGCATCCCAAGGGGAGCGCAAAAGTGACGCAACTTGGCTGCCACCACTGATATTTCCATGAGAGCATCCCGAACCATAGGTTGATTTTCCTTCCTAGGGTTAAGGTTTGAGTTACGCCTAGGGTAAGGGTTCTATTAACCAGAAAGCCCTGAGTTCCAAGAACACAGCAGCTGCGAAGGACTAGCCAAGAAGAGCGCAAAAGTACCACAACATGCCTGCCTCCACAGCTTTTTCCTTGGGGACATGCCTAATTCCTGGCTGATTTGCCTTTCTCGTCTTAGGGTTGGGGTTCGGCCTAGGGCTAGGATTTTTAAAAGCAGGAAGCCCTGAGTTCCAGGCACACTGGAGCTGTGAAAGGCATCCAAAAGGGAGTGCAAAAGTGCCACAACATGGCTGCTTTCACGGCTTTTTCCTTGGCAAGATGCCTAACACCAGGCTGATTTACCTTCCCAGGGTTACTGTTAGGCTAAGGCCTAGGGCTAGGATTTTTAAAACTAGGAAGCCCTGGGCTCCAGGCACACTGCAGCTGTTCAAGGCATCCCAAGGGGAGTACAAAAGTGCAACAACATGGCAGCTTTCACAGCTTTTTCCTTGGCACCATCCCTATACCTAGGCTGATTTATCTGCCTAGGGTTAGGGTTAGGGTTCAGCCTAGGGCTTGAATTTCTTTAACCAGGAAGCCCTGAGTTCCAGGCTTACTTCATCTGCCAAAGGCATCCCAAAGGGAGTGCAGAAGTGCCACAACATGGCTGCTTTCACGGCTTTTCCCTTAGGAAGAACCCTAATACCCGGCTGATTTACCTTCCTAGGGTTACTGTTAGGCTTAGGCCTAGGACTTTTAAAACCAGGAAGCCCTGGGCTCCAGGCACACTGCAGCTGCAAAAGGCATCCCAAGGGGAGCGCAAAAGTGACGCAACTTGGCTGCCACCACTGATATTTCCATGAGACCATCCCGAACCATAGGCTGATTTTCCTTCCTAGGGTTAAGGTTTGAGTTACGCCTAGGGTAAGGGTTCTATTAACCAGAAAGCCCTGAGTTCCAAGAACACAGCAGCTGCGAAGGACTAGCCAAGAAGAGCGCAAAAGTACCACAACATGCCTGCCTCCACAGCTTTTTCCTTGGGGACATGCCTAATTCCTGCCTGATTTGCCTTTCTCGTCTTAGGGTTGGGGTTCGGCCTAGGGCTAGGATTTTTAAAATCAGGAAGCCCTGAGTTCCAGGCACACTGGAGCTGTGAAAGGCATCCAAAAGGGATTGCAAAAGTGCCACAACATGGCTGTTTCACGGCTTTTTCCTTGGCAAGAAACCTAACATCAGGCTGATTTACTTTCCCAGGGTTACTGTTAGGCTTAGGCCTAGGGCTAGGATTTTTAAAACTAGGAAGCCCTTAGCTCCAGGCACACTGCAGCTGTTCAAGGCATCCCAAGGGGAGTACAAAAGTGCAACAACATGGCAGCTTTCACAGCTTTTTCCTTGGCACCATCCCTATACCTAGGCTGATATATCTGCCTAGGGTTAGGGTTAGGGTTCAGCCTAGGGCTTGGATTTCTTTAACCAGGAAGCCCTGAGTTCCAGGCTTACTTCATCTGCCAAAGGCATCCCAAAGGGAGTGCAGAAGTGCCACAACATGGCTGCTTTCACGGCTTTTTCCTTGGCAAGAAGCCTAACATCAGGCTGATTTACTTTCCCAGGGTTACTGTTAGGCTTAGGCCTAGGGCTGGGATTTTTGAAACTAGGAAGCCCTTAGCTCCAGGCACACTGCAGCTGTTCAAGGCATCCCAAGGGGAGTACAAAAGTGCAACAACATGGCAGCTTTCACAGCTTTTTCCTTGGCACCATCCCTATACCTAGGCTGATTTATCTGCCTAGGGTTAGGGTTAGGG
Organism: Ammospiza caudacuta; assembly: GCF_027887145.1. Classification (NCBI taxonomy): domain Eukaryota; kingdom Metazoa; phylum Chordata; class Aves; order Passeriformes; family Passerellidae; genus Ammospiza; species Ammospiza caudacuta. The sequence continues at coordinate 263,754 of NW_026682921.1, forward strand.
TTCAGCCTAGGGCTTGGATTTCTTTAACCAGGAAGCCCTGAGTTCCAGGCACACTGGAGCTGTGAAAGGCATCCAAAAGGGAGTGCAAAAATGCCACAACATGGCTGCTTTTACGGCTTTTTCCTTGGCAAGACGCCTAACACCAGGCTGATTTACCTTCCCAGGGTTACTGTTAGGCTTAGGCCTAGGGCTAGGATTTTTAAAACTAGGAAGCCCTGGGCTCCAGGCACACTGCTGCTGTTCAAGGCATCCCAAGGGGAGTACAAAAGTGCAACAACATGGCAGCTTTCACAGCTTTTTCCTTGGCACCATCCCTATACCTAGGCTGATTTATCTGCCTAGGGTTAGGGTTAGGGTTCAGCCTAGGGCTGTGATTTTTTTAACCAGGAAGCCCTGAGTTCCAGGCTTACTTCATCTGCCAAAGGCATCCCAAAGGGAGTGCAGAAGTGCCACAACATGGCTGCTTTCACGGCTTTTCCCTTAGGAAGAACCCTAATACCCGGCTGATTTACCTTCCTAGGGTTACTGTTAGGCTTAGGCCTAGGACTTTTAAAACCAGGAAGCCCTGGGCTCCAGGCACACTGCAGCTGCGAAAGGCATCCCAAGGGGAGCGCAAAAGTGACGCAACTTGGCTGCCACCACTGATATTTCCATGAGACCATCCCGAACCATAGGCTGATTTTCCTTCCTACGGTTAAGGTTTGAGTTACGCCTAGGGTAAGGGTCTATTAACCAGAAAGCCCTGAGTTCCAAGAACACAGCAGCTGCGAAGGACTAGCCAAGAAGAGCGCAAAAGTACCACAACATGCCTGCCTCCACAGCTTTTTCCTTGGGGACATGCCTAATTCCTGGCTGATTTGCCTTTCTCGTCTTAGGGTTGGGGTTCGGCCTAGGGCTAGGATTTTTAAAATCAGGAAGCCCTGAGTTCCAGGCACACTGGAGCTGTGAAAGGCATCCAAAAGGGAGTGCAAAAGTGCCACAACATGGCTGCTTTCACGGCTTTTTCCTTGGCAAGAAGCCTAACACCAGGCTGATTTACCTTCCCAGGGTTACTGTTAGGCTTAGGCCTAGGGCTAGGATTTTTAAAACTAGGAAGCCCTTAGCTCCAGGCACACTGCAGCTGTTCAAGGCATCCCAAGGGGAGTACAAAAGTGCAACAACATGGCAGCTTTCACAGCTTTTTCCTTGGCACCATCCCTATACCTGGGCTGATTTATCTGCCTAGGGTTAGGGTTAGGGTTCAGCCTAGGGCTGTGATTTTTTTAACCAGGAAGCCCTGAGTTCCAGGCTTACTTCATCTGCCAAAGGCATCCCAAAGGGAGTGCAGAAGTGCCACAACATGGCTGCTTTCACGGCTTTTCCCTTAGGAAGAACCCTAATACCCGGCTGATTTACCTTCCTAGGGTTACTGTTAGGCTTAGGCCTAGGACTTTTAAAACCAGGAAGCCCTGGGCTCCAGGCACACTGCAGCTGCGAAAGGCATCCCAAAGGCAGCGCAAAAGTGACGCAACTTGGCTGCCACCACTGATATTTCCATGAGAGCATCCCGAACCATAAGCTGATTTTCCTTCCTAGGGTTAAGGTTTGAGTTACGCCTATGGTAAGGGTCAATTAACCGGAAAGCCCTGAGTTCTAAGAACACAGCAGCTGCGAAGGACTAGCCAAGAAGAGCGCAAAAGTACCACAACATGCCTGCCTCCACAGCTTTTTCCTTGGGGACATGCCTAATTCCTGGCTGATTTGCCTTTCTCGTCTTAGGGTTGGGGTTCGGCCTAGGGCTAGGATTTTTAAAAGCAGGAAGCCCTGAGTTCCAGGCACACTGGAGCTGTGAAAGGCATCCAAAAGGGAGTGCAAAAGTGCCACAACATGGCTGCTTTCACGGCTTTTTCCTTGGCAAGAAGCCTAACATCAGGCTGATTTACTTTCCCAGGGTTACTGTTAGGCTTAGGCCTAGGGCTAGGATTTTTGAAACTAGGAAGCCCTTAGCTCCAGGCACACTGCAGCTGTTCAAGGCATCCCAAGGGGAGTACAAAAGTGCAACAACATGGCAGCTTTCACAGCTTTTTCCTTGGCACCATCCCTATACCTAGGCTGATTTATCTGCCTAGGGTTAGGGTTAGGGTTCAGCCTAGGGCTTGGATTTTTAAAATCAGGAAGCCCTGAGTTCCAGGCACACTGGAGCTGTGAAAGGCATCCAAAAGGGAGTGCAAAAGTGCCACAACATGGCTGCTTTCACGGCTTTTTCCTTGTCGAAAAGAAACTTGTCCAAAACAGCTTCCAATCGAATGTTCATGTGATCGGAAAAGTCAGAAGAGTGCAAAGGTACTGTTTTCTAGAATTTGGCAAGCTGCGCACACAATCCCAGTGTTGTACAGCTTCCTTCTTCACCTTTCCGATGGTCCCGCTGTCTCCGTCTCCCGGAGGCGAAGAAGCGGCTTCTTCGCGCAAAGACAATTGTGCCGCTCACTGTGCTCTCCTTAGCGAGGCTTTTGGCGAAAGACGCCCGGGAGCGGCTCTTAGCTCCGGAGAGCGTCGTACCTTCGTCTTTAGCGTCTCTTCTCGTCTACATCTTAGCAAAAAGGTTTTCCACTGTTTGCCTAGGAAAAACTTTGCCAGCACAGAAAACATCTCCCATCGTGTTCTAGACGTTGCACGGAGGTCTTCCAAGTGTTTGGCATGAAGAAAAGAAAAGTTGTCCAAAACAGCTTCCAATCGAATGTTCATGTGATTGGAAAAGTCAGGAGAGTGCAAAGGTACTGTTTTCTAGCAGTTGGCAAGCTGCGCACACAATCCCAGTGTTGTACAGCTTCCTTCTTCACCTCACCGAAGGTGCCGCTCTCTCCGGCTCCCGGAGGCGAAGAAGCGGCTTCATCGCGCATAGACGATTGTGCCGCTCACTGTGCACTCCTTAGCGCGGCTTCTGCCGAAAGACGCCTGGGAGCGGCTCTTAGCTCCGTAGAGCATCGTACCTTCGTCTTTAGCGTCTCTTCTCGTCTACATCTTAACAAAAAGCTTTTCAACTATGTTTGCCTAGGAAAAACTTTTCCAGAACAGAAAACATCTCCCATCGTGTTCTAGACGTTGCACGGAGGTCTTCCAAGTGTTTGGCATGAAGAAAAGAAAAGTTGTCCAAAACAGCTTCCAATCGAATGTTCATATGATTGAAAAGTCAGGAGAGTTTAAAGATACTGTTTTCTATCGGTTGGCAGGCTGCGCACACAATCGCAGTGTTGTACAGCTTCCTTCTTCACCTTTCCGAAGGTGCCGCTGTCTCCGGCTCGCGGAGGCGAAGAAGCGGCTTCTTCGCGCAAAGACGATTGTGCCGCTCACTGTGCTCTGCTGAGCGCGGCTTCTGCCGAAAGAGGCCCGGGAGCGGCTCTTAGCCCCGGAGAGCATCGTACCTTCGTCTTTAGCGTCTCTTCTCCTCTACATCTTAGCAGAAAGCTTTTCCACTATGTTTGCCTAGGAAAAACTTTGCCAGCACAGAAAACATCTCCCATCATGTTCTAGACGTTGCTCGCAGGTCTTCCAAGTGTTTGGCAGGAAGAAAAGAAAAGTTGTCCAAAACAGCTTCCAATCGAATGTTCATATGATTGGAAAAGTCAGGAAAGTGCAAAGGTACTGTTTCCAATCAGTTTACAAGCTGCGCACACAATCCCAGTGTTGTACAGCTTTCTTCTTCACCTGTCCGAAGGTGCCGCTCTCTCCGGCTCCCGGAGGCGAAGAAGCGGCTTCTTCGCGCAAAGACGATTGTGCCGCTCACTGTGCTCTCCATAGGGCGGCTTCTGCCGAAAGAGGCCCGGGAGCGGCTCTTAGCTCCGGAGAGCATCGTACCTTCGTCTTTAGCGTCTCTTCTCCTCTACATCTTAGCAGAAAACTTTTCCACTATGATTTCCTAGGAAAAACTTTGCCAGCACTGAAAACACCTCCTATCGTGCTCTAGACGTTGCACGGAGGTGTGCCGAGTGTTTCGGAAGAAGGGAAAGAAACTTGTCCAAAACAGCTTCCAATCGAATGTTCATATTATTGGAAAAGTCAGGAAAGTGCAAAGGTACTATTTCCTATCAGTTGGCAAGCTGCGCACACAATCCCAGTGTTGTACAGCTTCCTTCTTCACCTGTCCGAAGGTGCCACTCTCTCCGGCTCCCGGAGGCGAAAAAGCGGCTTCTTCGCGCAAAGACGATTGTGCCGCTCACTCTGCTCTCCTAAGCGCGGCTACTGCCGAAAGAGGCCCGGAAGCGGCTCTTAGCTCCGGAGGGCATCGTACCTTCGTCTTTAGCGTCTCTTCTCGTCTACAGCTTAGCAAAAAGCTTTTCCACTATGTCTGTCGAGGAAAAACTTTGCCAGCACAGAAAACATCTCCTAACGTGTTCTAGACGTTCCTCGGAGGTGTGCCGAGTGTTTCGGAAGAAGGGAAAGAAACTTGTCCAAAACAGCTTCCAATCGAATGTTCATGTGATTGGAAAAGTCAGGAAAGTGCAAAGGTACTATTTCCTGTCAGTTGGCAAGCTGCGCACAGAATCCCAGTGTTGTACAGCTTCCTTCTTCACCTGTCCGAAGGTGCCACTCTCTCCGGCTCCCGGAGGCGAAAAAGCGGCTTCTTCGCGCAAAGACGAATGTGCCGCTCACTCTGCTCTCCTAAGCGGGGCTACTGCCGAAAGACGCCCGGGAGCGGCTCTTAGCTCCGGAGAGCATCGTACCTTCGTCTTTAGCGTCTCTTCTCGTCTACATCTTAGCAAAAAGCATTTCCGCTATGTCTGGCGAGGAAAAACTTTGCCAGCACTGAAACACCTACTATCGTGTTCTAGACCTAGCACCGAGGTGTGCCGAGTGCTATGGAAGAAGGGAACGAAACTTGTCCAAAACAGCTTCCAATCGAATGTTCATGTGATTGGAAAAGTCAGAAGAGTGCAAATGTACTGTTTTCTATCAGATGGCAAGCTGCGCACACAATCCCAGTGTTGTACGGCTTTCTTCTTCACCTGTCCGAAGGTGCCACTCTCTCCGGCTCCCGAAGGCGAAAAAGCGGCTTCTTCGCGCAAAGAAGATTGTGCCGCTCACTGTGCTCTCCTTAGAGCGGCTTCTGCCGAAAGAGGCCCGGGAGCGGCTCTTAGCTCCGGAGAGCATTGTACCTTCTTCTTTAGCGTCTCTTCTCGTCTACATCTTAGACGAAAGCTTTTCCACTCTGTCTGGCTATGAAAAACCGTGCCAGCGCAGAAAACAACTCCCATCGTGTTCTAGAGGTTGCACGATCCCTATACTTAGGCTGATTTTCCTTCCTGGAAATAAAGTTAGGTTTCAGCCTAGGGCTTGGGTTTCTTTAACCAGGAAGCCCTGAGTTCCAGGCTTACTTCATCTGCCAAAGGCATCCCAAAGGGAGTGCAGAAGTGCCACAACATGGCTGCTTTCACGGCTTTTCCCTTAGGAAGAACCCTAATACCCGGCTGATTTACCTTCCTAGGGTTACTGTTAGGCTTAGGCCTAGGACTTTTAAAACCAGGAAGCCCTGGGCTCCAGGCACACTGCAGCTGCGAAAGGCATCCCAAGGGGAGCGCAAAAGTGACGCAACTTGGCTGCCTCCACAGCTTTTTCCTTGGGGACATGCCTAATTCCTGGCTGATTTGCCTTTCTCGTCTTAGGGTTGGGGTTCGGCCTAGGGCTAGGATTTTTAAAATCAGGAAGCCCTGAGTTCCAGGCACCCTGCAGCTGTGAAAGGCATCCAAAAGGGAGTGCAAAAGTGCCACAACATGGCTGCTTTCACGGCTTTTTCCTTGGCAAGAAGCCTAACACCAGGCTGATTTGCCTTCCAAGGGTTACTGTTAGGCTTAGGCCTAGGGCTAGGATTTTTGAAACTAGGAAGCCCTGGGCTCCAGGCACACTGCAGCTGTTCAAGGCATCCCAAGGGGAGTACAAAAGTGCAACAACATGGCAGCTTTCACAGCTTTTTCCTTGGCACCATCCCTATACCTAGGCTGATTTATCTGCCTAGGGTTAGGGTTAGGGTTCAGCCTAGGGCTTGGATTTTTTTAACCAGGAAGCCCTGAGTTCCAGGCTTACTTCATCTGCCAAAGGCATCCCAAAGGGAGTGCAGAAGTGCCACAACATGGCTGCTTTCACGGCTTTTCCCTTAGGAAGAACCCTAATACCCGGCTGATTTACCTTCCTAGGGTTACTGTTAGGCTTAGGCCTAGGACTTTTAAAACCAGGAAGCCCTGGGCTCCAGGCACACTGCAGCTGCAAAAGGCATCCCAAGGGGAGCGCAAAAGTGACGCAACTTGGCTGCCACCACTGATATTTCCATGAGACCATCCCGAACCATAGGCTGATTTTCCTTCCTAGGGTTAAGGTTTGAGTTACGCCTAGGGGAAGGGTCTATTAACCAGAAAGCCCTGAGTTCCAAGAACACAGCAGCTGCGAAGGACTAGCCAAGAAGAGCGCAAAAGTACCACAACATGCCTGCCTCCACAGCTTTTTCCTTGGGGACATGCCTAATTCCTGGCTGATTTGCCTTTCTCGTCTTAGGGTTGGGGTTCGGCCTAGGGCTAGGATTTTTAAAAGCAGGAAGCCCTGAGTTCCAGGCACACTGGAGCTGTGAAAGGCATCCAAAAGGGAGTGCAAAAGTGCCACAACATGGCTGCTTTCACGGCTTTTTCCTTGGCAAGAAGCCTAACACCAGGCTGATTTACTTTCCCAGGGTTACTGTTAGGCTTAGGCCTAGGGCTAGGATTTTTGAAACTAGGAAGCCCTTAGCTCCAGGCACACTGCAGCTGTTCAAGGCATCCCAAGGGGAGTACAAAAGTGCAACAACATGGCAGCTTTCACAGCTTTTTCCTTGGCACCATCCCTATACCTAGGCTGATTTATCTGCCTAGGGTTAGGGTTAGGGTTCAGCCTAGGGCTGTGATTTCTTTAACCAGGAAGCCCTGAGTTCCAGGCTTACTTCATCTGCCAAAGGCATCCCAAAGGGAGTGCAGAAGTGCCACAACATGGCTGCTTTCACGGCTTTTCCCTTAGGAAGAACCCTAATACCCGGCTGATTTACCTTCCTAGGGTTACTGTTAGGCTTAGGCCTAGGACTTTTAAAACCAGGAAGCCCTGGGCTCCAGGCACACTGCAGCTGCAAAAGGCATCCCAAGGGGAGCGCAAAAGTGACGCAACTTGGCTGCCACCACTGATATTTCCATGAGACCATCCCGAACCATAGGCTGATTTTCCTTCCTAGGGTTAAGGTTTGAGTTACGCCTAGGGGAAGGGTCTATTAACCAGAAAGCCCTGAGTTCCAAGAACACAGCAGCTGCGAAGGACTAGCCAAGAAGAGCGCAAAAGTACCACAACATGCCTGCCTCCACAGCTTTTTCCTTGGGGACATGCCTAATTCCTGGCTGATTTGCCTTTCTCGTCTTAGGGTTGGGGTTCGGCCTAGGGCTAGGATTTTTAAAATCAGGAAGCCCTGAGTTCCAGGCACACTGGAGCTGTGAAAGGCATCCAAAAGGGAGTGCAAAAGTGCCACAACATGGCTGCTTTCACGGCTTTTTCCTTGGCAAGAAGCCTAACACCAGGCTGATTTACTTTCCCAGGGTTACTGTTAGGCTTAGGCCTAGGGCTAGGATTTTTGAAACTAGGAAGCCCTTAGCTCCAGGCACACTGCAGCTGTGAAAGGCATCCCAAGGGGAGTACAAAAGTGCAACAACATGGCAGCTTTCACAGCTTTTTCCTTGGCAAGAAGCCTAACACCAGGCTGATTTACTTTCCCAGGGTTACTGTTAGGCTTAGGCCTAGGGCTAGGATTTTTGAAACTAGGAAGCCCTTAGCTCCAGGCACACTGCAGCTGTTCAAGGCATCCCAAGGGGAGTACAAAAGTGCAACAACATGGCAGCTTTCACAGCTTTTTCCTTGGCACCATCCCTATACCTAGGCTGATTTATCTGCCTAGGGTTAGGGTTAGGGTTCAGCCTAGGGCTTGGATTTCTTTAACCAGGAAGCCCTGAGTTCCAGGCTTACTTCATCTGCCAAAGGCATCCCAAAGGGAGTGCAGAAGTGCCACAACATGGCTGCTTTCACGGCTTTTTCCTTGGCAAGAAGCCTAACATCAGGCTGATTTACTTTCCCAGGGTTACTGTTAGGCTTAGGCCTAGGGCTAGGATTTTTGAAACTAGGAAGCCCTTAACTCCAGGCACACTGCAGCTGTTCAAGGCATCCCAAGGGGAGTACAAAAGTGCAACAACATGGCAGCTTTCACAGCTTTTTCCTTGGCACCATCCCTATACCTAGGCTGATTTATCTGCCTAGGGTTAGGGTTAGGGTTCAGCCTAGGGCTTGGATTTCTTTAACCAGGAAGCCCTGAGTTCCAGGCTTACTTCATCTGCCAAAGGCATCCCAAAGGGAGTGCAGAAGTGCCACAACATGGCTGCTTTCACGCCTTTTTCCTTGGCAAGACGCCTAACACCAGGCTGACTTACCTTCCCAGGGTTACTGTTAGGCTTAGGCCTAGGGCTAGGATTTTTAAAACTAGGAAGCCCTTAGCTCCAGGCACACTGCAGCTGTTCAAGGCATCCCAAGGGGAGTACAAAAGTGCAACAACATGGCAGCTTTCACAGCTTTTTCCTTGGCACCATCCCTATACCTAGGCTGATTTATCTGCCTAGGGTTAGGGTTAGGGTTCAGCCTAGGGCTTGAATTTCTTTAACCAGGAAGCCCTGAGTTCCAGGCTTACTTCATCTGCCAAAGGCATCCCAAAGGGAGTGCAGAAGTGCCACAACATGGCTGCTTTCATGTTGTTGTTATCTTATTGTATTTCATATTTCTGGAGTCCCATCTTAAAGTCCATACCTTCTTGCTGGTCCTATTATGCAGCTCCTCTCTGCAGCACAGTTCCTCATGGCTTCCATAGGGGCTCCTCCTGGGCTCTCGACCCAACCCCCTTTTATCCCAGAGGCCTTCATGAGCTACAGCTGCTACCCAACCAAGGATCCCACAGCTGTAGCTCATCCAGAGCAACAGGACCCACCTATCTAATACATAGGACTCTCACTACATATATATATTCACAAGGACTCCTTTATAACAATACATATATTCAGGCCCCTACATTTCCCCCCTTTTCTTTTAACAATTTCTCAATTACACAGTTACAATATCCATATCTGTCCCAGCTCCCAGGCTGCCACAGCTCTCGGCTGTCCTATCTTCCACTGTCCCAGCTCTCCAGCTGCCACAGCTCTCGGCTGTCCGGGGGATTCCATACCTAATACATATATTCAGGCCCCTACATTTCCCCCCTTTTCTTTTAACAATTTCTCCATTACACAGTTACAATATCCATATCTGTCCCAGCTCTCAGGCTGCCACAGCTCTCAGCTGTCCTATCTTCATCTGTCCCAGCTCTCAGGCTGCCACAGCTCTCGGCTGTCCTATATTCCACTGTCCCAGCTCTCCGGCTGCCACAGCTCTCGGCTGTCCGGGGGATTCCATACCTAATACATATATTCAGGCCCCTACATTATTGTTGTTGTTATCTTATTGTATTTCATATTTCTGGAGTCCCATCTTAAAGTCCATACCTTCTTGCTGGTCCTATTATGCAGCTCCTCTCTGCAGCACAGTTCCTCATGGCTTCCATAGGGGCTCCTTCTGGGCTCTCGACCCAACCCCCTTTTATCCCAGAGGCCTTCATGAGCTACAGCTGCTACCCAACCAAGGATCCCACAGCTGTAGCTCATCCAGAGCAACAGGACCCACCTATCTAATACATAGGACTCTCACTACATATATATATATTCACAAGGACTCCTTTATAACAATACATATATTCAGGCCCCTACACTTTCACGGCTTTTCCCTTAGGAAGAACCCTAATACCCGGCTGATTTACCTTCCTAGGGTTACTGTTAGGCTTAGGCCTAGGACTTTTAAAACCAGGAAGCCCTGGGCTCCAGGCACACTGCAGCTGCGAAAGGCATCCCAAGGGGAGCGCAAAAGTGACGCAACTTGGCTGCCACCACTGATATTTCCATGAGACCATCCCGAAACATAGGTTGATTTTCCTTCCTAGGGTTAAGGTTTGAGTTACGCCTAGGGTAAGGGTCTATTAACCAGAAAGCCCTGAGTTCCAAGAACACAGCAGCTGCGAAGGACTAGCCAAGAAGAGCGCAAAAGTACCACAACATGCCTGCCTCCACAGCTTTTTCCTTGGGGACATGCCTAATTCCTGGCTGATTTGCCTTTCTCGTCTTAGGGTTGGGGTTCGGCCTAGGGCTAGGATTTTTAAAATCAGGAAGCCCTGAGTTCCAGGCACACTGGAGCTGTGAAAGGCATCCAAAAGGGAGTGCAAAAGTGCCACAACATGGCTGCTTTCACAGCTTTTTCCTTGGCACCATCCCTATACCTAGGCTGATTTATCTGCCTAGGGTTAGGGTTAGGGTTCAGCCTAGGGCTTGGATTTCTTTAACCAGGAAGCCCTGAGTTCCAGGCTTACTTCATCTGCCAAAGGCATCCCAAAGGGAGTGCAGAAGTGCCACAACATGGCTGCTTTCACGCCTTTTTCCTTGGCTTGACGCCTAACACCAGGCTGACTTACCTTCCCAGGGTTACTGTTAGGCTTAGGCCTAGGGCTAGGATTTTTAAAACTAGGAAGCCCTTAGCTCCAGGCACACTGCAGCTGTTCAAGGCATCCCAAGGGGAGTACAAAAGTGCAACAACATGGCAGCTTTCACAGCTTTTTCCTTGGCACCATCCCTATACCTAGGCTGATTTATCTGCCTAGGGTTAGGGTTAGGGTTCAGCCTAGGGCTGTGATTTCTTTAACCAGGAAGCCCTGAGTTCCAGGCTTACTTCATCTGCCAAAGGCATCCCAAAGGGAGTGCAGAAGTGCCACAACATGGCTGCTTTCATGTTGTTGTTATCTTATTGTATTTCATATTTCTGGAGTCCCATCTTAAAGTCCATACCTTCTTGCTGGTCCTATTATGCAGCTCCTCTCTGCAGCACAGTTCCTCATGGCTTCCATAGGGGCTCCTCCTGGGCTCTCGACCCAACCCCCTTTTATCCCAGAGGCCTTCATGAGCTACAGCTGCTACCCAACCAAGGATCCCACAGCTGTAGCTCATCCAGAGCAACAGGACCCACCTATCTAATACATAGGACTCTCACTACATATATATATTCACAAGGACTCCTTTATAACAATACATATATTCAGGCCCCTACATTTCCCCCCTTTTCTTTTAACAATTTCTCAATTACACAGTTACAATATCCATATCTGTCCCAGCTCCCAGGCTGCCACAGCTCTCGGCTGTCCTATCTTCCACTGTCCCAGCTCTCCAGCTGCCACAGCTCTCGGCTGTCCGGGGGATTCCATACCTAATACATATATTCAGGCCCCTACATTTCCCCCCTTTTCTTTTAACAATTTCTCCATTACACAGTTACAATATCCATATCTGTCCCAGCTCTCAGGCTGCCACAGCTCTCAGCTGTCCTATCTTCATCTGTCCCAGCTCTCAGGCTGCCACAGCTCTCGGCTGTCCTATATTCCACTGTCCCAGCTCTCCGGCTGCCACAGCTCTCGGCTGTCCGGGGGATTCCATACCTAATACATATATTCAGGCCCCTACATTATTGTTGTTGTTATCTTATTGTATTTCATATTTCTGGAGTCCCATCTTAAAGTCCATACCTTCTTGCTGGTCCTATTATGCAGCTCCTCTCTGCAGCACAGTTCCTCATGGCTTCCATAGGGGCTCCTTCTGGGCTCTCGACCCAACCCCCTTTTATCCCAGAGGCCTTCATGAGCTACAGCTGCTACCCAACCAAGGATCCCACAGCTGTAGCTCATCCAGAGCAACAGGACCCACCTATCTAATACATAGGACTCTCACTACATATATATATATTCACAAGGACTCCTTTATAACAATACATATATTCAGGCCCCTACACTTTCACGGCTTTTCCCTTAGGAAGAACCCTAATACCCGGCTGATTTACCTTCCTAGGGTTACTGTTAGGCTTAGGCCTAGGACTTTTAAAACCAGGAAGCCCTGGGCTCCAGGCACACTGCAGCTGCGAAAGGCATCCCAAGGGGAGCGCAAAAGTGACGCAACTTGGCTGCCACCACTGATATTTCCATGAGACCATCCCGAAACATAGGTTGATTTTCCTTCCTAGGGTTAAGGTTTGAGTTACACCTAGGGTAAGGGTCTATTAACCAGAAAGCCCTGAGTTCCAAGAACACAGCAGCTGCGAAGGACTAGCCAAGAAGAGCGCAAAAGTACCACAACATGCCTGCCTCCACAGCTTTTTCCTTGGGGACATGCCTAATTCCTGGCTGATTTGCCTTTCTCGTCTTAGGGTTGGGGTTCGGCCTAGGGCTAGGATTTTTAAAATCAGGAAGCCCTGAGTTCCAGGCACACTGGAGCTGTGAAAGGCATCCAAAAGGGAGTGCAAAAGTGCCACAACATGGCTGCTTTCACGGCTTTTTCCTTGGCAAGAAGCCTAAAATCAGGCTGATTTACCTTCCCAGGGTTACTGTTAGGCTTAGGCCTAGGGCTAGGATTTTTGAAACTAGGAAGCCCTGGGCTCCAGGCACACTGCAGCTGTTCAAGGCATCCCAAGGGGAGTACAAAAGTGCAACAACATGGCAGCTTTCACAGCTTTTTCCTTGGCACCATCCCTATACCTAGGCTGATTTATCTGCCTAGGGTTAGGGTTAGGGTTCAGCCTAGGGCTTGGATTTCTTTAACCAGGAAGCCCTGAGTTCCAGGCTTACTTCATCTGCCAAAGGCATCCCAAAGGGAGTGCAGAAGTGCCACAACATGGCTGCTTTCACGCCTTTTTCCTTGGCAAGACGCCTAACACCAGGCTGACTTACCTTCCCAGGGTTACTGTTAGGCTTAGGCCTAGGGCTAGGATTTTTAAAACTAGGAAGCCCTTAGCTCCAGGCACACTGCAGCTGTTCAAGGCATCCCAAGGGGAGTACAAAAGTGCAACAACATGGCAGCTTTCACAGCTTTTTCCTTGGCACCATCCCTATACCTAGGCTGATTTATCTGCCTAGGGTTAGGGTTAGGGTTCAGCCTAGGGCTTGAATTTCTTTAACCAGGAAGCCCTGAGTTCCAGGCTTACTTCATCTGCCAAAGGCATCCCAAAGGGAGTGCAGAAGTGCCACAACATGGCTGCTTTCATGTTGTTGTTATCTTATTGTATTTCATATTTCTGGAGTCCCATCTTAAAGTCCATACCTTCTTGCTGGTCCTATTATGCAGCTCCTCTCTGCAGCACAGTTCCTCATGGCTTCCATAGGGGCTCCTCCTGGGCTCTCGACCCAACCCCCTTTTATCCCAGAGGCCTTCATGAGCTACAGCTGCTACCCAACCAAGGATCCCACAGCTGTAGCTCATCCAGAGCAACAGGACCCACCTATCTAATACATAGGACTCTCACTACATATATATATTCACAAGGACTCCTTTATAACAATACATATATTCAGGCCCCTACATTTCCCCCCTTTTCTTTTAACAATTTCTCAATTACACAGTTACAATATCCATATCTGTCCCAGCTCCCAGGATGCCACAGCTCTCGGCTGTCCTATCTTCCACTGTCCCAGCTCTCCAGCTGCCACAGCTCTCGGCTGTCCGGGGGATTCCATACCTAATACATATATTCAGGCCCCTACATTTCCCCCCTTTTCTTTTAACAATTTCTCCATTACACAGTTACAATATCCATATCTGTCCCAGCTCTCAGGCTGCCACAGCTCTCAGCTGTCCTATCTTCATCTGTCCCAGCTCTCAGGCTGCCACAGCTCTCGGCTGTCCTATATTCCACTGTCCCAGCTCTCCGGCTGCCACAGCTCTCGGCTGTCCAGGGGAGTCCATACCTAATACATATATTCAGGCCCCTACATTATTGTTGTTGTTATCTTATTGTATTTCATATTTCTGGAGTCCCATCTTAAAGTCCATACCTTCTTGCTGGTCCTATTATGCAGCTCCTCTCTGCAGCACAGTTCCTCATGGCTTCCATAGGGGCTCCTTCTGGGCTCTCGACCCAACCCCCTTTTATCCCAGAGGCCTTCATGAGCTACAGCTGCTACCCAACCAAGGATCCCACAGCTGTAGCTCATCCAGAGCAACAGGACCCACCTATCTAATACATAGGACTCTCACTACATATATATATATTCACAAGGACTCCTTTATAACAATACATATATTCAGGCCCCTACACTTTCACGGCTTTTCCCTTAGGAAGAACCCTAATACCCGGCTGATTTACCTTCCTAGGGTTACTGTTAGGCTTAGGCCTAGGACTTTTAAAACCAGGAAGCCCTGGGCTCCAGGCACACTGCAGCTGCGAAAGGCATCCCAAGGGGAGCGCAAAAGTGACGCAACTTGGCTGCCACCACTGATATTTCCATGAGACCATCCCGAAACATAGGTTGATTTTCCTTCCTAGGGTTAAGGTTTGAGTTACGCCTAGGGTAAGGGTCTATTAACCAGAAAGCCCTGAGTTCCAAGAACACAGCAGCTGCGAAGGACTAGCCAAGAAGAGCGCAAAAGTACCACAACATGCCTGCCTCCACAGCTTTTTCCTTGGGGACATGCCTAATTCCTGGCTGATTTGCCTTTCTCGTCTTAGGGTTGGGGTTCGGCCTAGGGCTAGGATTTTTAAAATCAGGAAGCCCTGAGTTCCAGGCACACTGGAGCTGTGAAAGGCATCCAAAAGGGAGTGCAAAAGTGCCACAACATGGCTGCTTTCACGGCTTTTTCCTTGGCAAGAAGCCTAACACCAGGCTGACATACTTTCCCAGGGTTACTGTTAGGCTTAGGCCTAGGGCTAGGATTTTTGAAACTAGGAAGCCCTGGGCTCCAGGCACACTGCAGCTGTGAAAGGCATCCCAAGGGGAGTACAAAAGTGCAACAACATGGCAGCTTTCACAGCTTTTTCCTTGGCAAGAAGCCTAACACCAGGCTGATTTACTTTCCCAGGGTTACTGTTAGGCTTAGGCCTAGGGCTAGGATTTTTGAAACTAGGAAGCCCTTAGCTCCAGGCACACTGCAGCTGTTCAAGGCATCCCAAGGGGAGTACAAAAGTGCAACAACATGGCAGCTTTCACAGCTTTTTCCTTGGCACCATCCCTATACCTAGGCTGATTTATCTGCCTAGGGTTAGGGTTAGGGTTCAGCCTAGGGCTTGGATTTCTTTAACCAGGAAGCCCTCAGTTCCAGGCTTACTTCATCTGCCAAAGGCATCCCAAAGGGAGTGCAGAAGTGCCACAACATGGCTGCTTTCACGGCTTTTTCCTTGGCAAGAAGCCTAACACCAGGCTGACTTACCTTCCCAGGGTTACTGTTAGGCTTAGGCCTAGGGCTAGGATTTTTGAAACTAGGAAGCCCTTAGCTCCAGGCACACTGCAGCTGTTCAAGGCATCCCAAGGGGAGTACAAAAGTGCAACAACATGGCAGCTTTCACAGCTTTTTCCTTGGCACCATCCCTATACCTAGGCTGATTTATCTGCCTAGGGTTAGGGTTAGGGTTCAGCCTAGGGCTTGAATTTTTTTAACCAGGAAGCCCTGAGTTCCAGGCTTACTTCATCTGCCAAAGGCATCCCAAAGGGAGTGCAGAAGTGCCACAACATGGCTGCTTTCACGGCTTTTCCCTTAGGAAGAACCCTAATACCCGGCTGATTTACCTTCCTAGGGTTACTGTTAGGCTTAGGCCTAGGACTTTTAAAACCAGGAAGCCCTGGGCTCCAGGCACACTGCAGCTGCGAAAGGCATCCCAAGGGGAGCGCAAAAGTGACGCAACTTGGCTGCCACCACTGATATTTCCATGAGAGCATCCCGAACCATAGGTTGATTTTCCTTCCTAGGGTTAAGGTTTGAGTTACGCCTAGGGTAAGGGTTCTATTAACCAGAAAGCCCTGAGTTCCAAGAACACAGCAGCTGCGAAGGACTAGCCAAGAAGAGCGCAAAAGTACCACAACATGCCTGCCTCCACAGCTTTTTCCTTGGGGACATGCCTAATTCCTGGCTGATTTGCCTTTCTCGTCTTAGGGTTGGGGTTCGGCCTAGGGCTAGGATTTTTAAAAGCAGGAAGCCCTGAGTTCCAGGCACACTGGAGCTGTGAAAGGCATCCAAAAGGGAGTGCAAAAGTGCCACAACATGGCTGCTTTCACGGCTTTTTCCTTGGCAAGAAGCCTAACACCAGGCTGACATACTTTCCCAGGGTTACTGTTAGGCTTAGGCCTAGGGCTAGGATTTTTAAAACTAGGAAGCCCTGGGCTCCAGGCACACTGCAGCTGTTCAAGGCATCCCAAGGGGAGTACAAAAGTGCCACAACATGGCTGCTTTCACGGCTTTTTCCTTGGCAAGACGCCTAACACCAGGCTGATTTACCTTCCCAGGGTTACTGTTAGGCTTAGGCCTAGGGCTAGGATTTTTAAAACTAGGAAGCCCTTAGCTCCAGGCACACTGCAGCTGTTCAAGGCATCCCAAGGGGAGTACAAAAGTGCAACAACATGGCAGCTTTCACAGCTTTTTCCTTGGCACCATCCCTATACCTAGGCTGATTTATCTGCCTAGGGTTAGGGTTAGGGTTCAGCCTAGGGCTTGGATTTCTTTAACCAGGAAGCCCTGAGTTCCAGGCTTACTTCATCTGCCAAAGGCATCCCAAAGGGAGTGCAGAAGTGCCACAACATGGCTGCTTTCACGGCTTTTCCCTTAGGAAGAACCCTAATACCCGGCTGATTTACCTTCCTAGGGTTACTGTTAGGCTTAGGCCTAGGACTTTTAAAACCAGGAAGCCCTGGGCTCCAGGCACACTGCAGCTGCAAAAGGCATCCCAAGGGGAGCGCAAAAGTGACGCAACTTGGCTGCCACCACTGATATTTCCATGAGACCATCCCGAACCATAGGCTGATTTTCCTTCCTAGGGTTAAGGTTTGAGTTACGCCTAGGGTAAGGGTTCTATTAACCAGAAAGCCCTGAGTTCCAAGAACACAGCAGCTGCAAAGGACTAGCCAAGAAGAGCGCAAAAGTACCACAACATGCCTGCCTCCACAGCTTTTTCCTTGGGGACATGCCTAATTCCTGGCTGATTTGCCTTTCTCGTCTTAGGGTTGGGGTTCGGCCTAGGGCTAGGATTTTTAAAATCAGGAAGCCCTGAGTTCCAGGCACACTGGAGCTGTGAAAGGCATCCAAAAGGGAGTGCAAAAGTGCCACAACATGGCTGTTTCACGGCTTTTTCCTTGGCAAGAAGCCTAACATCAGGCTGATTTACTTTCCCAGGGTTACTGTTAGGCTTAGGCCTAGGGCTAGGATTTTTGAAACTAGGAAGCCCTTAGCTCCAGGCACACTGCAGCTGTTCAAGGCATCCCAAGGGGAGTACAAAAGTGCAACAACATGGCAGCTTTTACAGCTTTTTCCTTGGCACCATCCCTATACCTAGGCTGATTTATCTGCCTAGGGTTAGGGTTAGGGTTCAGCCTAGGGCTTGGATTTCTTTAACCAGGAAGCCCTGAGTTCCAGGCTTACTTCATCTGCCAAAGGCATCCCAAAGGGAGTGCAGAAGTGCCACAACATGGCTGCTTTCACGGCTTTTCCCTTAGGAAGAACCCTAATACCCGGCTGATTTACCTTCCTAGGGTTACTGTTAGGCTTAGGCCTAGGACTTTTAAAACCAGGAAGCCCTGGGCTCCAGGCACACTGCAGCTGCGAAAGGCATCCCAAGGGGAGCGCAAAAGTGACGCAACTTGGCTGCCACCACTGATATTTCCATGAGACCATCCCGAACCATAGGCTGATTTTCCTTCCTAGGGTTAAGGTTTGAGTTACGCCTAGGGTAAGGGTTCTATTAACCAGAAAGCCCTGAGTTCCAAGAACACAGCAGCTGCGAAGGACTAGCCAAGAAGAGCGCAAAAGTAGCACAACATGCCTGCCTCCACAGCTTTTTCCTTGGGGACATGCCTAATTCCTGGCTGATTTGCCTTTCTCGTCTTAGGGTTGGGGTTCGGCCTAGGGCTAGGATTTTTAAAATCAGGAAGCCCTGAGTTCCAGGCACACTGGAGCTGTGAAAGGCATCCAAAAGGGAGTGCAAAAGTGCCACAACATGGCTGCTTTCACGGCTTTTTCCTTGGCAAGAAGCCTAACACCAGGCTGATTTGCCTTCCCAGGGTTACTGTTAGGCTTAGGCCTAGGGCTAGGATTTTTAAAACTAGGAAGCCCTGGGCTCCAGGCACACTGCAGCTGTTCAAGGCATCCCAAGGGGAGTACAAAAGTGCAACAACATGGCAGCTTTCACAGCTTTTTCCTTGGCACCATCCCTATACCTAGGCTGATTTATCTGCCTAGGGTTAGGGTTAGGGTTCAGCCTAGGGCTTGGATTTCTTTAACCAGGAAGCCCTGAGTTCCAGGCTTACTTCATCTGCCAAAGGCATCCCAAAGGGAGTGCAGAAGTGCCACAACATGGCTGCTTTCACGGCTTTTCCCTTAGGAAGAACCCTAATACCCGGCTGATTTACCTTCCTAGGGTTACTGTTAGGCTTAGGCCTAGGACTTTTAAAACCAGGAAGCCCTGGGCTCCAGGCACACTGCAGCTGCGAAAGGCATCCCAAGGGGAGCGCAAAAGTGACGCAACTTGGCTGCCACCACTGATATTTCCATGAGACCATCCCGAACCATAGGCTGATTTTCCTTCCTAGGGTTAAGGTTTGAGTTACGCCTAGGGTAAGGGTTCTATTAACCAGAAAGCCCTGAGTTCCAAGAACACAGCAGCTGCGAAGGACTAGCCAAGAAGAGCGCAAAAGTACCACAACATGCCTGCCTCCACAGCTTTTTCCTTGGGGACATGCCTAATTCCTGGCTGATTTGCCTTTCTCGTCTTAGGGTTGGGGTTCGGCCTAGGGCTAGGATTTTTAAAAGCAGGAAGCCCTGAGTTCCAGGCACACTGGAGCTGTGAAAGGCATCCAAAAGGGAGTGCAAAAGTGCCACAACATGGCTGCTTTCACGGCTTTTTCCTTGGCAAGAAGCCTAACACCAGGCTGATTTACTTTCCCAGGGTTACTGTTAGGCTTAGGCCTAGGGCTAGGATTTTTGAAACTAGGAAGCCCTTAGCTCCAGGCACACTGCAGCTGTTCAAGGCATCCCAAGGGGAGTACAAAAGTGCAACAACATGGCAGCTTTCACAGCTTTTTCCTTGGCAAGAAGCCTAACACCAGGCTGATTTACCTTCCCAGGGTTACTGTTAGGCTTAGGCCTAGGGCTAGGATTTTTGAAACTAGGAAGCCCTTAGCTCCAGGCACACTGCAGCTGTTCAAGGCATCCCAAGGGGAGTACAAAAGTGCAACAACATGGCAGCTTTCACAGCTTTTTCCTTGGCACCATCCCTATACCTAGGCTGATTTATCTGCCTAGGGTTAGGGTTAGGGTTCAGCCTAGGGCTTGGATTTCTTTAACCAGGAAGCCCTGAGTTCCAGGCTTACTTCATCTGCCAAAGGCATCCCAAAGGGAGTGCAGAAGTGCCACAACATGGCTGCTTTCACGCCTTTTTCCTTGGCAAGAAGCCTAACATCAGGCTGATTTACCTTCCCAGGGTTACTGTTAGGCTTAGGCCTAGGGCTAGGATTTTTGAAACTAGGAAGCCCTTAGCTCCAGGCACACTGCAGCTGTTCAAGGCATCCCAAGGGGAGTACAAAAGTGCAACAACATGGCAGCTTTCACAGCTTTTTCCTTGGCACCATCCCTATACCTAGGCTGATTTATCTGCCTAGGGTTAGGGTTAGGGTTCAGCCTAGGGCTTGAATTTTTTTAACCAGGAAGCCCTGAGTTCCAGGCTTACTTCATCTGCCAAAGGCATCCCAAAGGGAGTGCAGAAGTGCCACAACATGGCTGCTTTCACGGCTTTTCCCTTAGGAAGAACCCTAATACCCGGCTGATTTACCTTCCTAGGGTTACTGTTAGGCTTAGGCCTAGGACTTTTAAAACCAGGAAGCCCTGGGCTCCAGGCACACTGCAGCTGCGAAAGGCATCCCAAGGGGAGCGCAAAAGTGACGCAACTTGGCTGCCACCACTGATATTTCCATGAGACCATCCCGAACCATAGGTTGATTTTCCTTCCTAGGGTTAAGGTTTGAGTTACGCCTAGGGTAAGGGTTCTATTAACCAGAAAGCCCTGAGTTCCAAGAACACAGCAGCTGCGAAGGACTAGCCAAGAAGAGCGCAAAAGTAGCACAACATGCCTGCCTCCACAGCTTTTTCCTTGGGGACATGCCTAATTCCTGGCTGATTTGCCTTTCTCGTCTTAGGGTTGGGGTTCGGCCTAGGGCTAGGATTTTTAAAATCAGGAAGCCCTGAGTTCCAGGCACACTGGAGCTGTGAAAGGCATCCAAAAGGGAGTGCAAAAGTGCCACAACATGGCTGCTTTCACGGCTTTTTCCTTGGCAAGAAGCCTAACACCAGGCTGATTTGCCTTCCCAGGGTTACTGTAAGGCTTAGGCCTAGGGCTAGGATTTTTAAAACTAGGAAGCCCTGGGCTCCAGGCACACTGCAGCTGTTCAAGGCATCCCAAGGGGAGTACAAAAGTGCAACAACATGGCAGCTTTCACAGCTTTTTCCTTGGCACCATCCCTATACCTAGGCTGATTTATCTGCCTAGGGTTAGGGTTAGGGTTCAGCCTAGGGCTTGGATTTTTTTAACCAGGAAGCCCTGAGTTCCAGGCTTACTTCATCTGCCAAAGGCATCCCAAAGGGAGTGCAGAAGTGCCACAACATGGCTGCTTTCACGGCTTTTCCCTTAGGAAGAACCCTAATACCCGGCTGATTTACCTTCCTAGGGTTACTGTTAGGCTTAGGCCTAGGACTTTTAAAACCAGGAAGCCCTGGGCTCCAGGCACACTGCAGCTGCGAAAGGCATCCCAAGGGGAGCGCAAAAGTGACGCAACTTGGCTGCCACCACTGATATTTCCATGAGACCATTCCGAACCATAGGCTGATTTTCCTTCCTAGGGTTAAGGTTTGAGTTACGCCTAGGGTAAGGGTTCTATTAACCAGAAAGCCCTGAGTTCCAAGAACACAGCAGCTGCAAAGGACTAGCCAAGAAGAGCGCAAAAGTACCACAACATGCCTGCCTCCACAGCATTTTCCTTGGGGACATGCCTAATTCCTGGCTGATTTGCCTTTCTCGTCTTAGGGTTGGGGTTCGGCCTAGGGCTAGGATTTTTAAAATCAGGAAGCCCTGAGTTCCAGGCACACTGGAGCTGTGAAAGGCATCCAAAAGGGATTGCAAAAGTGCCACAACATGGCTGCTTTCACGGCTTTTTCCTTGGCAAGAAGCCTAACATCAGGCTGATTTACTTTCCCAGGGTTACTGTTAGGCTTAGGCCTAGGGCTAGGATTTTTAAAACTAGGAAGCCCTGGGCTCCAGGCACACTGCAGCTGTTCAAGGCATCCCAAGGGGAGTACAAAAGTGCAACAACATGGCAGCTTTCACAGCTTTTTCCTTGGCACCATCCCTATACCTAGGCTGATTTATCTGCCTAGGGTTAGGGTTAGGGTTCAGCCTAGGGCTTGGATTTCTTTAACCAGGAAGCCCTGAGTTCCAGGCTTACTTCATCTGCCAAAGGCATCCCAAAGGGAGTGCAGAAGTGCCACAACATGGCTGCTTTCACGGCTTTTCCCTTAGGAAGAACCCTAATACCCGGCTGATTTACCTTCCTAGGGTTACTGTTAGGCTTAGGCCTAGGACTTTTAAAACCAGGAAGCCCTGGGCTCCAGGCACACTGCAGCTGTGAAAGGCATCCCAAGGGGAGCGCAAAAGTGACGCAACTTGGCTGCCACCACTGATATTTCCATGAGACCATCCCGAACCATAGGCTGATTTTCCTTCCTAGGGTTAAGGTTTGAGTTACGCCTAGGGTAAGGGTTCTATTAACCAGAAAGCCCTGAGTTCCAAGAACACAGCAGCTGCGAAGGACTAGCCAAGAAGAGCGCAAAAGTACCACAACATGCCTGCCTCCACAGCTTTTTCCTTGGGGACATGCCTAATTCCTGGCTGATTTGCCTTTCTCGTCTTAGGGTTGGGGTTCGGCCTAGGGCTAGGATTTTTAAAATCAGGAAGCCCTGAGTTCCAGGCACACTGCAGCTGTGAAAGGCATCCAAAAGGGAATGCAAAAGTGCCACAACATGGCTGCTTTCACGGCTTTTTCCTTGGCAAGAAGCCTAACACCAGGCTGATTTACTTTCCCAGGGTTACTGTTAGGCTTAGGCCTAGGGCTAGGATTTTTGAACCTAGGAAGCCCTTAGCTCCAGGCACACTGCATCTGTTCAAGGCATCCCAAGGGGAGTACAAAAGTGCAACAACATGGCAGCTTTCACAGCTTTTTCCTTGGCACCATCCCTATACCTAGGCTGATTTATCTGCCTAGGGTTAGGGTTAGGGTTCAGCCTAGGGCTTGGATTTCTTTAACCAGGAAGCCCTGAGTTCCAGGCTTACTTCATCTGCCAAAGGCATCCCAAAGGGAGTGCAGAAGTGCCACAACATGGCTGCTTTCACGGCTTTTTCCTTGGCAAGAAGCCTAACATCAGGCTGATTTACTTTCCCAGGGTTACTGTTAGGCTTAGGCCTAGGGCTAGGATTTTTGAAACTAGGAAGCCCTTAGCTCCAGGCACACTGCAGCTGTTCAAGGCATCCCAAGGGGAGTACAATAGTGCAACAACATGGCAGCTTTCACAGCTTTTTCCTTGGCACCATCCCTATACCTAGGCTGATTTATCTGCCTAGGGTTAGGGTTAGGGTTCAGCCTAGGGCTTGGATTTCTTTAACCAGGAAGCCCTGAGTTCCAGGCTTACTTCATCTGCCAAAGGCATCCCAAAGGGAGTGCAGAAGTGCCACAACATGGCTGCTTTCATGGCTTTTTCCTTGGCAAGAAGCCTAAAATCAGGCTGATGTACCTTCCCAGGGTTACTGTTAGGCTTAGGCCTAGGGCTAGGATTTTTGAAACTAGGAAGCCCTTAGCTCCAGGCACACTGCAGCTGCGAAAGGCATCCCAAGGGGACTACAAAAGTGCAACAACATGGCTGCTTTCACGGCTTTTCCCTTAGGAAGAACCCTAATACCCGGCTGATTTACCTTCCTAGGGTTACTGTTAGGCTTAGGCCTAGGACTTTTAAAACCAGGAAGCCCTGGGCTCCAGGCACACTGCAGCTGCGAAAGGCATCCCAAGGGGAGCGCAAAAGTGACGCAACTTGGCTGCCACCACTGATATTTCCATGAGACCATCCCGAACCATAGGTTGATTTTCCTTCCTAGGGTTAAGGTTTGAGTTACGCCTAGGGTAAGGGTTCTATTAACCAGAAAGCCCTGAGTTCCAAGAACACAGCAGCTGCGAAGGACTAGCCAAGAAGAGCGCAAAAGTACCACAACATGCCTGCCTCCACAGCTTTTTCCTTGGGGACATGCCTAATTCCTGGCTGATTTGCCTTTCTCGTCTTAGGGTTGGGGTTCGGCCTAGGGCTAGGATTTTTAAAAGCAGGAAGCCCTGAGTTCCAGGCACACTGGAGCTGTGAAAGGCATCCAAAAGGGAGTGCAAAAGTGCCACAACATGGCTGCTTTCACGGCTTTTTCCTTGGCAAGAAGCCTAACACCAGGCTGATTTGCCTTCCCAGGGTTACTGTTAGGCTTAGGCCTAGGGCTAGGATTTTTAAAACTAGGAAGCCCTGGGCTCCAGGCACACTGCAGCTGTTCAAGGCATCCCAAGGGGAGTACAAAAGTGCAACAACATGGCAGCTTTCACAGCTTTTTCCTTGGCACCATCCCTATACCTAGGCTGATTTATCTGCCTAGGGTTAGGGTTAGGGTTCAGCCTAGGGCTTGGATTTCTTTAACCAGGAAGCCCTGAGTTCCAGGCTTACTTCATCTGCCAAAGGCATCCCAAAGGGAGTGCAGAAGTGCCACAACATGGCTGCTTTCACGGCTTTTCCCTTAGGAAGAACCCTAATACCCGGCTGATTTACCTTCCTAGGGTTACTGTTAGGCTTAGGCCTAGGACTTTTAAAACCAGGAAGCCCTGGGCTCCAGGCACACTGCAGCTGCAAAAGGCATCCCAAGGGGAGCGCAAAAGTGACGCAACTTGGCTGCCACCACTGATATTTCCATGAGAGCATCCCGAACCATAGGTTGATTTTCCTTCCTAGGGTTAAGGTTTGAGTTACGCCTAGGGTAAGGGTTCTATTAACCAGAAAGCCCTGAGTTCCAAGAACACAGCAGCTGCGAAGGACTAGCCAAGAAGAGCGCAAAAGTACCACAACATGCCTGCCTCCACAGCTTTTTCCTTGGGGACATGCCGAATTCCTGGCTGATTTGCCTTTCTCGTCTTAGGGTTGGGGTTCGGCCTAGGGCAAGGATTTTTAAAAGCAGGAAGCCCTGAGTTCCAGGCACACTGGAGCTGTGAAAGGCATCCAAAAGGGAGTGCAAAAGTGCCACAACATGGCTGTTTCACGGCTTTTTCCTTGGCAAGAAGCCTAAAATCAGGCTGATTTACTTTCCCAGGGTTACTGTTAGGCTTAGGCCTAGGGCTAGGATTTTTGAAACTAGGAAGCCCTTAGCTCCAGGCACACTGCAGCTGTTCAAGGCATCCCAAGGGGAGTACAAAAGTGCAACAACATGGCAGCTTTCACAGCTTTTTCCTTGGCACCATCCCTATACCTAGGCTGATTTATCTGCCTAGGGTTAGGGTTAGGGTTCAGCCTAGGGCTTGGATTTCTTTAACCAGGAAGCCCTGAGTTCCAGGCTTACTTCATCTGCCAAAGGCATCCCAAAGGGAGTGCAGAAGTGCCACAACATGGCTGCTTTCATGGCTTTTTCCTTGGCAAGAAGCCTAAAATCAGGCTGATGTACCTTCCCAGGGTTACTGTTAGGCTTAGGCCTAGGGCTAGGATTTTTGAAACTAGGAAGCCCTTAGCTCCAGGCACACTGCAGCTGCGAAAGGCATCCCAAGGGGACTACAAAAGTGCAACAACATGGCTGCTTTCACGGCTTTTCCCTTAGGAAGAACCCTAATACCCGGCTGATTTACCTTCCTAGGGTTACTGTTAGGCTTAGGCCTAGGACTTTTAAAACCAGGAAGCCCTGGGCTCCAGGCACACTGCAGCTGCGAAAGGCATCCCAAGGGGAGCGCAAAAGTGACGCAACTTGGCTGCCACCACTGATATTTCCATGAGACCATCCCGAACCATAGGTTGATTTTCCTTCCTAGGGTTAAGGTTTGAGTTACGCCTAGGGTAAGGGTTCTATTAACCAGAAAGCCCTGAGTTCCAAGAACACAGCAGCTGCGAAGGACTAGCCAAGAAGAGCGCAAAAGTACCACAACATGCCTGCCTCCACAGCTTTTTCCTTGGGGACATGCCTAATTCCTGGCTGATTTGCCTTTCTCGTCTTAGGGTTGGGGTTCGGCCTAGGGCTAGGATTTTTAAAAGCAGGAAGCCCTGAGTTCCAGGCACACTGGAGCTGTGAAAGGCATCCAAAAGGGAGTGCAAAAGTGCCACAACATGGCTGCTTTCACGGCTTTTTCCTTGGCAAGAAGCCTAACACCAGGCTGATTTGCCTTCCCAGGGTTACTGTTAGGCTTAGGCCTAGGGCTAGGATTTTTGAAACTAGGAAGCCCTGGGCTCCAGGCACACTGCAGCTGTTCAAGGCATCCCAAGGGGAGTACAAAAGTGCAACAACATGGCAGCTTTCACAGCTTTTTCCTTGGCACCATCCCTATACCTAGGCTGATTTATCTGCCTAGGGTTAGGGTTAGGGTTCAGCCTAGGGCTTGGATTTCTTTAACCAGGAAGCCCTGAGTTCCAGGCTTACTTCATCTGCCAAAGGCATCCCAAAGGGAGTGCAGAAGTGCCACAACATGGCTGCTTTCACGGCTTTTCCCTTAGGAAGAACCCTAATACCCGGCTGATTTACCTTCCTAGGGTTACTGTTAGGCTTAGGCCTAGGACTTTTAAAACCAGGAAGCCCTGGGCTCCAGGCACACTGCAGCTGCAAAAGGCATCCCAAGGGGAGCGCAAAAGTGACGCAACTTGGCTGCCACCACTGATATTTCCATGAGACCATCCCGAACCATAGGTTGATTTTCCTTCCTAGGGTTAAGGTTTGAGTTACGCCTAGGGTAAGGGTTCTATTAACCAGAAAGCCCTGAGTTCCAAGAACACAGCAGCTGCGAAGGACTAGCCAAGAAGAGCGCAAAAGTACCACAACATGCCTGCCTCCACAGCTTTTTCCTTGGGGACATGCCGAATTCCTGGCTGATTTGCCTTTCTCGTCTTAGGGTTGGGGTTCGGCCTAGGGCAAGGATTTTTAAAAGCAGGAAGCCCTGAGTTCCAGGCACACTGGAGCTGTGAAAGGCATCCAAAAGGGAGTGCAAAAGTGCCACAACATGGCTGTTTCACGGCTTTTTCCTTGGCAAGAAGCCTAAAATCAGGCTGATTTACTTTCCCAGGGTTACTGTTAGGCTTAGGCCTAGGGCTAGGATTTTTGAAACTAGGAAGCCCTTAGCTCCAGGCACACTGCAGCTGTTCAAGGCATCCCAAGGGGAGTACAAAAGTGCAACAACATGGCAGCTTTCACAGCTTTTTCCTTGGCACCATCCCTATACCTAGGCTGATTTATCTGCCTAGGGTTAGGGTTAGGGTTCAGCCTAGGGCTTGGATTTCTTTAACCAGGAAGCCCTGAGTTCCAGGCTTACTTCATCTGCCAAAGGCATCCCAAAGGCAGTGCAGAAGTGCCACAACATGGCTGCTTTCACGGCTTTTTCCTTGGCAAGAAGCCTAACACCAGGCTGATTTACCTTCCTAGGGTTACTGTTAGGCTTAGGCCTAGGACTTTTAAAACCAGGAAGCCCTGGGCTCCAGGCACACTGCAGCTGCAAAAGGCATCCCAAGGGGAGCGCAAAAGTGACGCAACTTGGCTGCCACCACTGATATTTCCATGAGACCATCCCGAACCATAGGTTGATTTTCCTTCCTAGGGTTAAGGTTTGAGTTACGCCTAGGGTAAGGGTTCTATTAACCAGAAAGCCCTGAGTTCCAAGAACACAGCAGCTGCGAAGGACTAGCCAAGAAGAGCGCAAAAGTACCACAACATGCCTGCCTCCACAGCTTTTTCCTTGGGGACATGCCGAATTCCTGGCTGATTTGCCTTTCTCGTCTTAGGGTTGGGGTTCGGCCTAGGGCAAGGATTTTTAAAAGCAGGAAGCCCTGAGTTCCAGGCACACTGGAGCTGTGAAAGGCATCCAAAAGGGAGTGCAAAAGTGCCACAACATGGCTGTTTCACGGCTTTTTCCTTGGCAAGAAGCCTAAAATCAGGCTGATTTACTTTCCCAGGGTTACTGTTAGGCTTAGGCCTAGGGCTAGGATTTTTGAAACTAGGAAGCCCTTAGCTCCAGGCACACTGCAGCTGTTCAAGGCATCCCAAGGGGAGTACAAAAGTGCAACAACATGGCAGCTTTCACAGCTTTTTCCTTGGCACCATCCCTATACCTAGGCTGATTTATCTGCCTAGGGTTAGGGTTAGGGTTCAGCCTAGGGCTTGGATTTCTTTAACCAGGAAGCCCTGAGTTCCAGGCTTACTTCATCTGCCAAAGGCATCCCAAAGGGAGTGCAGAAGTGCCACAACATGGCTGCTTTCACGGCTTTTTCCTTGGCAAGAAGCCTAACACCAGGCTGACATACTTTCCCAGGGTTACTGTTAGGCTTAGGCCTAGGGCTAGGATTTTTGAAACTAGGAAGCCCTTAGCTCCAGGCACACTGCAGCTGTTCAAGGCATCCCAAGGGGAGTACAAAAGTGCAACAACATGGCAGCTTTCACAGCTTTTCCTTGACACCATCCCTATACCTAGGCTGATTTATCTGCCTAGGGTTAGGGTTAGGGTTCAGCCTAGGGCTTGGATTTCTTTAACCAGGAAGCCCTGAGTTCCAGGCTTACTTCATCTGCCAAAGGCATCCCAAAGGGAGTGCAGAAGTGCCACAACATGGCTGCTTTCACGGCTTTTCCCTTAGGAAGAACCCTAATACCCGGCTGATTTACCTTCCTAGGGTTACTGTTAGGCTTAGGCCTAGGACTTTTAAAACCAGGAAGCCCTGGGCTCCAGGCACACTGCAGCTGCGAAAGGCATCCCAAGGGGAGCGCAAAAGTGACGCAACTTGGCTGCCACCACTGATATTTCCATGAGACCATCCCGAACCATAGGCTGATTTTCCTTCCTAGGGTTAAGGTTTGAGTTACGCCTAGGGTAAGGGTCTATTAACCAGAAAGCCCTGAGTTCCAAGAACACAGCAGCTGCGAAGGACTAGCCAAGAAGAGCGCAAAAGTACCACAACATGCCTGCCTCCACAGCTTTTTCCTTGGGGACATGCCTAATTCCTGGCTGATTTGCCTTTCTCGTCTTAGGGTTGGGGTTCGGCCTAGGGCTAGGATTTTTAAAATCAGGAAGCCCTGAGTTCCAGGCACACTGCAGCTGTGAAAGGCATCCAAAAGGGAGTGCAAAAGTGCCACAACATGGCTGCTTTCACGGCTTTTTCCTTGGCAAGAAGCCTAACACCAGGCTGATTTGCCTTCCCAGGGTTACTGTTAGGCTTAGGCCTAGGGCTAGGATTTTTAAAACTAGGAAGCCCTGGGCTCCAGGCACACTGCAGCTGTTCAAGGCATCCCAAGGGGAGTACAAAAGTGCAACAACATGGCAGCTTTCACAGCTTTTTCCTTGGCACCATCCCTATACCTAGGTTGATTTATCTGCCTAGGGTTAGGGTTAGGGTTCAGCCTAGGGCTTGGATTTCTTTAACCAGGAAGCCCTGAGTTCCAGGCTTACTTCATCTGCCAAAGGCATCCCAAAGGGAGTGCAGAAGTGCCACAACATGGCTGCTTTCACGGCTTTTCCCTTAGGAAGAACCCTAATACCCGGCTGATTTACCTTCCTAGGGTTACTGTTAGGCTTAGGCCTAGGACTTTTAAAACCAGGAAGCCCTGGGCTCCAGGCACACTGCAGCTGCGAAAGGCATCCCAAGGGGAGCGCAAAAGTGACGCAACTTGGCTGCCACCACTGATATTTCCATGAGACCATCCCGAACCATAGGCTGATTTTCCTTCCTAGGGTTAAGGTTTGAGTTACGCCTAGGGGAAGGGTCTATTAACCAGAAAGCCCTGAGTTCCAAGAACACAGCAGCTGCGAAGGACTAGCCAAGAAGAGCGCAAAAGTACCACAACATGCCTGCCTCCACAGCTTTTTCCTTGGGGACATGCCTAATTCCTGGCTGATTTGCCTTTCTCGTCTTAGGGTTGGGGTTCGGCCTAGGGCTAGGATTTTTAAAATCAGGAAGCCCTGAGTTCCAGGCACACTGCAGCTGTTCAAGGCATCCCAAGGGGAGTACAATAGTGCAACAACATGGCAGCTTTCACAGCTTTTTCCTTGGCACCATCCCTATACCTAGGCTGATTTATCTGCCTAGGGTTAGGGTTAGGGTTCAGCCTAGGGCTTGGATTTCTTTAACCAGGAAGCCCTGAGTTCCAGGCTTACTTCATCTGCCAAAGGCATCCCAAAGGGAGTGCAGAAGTGCCACAACATGGCTGCTTTCATGGCTTTTTCCTTGGCAAGAAGCCTAAAATCAGGCTGATGTACCTTCCCAGGGTTACTGTTAGGCTTAGGCCTAGGGCTAGGATTTTTGAAACTAGGAAGCCCTTAGCTCCAGGCACACTGCAGCTGCGAAAGGCATCCCAAGGGGAGTACAAAAGTGCAACAACATGGCAGCTTTCACAGCTTTTTCCTTGGCACCATCCCTATACCTAGGCTGATTTATCTGCCTAGGGTTAGGGTTAGGGTTCAGCCTAGGGCTTGGATTTCTTTAACCAGGAAGCCCTGAGTTCCAGGCTTACTTCATCTGCCAAAGGCATCCCAAAGGGAGTGCAGAAGTGCCACAACATGGCTGCTTTCACGGCTTTTCCCTTAGGAAGAACCCTAATACCCGGCTGATTTACCTTCCTAGGGTTACTGTTAGGCTTAGGCCTAGGACTTTTAAAACCAGGAAGCCCTGGGCTCCAGGCACACTGCAGCTGTGAAAGGCATCCCAAGGGGAGCGCAAAAGTGACGCAACTTGGCTGCCACCACTGATATTTCCATGAGACCATCCCGAACCATAGGCTGATTTTCCTTCCTAGGGTTAAGGTTTGAGTTACGCCTAGGGTAAGGGTTCTATTAACCAGAAAGCCCTGAGTTCCAAGAACACAGCAGCTGCGAAGGACTAGCCAAGAAGAGCGCAAAAGTACCACAACATGCCTGCCTCCACAGCTTTTTCCTTGGGGACATGCCTAATTCCTGGCTGATTTGCCTTTCTCGTCTTAGGGTTGGGGTTCGGCCTAGGGCTAGGATTTTTAAAATCAGGAAGCCCTGAGTTCCAGGCACACTGCAGCTGTGAAAGGCATCCAAAAGGGAATGCAAAAGTGCCACAACATGGCTGCTTTCACGGCTTTTTCCTTGGCAAGAAGCCTAACACCAGGCTGATTTACTTTCCCAGGGTTACTGTTAGGCTTAGGCCTAGGGCTAGGATTTTTGAACCTAGGAAGCCCTTAGCTCCAGGCACACTGCATCTGTTCAAGGCATCCCAAGGGGAGTACAAAAGTGCAACAACATGGCAGCTTTCACAGCTTTTTCCTTGGCACCATCCCTATACCTAGGCTGATTTATCTGCCTAGGGTTAGGGTTAGGGTTCAGCCTAGGGCTTGGATTTCTTTAACCAGGAAGCCCTGAGTTCCAGGCTTACTTCATCTGCCAAAGGCATCCCAAAGGGAGTGCAGAAGTGCCACAACATGGCTGCTTTCACGGCTTTTTCCTTGGCAAGAAGCCTAACATCAGGCTGATTTACTTTCCCAGGGTTACTGTTAGGCTTAGGCCTAGGGCTAGGATTTTTGAAACTAGGAAGCCCTTAGCTCCAGGCACACTGCAGCTGTTCAAGGCATCCCAAGGGGAGTACAATAGTGCAACAACATGGCAGCTTTCACAGCTTTTTCCTTGGCACCATCCCTATACCTAGGCTGATTTATCTGCCTAGGGTTAGGGTTAGGGTTCAGCCTAGGGCTTGGATTTCTTTAACCAGGAAGCCCTGAGTTCCAGGCTTACTTCATCTGCCAAAGGCATCCCAAAGGGAGTGCAGAAGTGCCACAACATGGCTGCTTTCATGGCTTTTTCCTTGGCAAGAAGCCTAAAATCAGGCTGATGTACCTTCCCAGGGTTACTGTTAGGCTTAGGCCTAGGGCTAGGATTTTTGAAACTAGGAAGCCCTTAGCTCCAGGCACACTGCAGCTGCGAAAGGCATCCCAAGGGGACTACAAAAGTGCAACAACATGGCTGCTTTCACGGCTTTTCCCTTAGGAAGAACCCTAATACCCGGCTGATTTACCTTCCTAGGGTTACTGTTAGGCTTAGGCCTAGGACTTTTAAAACCAGGAAGCCCTGGGCTCCAGGCACACTGCAGCTGCGAAAGGCATCCCAAGGGGAGCGCAAAAGTGACGCAACTTGGCTGCCACCACTGATATTTCCATGAGACCATCCCGAACCATAGGTTGATTTTCCTTCCTAGGGTTAAGG
Source organism: Ammospiza caudacuta (assembly GCF_027887145.1). NCBI lineage: Eukaryota > Metazoa > Chordata > Aves > Passeriformes > Passerellidae > Ammospiza > Ammospiza caudacuta. The sequence goes on from NW_026682921.1 coordinate 295,387, forward strand.
TTTGAGTTACGCCTAGGGTAAGGGTTCTATTAACCAGAAAGCCCTGAGTTCCAAGAACACAGCAGCTGCGAAGGACTAGCCAAGAAGAGCGCAAAAGTACCACAACATGCCTGCCTCCACAGCTTTTTCCTTGGGGACATGCCTAATTCCTGGCTGATTTGCCTTTCTCGTCTTAGGGTTGGGGTTCGGCCTAGGGCTAGGATTTTTAAAAGCAGGAAGCCCTGAGTTCCAGGCACACTGGAGCTGTGAAAGGCATCCAAAAGGGAGTGCAAAAGTGCCACAACATGGCTGCTTTCACGGCTTTTTCCTTGGCAAGAAGCCTAACACCAGGCTGATTTGCCTTCCCAGGGTTACTGTTAGGCTTAGGCCTAGGGCTAGGATTTTTAAAACTAGGAAGCCCTGGGCTCCAGGCACACTGCAGCTGTTCAAGGCATCCCAAGGGGAGTACAAAAGTGCAACAACATGGCAGCTTTCACAGCTTTTTCCTTGGCACCATCCCTATACCTAGGCTGATTTATCTGCCTAGGGTTAGGGTTAGGGTTCAGCCTAGGGCTTGGATTTCTTTAACCAGGAAGCCCTGAGTTCCAGGCTTACTTCATCTGCCAAAGGCATCCCAAAGGGAGTGCAGAAGTGCCACAACATGGCTGCTTTCACGGCTTTTCCCTTAGGAAGAACCCTAATACCCGGCTGATTTACCTTCCTAGGGTTACTGTTAGGCTTAGGCCTAGGACTTTTAAAACCAGGAAGCCCTGGGCTCCAGGCACACTGCAGCTGCAAAAGGCATCCCAAGGGGAGCGCAAAAGTGACGCAACTTGGCTGCCACCACTGATATTTCCATGAGAGCATCCCGAACCATAGGTTGATTTTCCTTCCTAGGGTTAAGGTTTGAGTTACGCCTAGGGTAAGGGTTCTATTAACCAGAAAGCCCTGAGTTCCAAGAACACAGCAGCTGCGAAGGACTAGCCAAGAAGAGCGCAAAAGTACCACAACATGCCTGCCTCCACAGCTTTTTCCTTGGGGACATGCCGAATTCCTGGCTGATTTGCCTTTCTCGTCTTAGGGTTGGGGTTCGGCCTAGGGCAAGGATTTTTAAAAGCAGGAAGCCCTGAGTTCCAGGCACACTGGAGCTGTGAAAGGCATCCAAAAGGGAGTGCAAAAGTGCCACAACATGGCTGTTTCACGGCTTTTTCCTTGGCAAGAAGCCTAAAATCAGGCTGATTTACTTTCCCAGGGTTACTGTTAGGCTTAGGCCTAGGGCTAGGATTTTTGAAACTAGGAAGCCCTTAGCTCCAGGCACACTGCAGCTGTTCAAGGCATCCCAAGGGGAGTACAAAAGTGCAACAACATGGCAGCTTTCACAGCTTTTTCCTTGGCACCATCCCTATACCTAGGCTGATTTATCTGCCTAGGGTTAGGGTTAGGGTTCAGCCTAGGGCTTGGATTTCTTTAACCAGGAAGCCCTGAGTTCCAGGCTTACTTCATCTGCCAAAGGCATCCCAAAGGGAGTGCAGAAGTGCCACAACATGGCTGCTTTCATGGCTTTTTCCTTGGCAAGAAGCCTAAAATCAGGCTGATGTACCTTCCCAGGGTTACTGTTAGGCTTAGGCCTAGGGCTAGGATTTTTGAAACTAGGAAGCCCTTAGCTCCAGGCACACTGCAGCTGCGAAAGGCATCCCAAGGGGACTACAAAAGTGCAACAACATGGCTGCTTTCACGGCTTTTCCCTTAGGAAGAACCCTAATACCCGGCTGATTTACCTTCCTAGGGTTACTGTTAGGCTTAGGCCTAGGACTTTTAAAACCAGGAAGCCCTGGGCTCCAGGCACACTGCAGCTGCGAAAGGCATCCCAAGGGGAGCGCAAAAGTGACGCAACTTGGCTGCCACCACTGATATTTCCATGAGACCATCCCGAACCATAGGTTGATTTTCCTTCCTAGGGTTAAGGTTTGAGTTACGCCTAGGGTAAGGGTTCTATTAACCAGAAAGCCCTGAGTTCCAAGAACACAGCAGCTGCGAAGGACTAGCCAAGAAGAGCGCAAAAGTACCACAACATGCCTGCCTCCACAGCTTTTTCCTTGGGGACATGCCTAATTCCTGGCTGATTTGCCTTTCTCGTCTTAGGGTTGGGGTTCGGCCTAGGGCTAGGATTTTTAAAAGCAGGAAGCCCTGAGTTCCAGGCACACTGGAGCTGTGAAAGGCATCCAAAAGGGAGTGCAAAAGTGCCACAACATGGCTGCTTTCACGGCTTTTTCCTTGGCAAGAAGCCTAACACCAGGCTGATTTGCCTTCCCAGGGTTACTGTTAGGCTTAGGCCTAGGGCTAGGATTTTTGAAACTAGGAAGCCCTGGGCTCCAGGCACACTGCAGCTGTTCAAGGCATCCCAAGGGGAGTACAAAAGTGCAACAACATGGCAGCTTTCACAGCTTTTTCCTTGGCACCATCCCTATACCTAGGCTGATTTATCTGCCTAGGGTTAGGGTTAGGGTTCAGCCTAGGGCTTGGATTTCTTTAACCAGGAAGCCCTGAGTTCCAGGCTTACTTCATCTGCCAAAGGCATCCCAAAGGGAGTGCAGAAGTGCCACAACATGGCTGCTTTCACGGCTTTTCCCTTAGGAAGAACCCTAATACCCGGCTGATTTACCTTCCTAGGGTTACTGTTAGGCTTAGGCCTAGGACTTTTAAAACCAGGAAGCCCTGGGCTCCAGGCACACTGCAGCTGCAAAAGGCATCCCAAGGGGAGCGCAAAAGTGACGCAACTTGGCTGCCACCACTGATATTTCCATGAGACCATCCCGAACCATAGGTTGATTTTCCTTCCTAGGGTTAAGGTTTGAGTTACGCCTAGGGTAAGGGTTCTATTAACCAGAAAGCCCTGAGTTCCAAGAACACAGCAGCTGCGAAGGACTAGCCAAGAAGAGCGCAAAAGTACCACAACATGCCTGCCTCCACAGCTTTTTCCTTGGGGACATGCCGAATTCCTGGCTGATTTGCCTTTCTCGTCTTAGGGTTGGGGTTCGGCCTAGGGCAAGGATTTTTAAAAGCAGGAAGCCCTGAGTTCCAGGCACACTGGAGCTGTGAAAGGCATCCAAAAGGGAGTGCAAAAGTGCCACAACATGGCTGTTTCACGGCTTTTTCCTTGGCAAGAAGCCTAAAATCAGGCTGATTTACTTTCCCAGGGTTACTGTTAGGCTTAGGCCTAGGGCTAGGATTTTTGAAACTAGGAAGCCCTTAGCTCCAGGCACACTGCAGCTGTTCAAGGCATCCCAAGGGGAGTACAAAAGTGCAACAACATGGCAGCTTTCACAGCTTTTTCCTTGGCACCATCCCTATACCTAGGCTGATTTATCTGCCTAGGGTTAGGGTTAGGGTTCAGCCTAGGGCTTGGATTTCTTTAACCAGGAAGCCCTGAGTTCCAGGCTTACTTCATCTGCCAAAGGCATCCCAAAGGCAGTGCAGAAGTGCCACAACATGGCTGCTTTCACGGCTTTTTCCTTGGCAAGAAGCCTAACACCAGGCTGATTTACCTTCCTAGGGTTACTGTTAGGCTTAGGCCTAGGACTTTTAAAACCAGGAAGCCCTGGGCTCCAGGCACACTGCAGCTGCAAAAGGCATCCCAAGGGGAGCGCAAAAGTGACGCAACTTGGCTGCCACCACTGATATTTCCATGAGACCATCCCGAACCATAGGTTGATTTTCCTTCCTAGGGTTAAGGTTTGAGTTACGCCTAGGGTAAGGGTTCTATTAACCAGAAAGCCCTGAGTTCCAAGAACACAGCAGCTGCGAAGGACTAGCCAAGAAGAGCGCAAAAGTACCACAACATGCCTGCCTCCACAGCTTTTTCCTTGGGGACATGCCGAATTCCTGGCTGATTTGCCTTTCTCGTCTTAGGGTTGGGGTTCGGCCTAGGGCAAGGATTTTTAAAAGCAGGAAGCCCTGAGTTCCAGGCACACTGGAGCTGTGAAAGGCATCCAAAAGGGAGTGCAAAAGTGCCACAACATGGCTGTTTCACGGCTTTTTCCTTGGCAAGAAGCCTAAAATCAGGCTGATTTACTTTCCCAGGGTTACTGTTAGGCTTAGGCCTAGGGCTAGGATTTTTGAAACTAGGAAGCCCTTAGCTCCAGGCACACTGCAGCTGTTCAAGGCATCCCAAGGGGAGTACAAAAGTGCAACAACATGGCAGCTTTCACAGCTTTTTCCTTGGCACCATCCCTATACCTAGGCTGATTTATCTGCCTAGGGTTAGGGTTAGGGTTCAGCCTAGGGCTTGGATTTCTTTAACCAGGAAGCCCTGAGTTCCAGGCTTACTTCATCTGCCAAAGGCATCCCAAAGGGAGTGCAGAAGTGCCACAACATGGCTGCTTTCACGGCTTTTTCCTTGGCAAGAAGCCTAACACCAGGCTGACATACTTTCCCAGGGTTACTGTTAGGCTTAGGCCTAGGGCTAGGATTTTTGAAACTAGGAAGCCCTTAGCTCCAGGCACACTGCAGCTGTTCAAGGCATCCCAAGGGGAGTACAAAAGTGCAACAACATGGCAGCTTTCACAGCTTTTCCTTGACACCATCCCTATACCTAGGCTGATTTATCTGCCTAGGGTTAGGGTTAGGGTTCAGCCT